>NC_135328.1:133052614-133352614 GCF_023851605.1 Tamandua tetradactyla
CCGTAGAGTGGACATACCAGTGGGAGCAGGGACAGGAGGAAGCAGAAGAGGCTGCTAGAGCCCAGCAGACGCATTGGGAGGAACGGACAGTGAGCAGAGGCTCTGCCCCTCCAGAGGGACCTGCGCCCATCCTGGGAACCCCCGCTTCTAGGAGGCAGCTGCAGGAGAGAGTCAACAGATGGGAGCCCTGAGGTGCACAGAGGAAAGGTCACCTGCCCAAGGTCTGCCTCAGAGCATGTACCATGGTCTGCCGTGCTCCCTGCTATGGCGAGTGCTCCCTGCTATGGCGAGGGCTCCCTGTTATGGTGAATGCTCCCAGCAGAACTCACATAAGATCTCTGAAGATGAATGTCTCCAGATCCTCAGCAAAATTGCCAGCAGCAGCTGGCTTCTCTCTGTCAGACTGTGGCCAGCATGATAAGGCGCTCTAAGCTGTTGCATCAGATGCCAGGGTCTTCCCTTGCCTACCTGGGCACAGGGCATCTTCAGAGCTGGGCTGTCAGCACACCTCTTTAGGCCCTGGGGTGCCTGGGAAGCCCTCAGGATGCCTGCAGACCATCCAGAATTCTGCCAGCCAAGCAGCTCTTGGCTCTGTCCTATTCCCTTGAGGCCGTGGATCCCTGATACCTGTGACAGGTGGTCCCTTGGTCAGCAGAGCTGCAGCGCATTGGGTGGCTTCCCAGGCATCGGGGAACAGCTGGGCCCAGCTGCGTCCTGAGGACACTCTGCCACCCCACCCCCATCCCTTCCGCCCTGGAACACAAGGTCAGACACCATCCCCGACACTGCCCTGCTCCCGGAGGTCACAGGACAGCATGTCCTGGGGCTCAGCTGGCCCCTCCCAGCCCGACAAAGCAGCCCTTCCACGCCCCTGGCCCTGGGGAGTCAGAGACGGTTCCAGTCCCAAGCCAGAGGAGCATGCAGGCTTCTTCTCCGCAGACCTTCCCAACCCTGGTGTCTTCCCTGAGGGTGAGGCCGAGTGGCTGGGGACACAGCGGGGAGTGTTTTGCGACTTCTAGGACCCCACGCCATGTCTTTCTGGGGCTTGTCCCCGAGAAACCTCTGAGAATCATGAAATTGGCAGACCCTGGTCCCAGAACCCTGCACACATGCCCCCCTGGGCTTAGACCTCCCCCAGCGAGGCGCCCCGTGGAAGGCCTGGGGATGCTGCCCTCTACCCGTCATCCCAGGGGGCACACTGCTGCCACGTCACCACCCTCCTTCACCACCTCACCCCTGCACCAACTCTGCCCCAGTAAGCAGGCCCAGACACCCTCAACAGGCTCGTCTTCCACTGCATCTCCACCCCCACCCTGAGCACAGGCTTTGTGCCCCGTGTGTGGACATGTGTGTACGTGCCCATCCGTGTGCGTGTGTGTGCACGCCCATCCGTGTATGTGTGTGTACACGTGCAGGTATGTGCACCAGCACAGGTTCCTTCTACCTGGTACTTTCCTGGGTCCTGCTGCACCCCAGCTGTTGAAATCTTACTCATTAAATTCTCCCTCTTCCACAGACCCCTCCCCCCACCACCAGACAGCCACTCAGCCGAGCCCCCCAAGAGCCGGGACCCCATGTCCGGGGGGGGGGGTTTCCTGTCCTCAGCTGAGCATCAGTGGACACCACATCAGCATGGGTTAAATTGAGCCATTGCAGGCATTTTTTGTCAATTCTCTTTTTACTTCTTTCTGAGACAAGCAACACGCAGCCAGCTGATGAGTTTAGGCTTTTTCAAGAACACAAACTACCTTTCTCAACAACAACCCCAGTCAACCATGAGTTGTGGAAAAATTGGACCATGCGGATAGACAAAAAGAGAACAAAATCGTCTGAAATGCAGGCACTTTTCCTTGCTGTTGAAAGTTCGCCCATGGGCAGACCCGTTTAATCCCCCTGCACAACAGCCCTGAGCGGTAGGTGCCACTCTCGTCCCATTTAACAGCTGAGGGAAACTGAGGCACTGGTGAAGGCCTTGAGCTGGGGATTCGTGTTGCAGCAGAACTGGGGCTGTCCCGGCGGTCTCACCTTCCAAGCCCTCAGCAGCGCCTTCCCGTGCAGGGATCCCTTGGTCTTCCCAGGGCAGTCTGCACCCCAGACCGCCAGGTCAGTTCGAGCCCAGACGGTGGACAGGAGCTCCCGGGTGGGTCCCGCTCTGGAGGGCCGGCCCCAGGCAGCCTTTTTTGCTTTTGGCCTGCGGCAGCACCCCAGTCACCTGGCAGGAGTCGAGGTTTTCAGCCCCGACCAGAGAGAGGGCCAAGTCAGCTGCAGCCCAGCCTTCCAGAGTCCGGGGGCCTGTGCCAGGTCGTAGCGTCTGCGATTCGGGCCAGCCAGCTTTGCAGGGAGGGGGCTGTCAAGGCCCCAAACGGTGAGACTGCTATCCTTGACCCTGCCTCTCACGGAGGGAACCTTGGAGACTGCTGAGCCCTGGAAACCATCTCTGCTCCCCCCAAGAGGCCATGCAACTCAGTTGAAGCATGAGGCACTCGGGTTAGATTGGGCCTCAGGTATCAGGAGCGTCCCTCACCTCTACAAGTCTGCTCCAAGGCAGAGGTGGGCCTTGTGCTATTAGGGGGGCTCCCCTAGCCACCATCTGGGGTGTTTGGAAATATTAGCTACCCAGAGAGAGGCATGGGGCTGGCTCCACGCAGACCTGGGGGAATCCTTCATGCAAGCCTCTCCTTCCAAGTGCATCTGCGAGAGTTTTCAAAGCCAGGGTGTCTTGGAACAGAAGACGCCCCCCTGCCCAGCCACTCTAGGGGCCAGGCCCCCCGTGCTGGGAACGTTTGATTTAGATGCATTCTGTCTGGGCGTTGCAGAAAGCAGGAGGGAACATAGCCAGGGTAGAGGAAGGGAGTCCCGGGAAGGGACCAATCTCTCGCCCTAGCAGAGGGACCTGCATGCACCGAGAGCGCTCACTCTGCTAAGGACGTGTCTCGTGGAAAGGGGAATGTGTGAGCCAGAGGAGCTGGCTGCCAGGGGCTGCAGCCCCTCCTGCCCTGGGGAACCAGGCAGCCTCTCTGAGGGGCCAACCGGGCACCAGCATCTGCCATCTCCAGCTCCACCCCACCCACCCCCACACACGGGATGCTTAGGCTCACCAGGGCCCGTGGGGGTCCCACTTGCTGGCCGCAGGTCCCAACCGTAGGGCTCTGGGATTGCATAAGCCCACGCCAGCCCCTTCCCGGGGGAGTCTGTCCTGGCAAGACCTGCCCAACCGACAATTCTAGAAGGAAGGCGACTGTTGTCCCAACAACTCCAATACAGGGGCCTGCAGGCTCCTGGCAGGAAGAAAGGAGGGCTTCCCCATTAGAGGTGCCCTTTGCACGGGACCCTGGAGAGTGTCACATCAATAGGCAGCCATGGGGCCGACCAGGATAAATCTACAAGGTCTTCCCCAACTCGCCAGGCAGTCAGGAGCTTCACAAAAATGCGAGCTGGTCTTGCTGCTTTCTCCCTGGGCTTCTGCCCCGTGGCCCCGGCTCACACAGGACCCTGGAAGAGGGTGGCAGTGGGCCCAGGTGAGCTGGGACGAGGAAAGCCGGGCAGCAGTGTGTGGGAGTGGCAGCCTGCCGGGCACAGGGGGTGCCCAGTGTTGGTGGCTTCAGAGCCAATTAGGGCTCTGCATCCTGGCGGTCCACGGCCTGGTCCCAGGGCAGAAGGGGCCGTGACCTGTTCAGGCAAAGGACTCCATGCCCCGGACGGCCAGCAGCCCCTCCCCCAGCTGTTCCCGGAAATGCCCAAATTCTCCATTCCTTGCAGGCCCGCCGGCCGGGCCCATTAAGGACAGCGGAGACCTGGTATCCATCCTCCAGGCGGGAGAAAGCAAAATCACTCCTTATCTACCAGAAGGAACAGGGCCTTCTCCGAAGAACCACTTCCTCCGGCAGCTGGCGCGCCGGCCCCCAGACCTCATCCAAGGAGCTGCACTTATGCAATTACATGCAGCGCCGCCAGCGAGAGCTCGCGACCCAGAACTCCAGTTCACACTGGCCTCCTGGGTCACAGCGCCGGCCTGGGCCAAACGCCTCTGACCGACGTGCTGCATTCTTCCCAGATGAAGCCTTCGAACGTCGGGGAGGGGCAGGGACCCAGCTGCTTCTCCCCTGACATGGCTGCCAGAAGTCCAAGCACATGCGTCTGTTCAGGGCCACAGGGCCGAGCGAAGCCAGCCCCAGGCCGTGCAAATGCAGGTACGAGACACACGCACGCACGTGTGCACACATGCAGAGCCCCGCACGGCACCTACAAGTGCCTCCCACACCCAGGCCCGCCCTGCCCGTGCAGGCTGGCCCCTTGCCCTTGTACCCCGCTATGCCACTCAGTGCAGCCCCTTCCCCCACACCCAACCCCCACCGTACCCTGGAATGCCCTCAACCCACACCTATGTTTATACCTACCTCAGGTGCCACCTCTGCCAGGATGCATCCTGGATTCCCACTCCAGGCTGGGTCCAGAGCCTTCTGCTGAGCCCCATGGCACCCCACGCATGCCTCCATGTACATCGCCCCTGAGGCCGGACCCTACCACCACTACCCAGAGCGGGAGCCCCCCGAGGGTGGGCCATGGGGCTGGGTACTAAGACGGCTCGATAAGCACCTTGACAAGCGAGCAGAGGCTATGACCAAGCACGGGGCATGTTGAATGGGGAGTGGCATGGCTTTGTCAAAGCATGATGAACACACACGTGTGCATGCATGTATGTCCGCATGTACACGTGTGCATAGAATGCAGCACACCCATCCGAGCATGTGCACACACCTGCACCACTGACACTGGTGCTCACGGGCGTGTGCGTGTCTGTGGGGCTCACGCACACATGCACACATGTGCATGAAGACAGCACGTGCACTTGCTGGGCAGGCTGGTTCCGGCAGTGGCTCCAGCTCCAGCTCCAAGGGGCTGGTGGCTGTGTCCCTCCTCTCTCCCTGGCTGCAGCCTCAGGGAGTGGGCTCCCCCCCAGAGCAGCACCGGACGGGCAGAGCGACGGCAGAGGTGCTCTCTGCACCCCGAGAAGAACATGAGTGGGGGCAGTCACGGGCAGCAAGGCTGCAAAGCCCTGGGCCCACCTGGCCCCTCCCCACGGCCCTCAGGGGCTCCAGACCGGACCCACGAACTGCAAACGCCCCAGCACGATTTAAATTCCCAGCCCATATTCTGGTGCACAAACCCTTCTCCCCAGGAGACCCTAGCCCTGTTTCTGGCTGTAGCCCCTTTTGCAAGCTCCCCTGGGGTGGGCACTGAGGCAGAGGGTGTGGCCACATGGTATCACCGCCCACCCCCAGGGCAGGACAGCTGGGCTCCTAGGCAGCCCCTGACCCCCACCCCACTTCCTACTCCTCCTCTGGGGGCAGTGGGGTGGAGGGCTCCCAGCGGGCTTTTCCAGTTAGGCCGAGCCCATCCCCAACCCCAGCGGTGAGAGGGAAAGCAGGGGAACCCGTCCCTGCCCGGTTCCTCTTGGCACCCCCAGCCCCCAGCCCACTGCGGGCCAGGGGGGACGCAGGAGTCAGGCTGGCTGGCCTGAGGTACAGACCCCTCGGCCACTTCTTCCCAGGGCTGTGACCTCAGCAGGTTGCACCGTGACCCTGAGCCTCGGTCTCCCTTTCTGTAAGATGGGAGAGGATAATCCCACGCAGCTTTGGGGATAAATGGGGCCACAGGGTGAGGCTCACAAGCACTCAGCACAGCGTCTGCAGACTGCACCGACAAACGACAACTGTAACTATGAGCAGACCCACCCTTAATTGCCCCCCGCCACCTCGCCAGTGACCCCAAAAGCTGCTCCCGGGGACCTGGCCACAGCTAGGCTCCCGAGTCCCCACATCCCCCCACCCCCACCACTCACCCCCAAAGTGAGCCAGACCTCCCCATGGAACATTTTTGACATACTCTAAACCGTCAGCAAAACAAGATGAAAATTCAGTAATTGCTTCTGGCAGGGAATCCACGGCCCAGCACGGGGGCCAAAAACAACCCGTTGGGGGTGGGGGGTCGGGAGGGAGCCCAGGCTGCCTGCAGCCCTGGGGGCTGTATGTGGGCTCTGTCTGCACATTGAGCCAGAGAGGTCCCGGCTTGACCTGGCTGCCAGTGGGCCAGGACAGAGAGGGGGGCGGGCGGGGACGCGGAGACAGCCAGACAGAGCTCCGCACACTTCAGACCAGGAAGCGTCCGGCCATCCCGGAAAAATGTCCTGTCACACTTTAGCAAGAAAAGCAGCTGTTGTGCTACTTAGCAGCCCACAAATAGTTGGCTGGGAGCTGGGAGAGGCTGTTGGCTAAGGCCACAAAAAGGCAGAGGCGCCAGGCTGGCAGGGCGGACACGGGCCTCTGCTAACTGGGGGGCATTTGTGCCCGAGCCCCCACTCCCCCTTCAGGCTCCCCCGAGCCTGGCCAGTCCCAGAGGCTGCGGGGGAAGAAGGTGGGGGGGCAGTAGGAGGGCCAAAGCACTCCCTTCACCCCATCGGGATTTGACACCTCATCCTCAATCCAGGGACACTGTTGCCTCCGGGCCTCGGATCCCTGTGTGTCAAAAAAATCACGGGAACCAAAGCCAGCTAAGTGCACGTGACACCCAAGCCTGGGTTTGTCCATGCAAACCAGGCCACTCTGCTCGCCCTAGTTCCCAGATGAAAAACGGAGCCCGCCTCCCCCCCCACCCCGTGGTGTGCAGGACGGCACAGCAAAGACTCAGTGCCGGGTTGTTTGGCTGCCAGGTCAGCATCTCAGGAGCAAGTGGGCAGGGGCTTCAGTGCCCGAGAAGGGTTGACCGGCCAGCGGAGGGGGCATTCCAGCCACACACTGTCCTCCGTTCACCTTCGGGCTCCCCAGCAGGTGACACCTAGTTCAGGTGAGCTGGGAGAAACCCCAGGAGGAAGCCCCGCGAGCGAGGACACGTCTGGGCAGGTGTGTCCGATCAGGTTAGCGGTGGGAAGGAGGAGAGAGGGTTCCTGCGGGGCCTGGCTCTCGGGATTGGCTTCCACCCTGCAGGGGGATCCTGCCCCCCTTTATGCAGAAGGATAGCAACCCCCTCTACCACCTGTCCATCTGTCTGCTTTCCAGTGGGTGCTCCTCTGTCTCAACCCCGTGGGGCTGGAGAGAGAGAAGTCCCCCCCACACCTCCCCTTTCCTGTCTCCCCACCACCCCGGGATTTGAACCTTATCGGGGTTTTGTCCCCGGCTCACAGAGGAGATGGAGGCTGGGAGAAGGGACTGACTGGCACTCGGTCTCAGGTGAGTCCTATCCTCCCGGGTACCTGGGGCTACTTACCTGTTGACGGGAAGCCTGAGGTAGAGCACATCTTGGAGCTCCAGCATGCAGAGGCAGGGCCTAGCCTGACTTCGAGAGCCACCCCTACACCCTCTGGAGGCTGAATCTCAGTGTTCTGCTCAGAGTGAGGGCATGAGGAGGCTCCCCTTCCACACAGCCAGCTCCGGGCACACCCTCGTGTCCACGTGCCAGTCTTACAGACCCTGTAACCCCCAAGTAGTCAGGGTTGATGTTCCGTACGGGTTAAGATTGAATGAGTTTGCAACAAGTAAAAATGGAGTCCAATTATCAACACCACCACCAAAGAACCAGCTCCTACTTCCTTCCTGTCTGCCGTCCTTAGCCTGGGGGTTTCACCCTCATGATTGCAAAATAGCAGCTGCATCTCCGGGCAACACGCCTGCATTCCGGGCAAGAAGAAGAGGGTGGATCCAAACCAAAGCTTCCCTGGTAAGACTTTCTGGCTCTAATCAGGAAGCATTGCCTCCCCAGACACTTCTTATACCTCATGAGCCATGGCCGAGTCTCGTGACCACCTGGCTGCCAGGGAAGGGGGGGATAGCGTGCTTTAGCCAGGCACTTGACCACCCCAAATGAAATGAGGGGGCTTGAAGGAATGAGACAGACAGGAATGGAGATAGGGAGGGCAAATGGCAGTATCAGCCCCAGAGCTCCAGCTGCCTGTTCTAAAACAAGACTCAGGGGTTGAGCGAGTTTGCCAAACTAGAGAGCCCCGAAAAGAGAGTTGAATCTGGGGCCCTCTGCCTCCAGAACTGGGTCTCTTAACAAGGGCACTGAATGACCTCTTCCCCGAAGGAGAAACTGGCTTGCCCTTCTACCAGTGGATTTACCCTCGCCCTGCCAACAGCCCCCACCCACCAGACTGGTAGAAAGAAATGTCAGCTTCACTCCGCATCCCCTCACATCCACACGCAGAAGGGAGGCCACACACACACACACACACACACACACACACACCAGTGTGCTGTCTCCTTGGCATCTCTGCAAGCCCTCTCGAGGAGCCATCCATCTGCCCCACCTCGGGATCCTCTCGGGCTGGCCCACCCCTGCCCTGGGCCCAGCCCCCCAAAAGCACATATTTTCCTCTCCCCAGGCATCTGGCTGCCCAGGCAACCCCTGGAAGAGTGGGGAGGAGAGGTGGGGTCCGCGGCAGGAAAAATCCCAAGGTGGAACCACAATGTTTATAAAACGGGTCACTGAATTATACAGAAAAATATTTTCCTTTCAGATGCAATTACTTCCTGGCCGAGTGGTGCACAGATGCCTCTGCTAGCCTGGGCACTGACGAGAAGGCTCCCGGGAGAGGGGACAGTGGGGCCGGACCTTTCTGGCGAGTCGGCCACCCTGAAATGCAGCTAAAAACCGCACGGCGCTTGGCGGGCACCACTCAGAAATGCCAACCCACGGAACCCGCCTGCGTTTCCCGTTAGTGCGGGGCAGCCGGGGAGCCAGGCTCACAGGGGTCTTCTTCCTGCTGACCCAGTCCTGGAGAGGGTGGGAAGTGGAGGGTGGGGGTGGGGCTGGGGAGTGCCTGGAAGGTGTGGACGTGGTCTCCGCGCTGGGGAGATTTTGCCCGGGCTCTGGCAGCTCCGAGAGATGCCAGGTGGGATGTGGGGTCTGCGGGTCCTGCCCGGGAGAAGCCCATGGCCCAGGCTCTCCTCCTCACCCCGTGGGTTACGAAGCACCCCTTCCACGCTGGACCTCAGAGATGCATCGAGAAGGGTGAAAGTGGAAAAGTGAGCACCCTGTTAAAGGAGTGGAGGCGTAGAGCCTGCCTGCGTCCTACCTCCTCGGCCAGCAGGAAAGAGGTGTGGTAGGGACGAGCCCCACGCCCGGGGGACCCTGCACCCGGACAGAAGGCCAGAGGGCTGGAGGACTCTCCTGGCTGTCTGCATCCCCCTCGCAGGCCTGGAGCTCCTTGGGGCCATGGCAGAACCCTTACTCTGCTGCCCCCCAGCCCAGGGCCTGCAGGCACGGGGAAGGTGCCTGATGGGAGGGAGGGGGGGTAGATGGTTACTGCACATCCCCACTTCAGGAAGTCCCCTCAATGTCCAGGGGACCCACCTCAATCCCAGGGAAAGTCTCTGAGCATCCTGAAGGCCCCACCCATATCTGGGTTTGCAGCCCCCAGGCCACCCCAGCCTGGACCAGCTTGCAGGTAGTTTGCCTTCAAGAAGCCGGAAGAGGAGGAAAAGGAGCCTCTGCTAGGGGACCCCAGGGCAGGCAGTGAGCCGCCTTGCCCTGCACAGCACCCCACTCCCCATCCCGCGGCGACCTCTGCACAGTCAGTTCCTCCTCCTGGACCAGCCTCCCCCAGAACCCCTTGGCCCAACCAGCTCCTCCTCGGGCCCCAGATGCTCCCCCACCACGGTGTCCTGCAGTGAGCTCCTGGGGGCGTCCCTGTCCAGTTGCCCCAGGGTCTCGCACATAGCAGGTCTCGATAAATATTTGTTCAATGAGAGGTACAGGAAATCTTGGAGCCTCCAGACCCCACCTCCAAGGACTCCCGGGCCTCCACCCCCTGTTGGGAGTCAGCAGGCTGGGGGTGGGGGGCTCGTACCCAAGAGGGCACCCCTCAGCCCGCACCCCACACCGGGCGCCCCTGAAACGCACTCAAACAGGCCCCTCTGCCCCTCCGCACCCGCACGGCAGCTCACAAATTGCCTCCTTCCTTGATTTTTTTATTTTTAAGATTATAGATACAGAAACGGAGGAAAGAAGGTAAATAACAAAAAACACGGGCAGTTCTCTCCCGGGTGATGGGATTTGTGCTGATGCGCAATCTCAAAATTTTCCACAAGAAACAAAAAAAACAGAACACCCGCTTCCTCTCCTCTGTCCTGATGTGCCCCCCACCCCCCACCCCATGGGAGCCACATCTCAGATGGTGCAATTCTGCATGCGGCCACCAGGTGGTGGCATAGGCCAGCGCACCCGCCCCCTGGAGCGGGGCGGGGGGGGGGGGGGTGCAGGGAGCGCATCCCCGGAGCAGGTGGCAGCGCTCCCGTCCCCGCCGGCTCTCCCAGCACCCCCAGAAGGAGGCATCGCTACCGCTATCTGCTGATTGGGAAAGCAGGGGCCCAGGATGGAGAAGGGATTCCGGTGAAGCACAGCCGGGGGCGCGCAGGGCTGTAGACACCCCTTCGCCCCGGAGGGCGGGGCCTCCAGCAAACCGCGAAAGGGGGCGGGATTTGGATTTTCAGCTGTCTCCCACCCCACCCCACCGCAGCTCGTCCAAGGGCAGGGCCAGGGTTTCCTCGGGCTCCTGCAGCTGGCCAGCAGAGCCGTGTCCTGTAGCTGGGGTCTTGAGGTCTCCGGCGGCGGCGAGGGTCGCAGCGGGGCTGCTGTGGCCAGGCTCAGGGTCCAGCCAGGGCGTGCCTGGGGGCCCGTCCACCCTGCTGGCTCCGCGACCACGGCTGGTCTCCAGTGCACTCAGGGCACAGCTGGAGCCATCCCGGATCCGCCCAGGGAGCCCACATGGAGGGGCGCCTTGGAGGGGCGCATCCCAGATCAGCCAGGCTGAGAGCAGGAAGAGCAGCAGGGTGAGAGCCGCAGCCAGGGTCACAGAGGGCACCATGTCCGAGTCCTCCGGGGTGGGGGCGGCCTCGCTGGGGTCATCGCCCAGGGCCTCAGGGGCGCCGGACAGCTGGGTGCCAGCAACTGTCTCCCATGGGGACCCTGGCCGGCCCATCTGTGGGAAGGAGGGGTGAGGGGCAGCAAGTCCTCTGGGCAAGGCCCCACCCTCCCTCACAGATACCGCCGGATGGTGGGCAGGAGCACAGTGCTGCGAGGTGCCCTTCAGCGGGGATACCCCCTGCCTCGGTTTCCTCCCCTGCAGGCTGGGCATGCATGGCAAAGGGCAGTGAGGTGCGTCAGGTGACAACACCGCGGGTCCTGGCACCCCACGCCCACCTCCTTACCTTCCCCCTGGAGAGAAACGGGTCTGGAAATTCAGGTTCCACTCCCACTGCAGCCACCCCCCACCCCCCACCCCCGGGACCTCTACCCAGGTGCCAGGGGTCCTGGCATGCAGCTGGGCCAGTTTTGCTGGCACTGGAAGCCGCCAGACTTGTCTGGAGGGGCCTAAGTCAAACCGCAAAGGGGCAGCATCTGCACGGCCAGCTCCCTTTCCCCCTGCAGGGGTGGGGAGGTGGGCGCCAAGGTCCATCTTACAGGGGAGAAAAATGAGGCTCGAGCCAGCAAAGTGGCTCCCAGGAAGCCCCCGAGGGGCAGCTGAGACCTGGGAAGGTAGCCCGGGAACAGGGTTTGGCCCACCAGTGACTCATCCGCAGCCATTAGTTCAGATCCCATGCCCAGGACTGGCCAGGGATGGAGACAAGCCAGGTGTCAGGGGTCCCCAGCACCCTGCCCCTGGTGGGCCACCAGACCTCCTTTCTGCCCACCCCAGCAGCTGTGCGGAGCATTTACCTTTCAGCCACGGGGGTCCCGGGTCCTGCGAGGGAACTACCCCAGAGCTGCCAGGCTCCCCAGGGCCAGGCACCTGCAAGTGGCCTGACTCTGGCCCTTTCTCTAAAGAACCCACCCTCCCCAGGTCTCCCTCAGGGAGGGGCTGGAGCAAGGGTGAAGGGGGTGGGGAGGGCAGGGGAAGCGAAGCGCAACTCCAGGTCACCCAGCAGAGGACGCGCTGCTCCTAAGCTGAAGCTTCCAGCCTGGGGGTGGGGCAAGCGGGAGAGGGCTCCAGATTGAAGAAGATAAACAGAGGGGCTTCCTGAGCCCTCGGTGCCCAAGCTCAGGAAGACAGTGCCCGCAGGCATCTTCAGAGACCAGGCCCCCCAGCACCTGTCTGGGGCAGGGCCAGGAGGCAGTGGCAGAAGAGAAGGTGGCAGACCCACCCACAGGGGGTGACAAGTGGCTTTGGGGGCCACAGGAACAGTGCTCGCAGAAGGAAATGTCAAGGGCACTGATGCCCATCACCTTGCCCATTTTAAAAGCAAAAATTTGGAAACAGCCTTAACGTCCAATGATGGCAGATTCATCAACAAATGAAGGTCCAGCCACTCAGTGGGACGCTTGAGGGCAGTTAAACGTGGGCATGTTCAAGACCAGCTCTGCTCTTTCAGCCAAAAGTGGAAACAACCCTACCATCCATCAAAGGGCGAGTGGATAAACAGACGGTGCTACATCCATACTGTAAGATCGTATGGATCAAAGAAAACCTTTCCAGGCAGTTTAGGGTCTCACAGCTTTGTCGAGCAATTCATGAATTGGGCAGCGTTCCAACGAGATTAAGGAGAAGGGAGCTCCCTTAGGGGCTGGAAGGGGGAGGCTTCTAGAGGGCAGATGCCGCGGCACATGGGGAAATATTCTGATTGGCTGGCATTAGTTTTCCATTTTGCATGGTCAGGGGCGGGGAGTGGGTGGGTTTGAAGCTCTGTGTCCCCCAAAAAGGGGTGTTCTTAGTTAATCCATTTCTGTGAGTATAAACCCATCACAAGTTGGATCTTTTATTAAGGGCACTTCAGTTAAGTGTCCTCTAGAAGAGGATGAAATTCAGAAGAGAAAAGAAAGCCATGAAATCAAGGAGTTGAAAGCAACGAAACCCGGAAGAGAAGAGACCTGCGGTCACTGCCAGCTGCCTCACCTGTGGCAGAGCCAAGGATTGCCCGCAGCAGGTCTGCAGGAAGATAACATCACCTTGATGATGCCTTGATTTGGACATTTTCTCGACCTCAAAACTGTAAACTAATGAATCCCCATTGTTCAAGCCAGACCATTTCATGGCATTTGTTTGGAGCAGCCTAGGAAACTATAACGGCGGCTCTTACAAAGTGGGGTGCAGACATGCATTGATGAGTATGCTTTGCTTGTTCAATAGGAAAATGGGTCACTGTGAAACAACATTTGGTTCCCCATCTTTTTTTCTTTTTTTTTGCATGGGCAGGCACCAGGAATTGAACCTGGGTCTGTGGCATGGCAGGCGAGAACTCTGCCTGCTGAGCCATCAAGGCCCGCCCTTGGTTCCCCATTTAACCAAAGTGACAATAAAAGATTTTAAGAGGAAATAGGAGTTAGCATGATTGTAAAAAAAATAAATAAATAAAAAGCAGTTCTTTTAAAAGTAAGAAGACTTGTTCTCTAAAACTATAAAGGTCAATATAAATATGAATAAGGGGTATTATTCTGATAAGACGTGGAATCTTTGCCTTCTAGGCAGATCACTCAGATGGTTAAGAGGTTGTGGTTTATAACCTCTCACTAAAAGCAGACCATTAATGCAAGAAAATGTTGTCATTTTTAACAGAGAGAAAACCAAATTCTAATTTTGCATGAGGATACTCTCTGATAAGAAAACTCGGGAAAATAGTATCATTCTCTCAAATCTTGGCCACTCTTTTTTTTTTTAATTTTTTATTAATTGAAAAAAATTACAAGAAACAAACATTCCCAACACACACACTCAGCAATTCACAATATCATCACATAGTTGCATATTCATCATCATGATCATTTCCCAGAACATTAGCATCAATTCAGAAAAAGAAATAAAAAGACAACAGAATAATACAACAAACAGAAAAGAAAAATTTTACAGGCCATACCCCTTACTAATCCCTTTCATTTATCACTAGCATTTCAGACTAAATCTGTTTTAACATTTGTTCCCCCTATTACTTATTTTTATTCCATATGTTCCTCTCATCTGTTGACAAGGTAGATAAAAGGAGCATCAGACACAAGGTTTTCACAATCACACAGTCACATTGTGACAGCTATATCATTATACAATCATCATCAAGAAACATGGCTACTGGAACACAGCTCTACATTTTCAGGCAGTTCCCTCCAGCCTCTCCATTACATCTTGGTTAACAAGGTGATATCTACTTAATGCATAAGAATAACCTCCAGGACAACCTCTCGACTCTGTTTGGAATCTCTCAGCCATTGACACTTTGTCTCATTTCACTCTTCCCCCTTTTGGTCGAGAAGGTTTTCTCAATCCCTTGATGCTGGGTCTCAGCTCATTCTAGAGTTTTTCTTAATCCCTTGATGCTGAATCTCAGCTCATTCTGGGATTTCTGTTCCATGTTGCCAGGAAGATCCACACCCCTGGTAGTCATGTCCCACATAGACAGGGGGAGGGTGGTGAGTCTGCTTGCTGTGTTGGCTGGAGAGAGAGGCCACATCTGAGCAACAAAAGAGGTTCTCTTGGGGGTGATTCTTAGGCTTAATTTAAAGTAGGCTTGACCTATCCCCTGTGGGGTTAAGTTTCATATGAACAAACCCCAAGACTGGAGGCTCAGCCTATAGCTTTGGTTGTCCACACTGCTTGTGAGAAGATCAAGAATTCAACTTGGGGAAGTTGAGTTTTCCCCCGTTCTCACCATTCCCCGAAGGGGACGTTGCAAATACTTTTCCACTCACTGATCAAATCACTCTGGGATTCATCAGGGCATCACCTGGACAAACCAACAAAATCTCATGTCCCATACAAAATTCCACGTACTTAAGATGTTCAATCAACTATCTACATAAGTTATATTAGGAGATGCACTAGTCAAAGTATAGATTTGTACCAAATAAACATTTTTTTGTTTTAGTTTCACACATTAGTTGAAATTTTTAAATATTAAGTACCATCTATTTTCAGCACACTGCAGTAATGACATTTTTTGTTCTTCTTCATGCAAAAACATTTTTTTAATTTGTACATTTAGTCACTATCACTATACACTCCAGGCATTCCTAGATTACACCATCTCAATCTTTATCGTCTATCTTTCTTTGTGATTTCATTTATGCCCCAGCCCTCCTCCCTCTATCATTCTCATATGCAGCTTCATTCAGTGTTTTAACATAATTGTATTACAGTTAGGTAATATTGTGCTGTCCATTTCTGAGTTTTTATATTCAGTCCTGTTGCACAATCTGTATTCCTTCAGCTCCAATTACCCACTATCTTACCCTATTTCTATCTCCTGATGGTTTCTGTGACCAAGGAAATATTCCAAGTATATTCACTAATGTCAGTTCATGTCAGTGAAACCATACAGTATTTGTCCTTTTGTTTCTGGCTAATCACACTCAGCATAATGTCATTAAGGTCCATTCATGTTGTTACATACTTCATAACTTTATTCTGTCTTACAGCTGCATAATATTCCATCTTATGTAAATGTCACAGTTTGTTTAGCCAACTGTCTGTTGATGGACATTTTGGCTGTTTCCATCTCTTGGTAATTGTTGATAATGCTGCTATAAACATTGATGTGTAAATGTCCATTTGTGTCCCTGGCCTCGTGTCCTTTGAGTAGAGACAGCATATAGATGGGTCCTGTTTTTTAATCCATTCTGCCAGACTATGTCTTTTGATTGGAGAGTTTAATCCATTCAGTGTTATTATTGCATGGGTTGTACTTTCTTCTACTATTTTGCCTTCTGGATTTTATATGTCATATCTAATTTTCCTTCTTTTTACCTTTACTCATAGTCTTCCTTTCTACACTCTTCTCCACACCTCTCTCTTCTGTCTTCGTATCTGTCTCTAGTGTTCCCTTTAGTATTTCTTGTAGAGCTGGTCTCTTGGTCACAAATTCTCTCAGTGATTTTTTTGTCTGAAAATGTTTTAATTTCTCTCTCATTTTTGAAGGACAATTTTGCTGGATATAGAATTCTTGGTTGGCAGTTTTTCTCTTTTAATAATTTAAATATATTATCACACTGTCTTCTCGCCTCCATGGTTTCTGCTGAGAGATCTGTCTTATTGGGCCTCCCTTGTATGTGATGGATTGCTTTTCTCTTGCTGCTTTCAAGATCCTCTCTTTCTCTTTGACCTCTGACATTCTGATTATTAAATGTCTTGGAGTATGACTATTTGGATCTATTCTCTTTGGGGTACGCTGCATTTCTTGGATCTGTAATTTTAAGTCTTTCATAAGAGTTGGCAAATTTTCAGTGGTAATTTCCTCCATTAGTTTTTCTCCTCCTTTTCCCTTCTCTTCTCCTTCTGGGACACCCACAACACGTATATTCGTGTGCTTCATATTATCTTTCAATTCCCTGAGTCCCTGCTCATATTTTTCCATTTTTTTCCCTATAGTTTCTGTTTCTTGTCGGATTTCAGATGTTCCATTCTCCAGTTCAGAAATCCTATGTTCTGTCTCTTGAAATCTACCACTGTAGGTTTCCATTTTTTTTTCATCTCTTCTACTGTGTCTTTCATTCCCATAAGTTCTGTGATTTGTTTTTTCAGACTTTCAGTTTCTTCTTTTTTTTCTTTCCTTGCCTTCTTTATATCCTCCCTCAATTCACTGATTTGGTTTTTGATGAGGTTTTCCATGTCTGTTTGTACATTCTGAATTAATTGTTTCAGCTCCTGTATGTCATTTGAATTGTTGGTTTGTTCCTTTGACTGGGCCATATCTTCAATTTTCCTAGTGTGATTTGTTATTTTTTGCTGGTGTCTAAGCATTTAATTACCTTAATTAGTTTATTCTGGAGATTGCTTTCACTTCTTTTACCTAGGGTTTTCTTGCTGGATGAATTTGTTTTCTATCTGTTGTTTGACATTCCGTTCAGCTTTATCTGAACATTTAGCTTAAGTTTTGTTTAACAGAGGAGAAATTTTCAGTTCTTATTTCCTTGCCCTGGTTGTGTTGTGCCTTCCCCCCCACCCCGCCCCCACACACGCTTAGGAGGGTCTGCTTAGATATTATAGACCCAGCCAGATTTTCCCAGACCAAACTGGCCTCCTATCATTAGGAAAGAGTCACCTGCGTCGGTTTTCCCTGAGGGTGAGACCCAGCAGGTTGAAAGACTTTCCTGTGAAGTCTCTGGACTCTGTTTTTCTTATCCTGCCCAGTATGTGGTGCTTGTCTGACAGCAGGTCCCACCAGCATAAGATGATGCGGTACCTTTAACTTTGGCAGACTCTCCCTGCTGGGGGCGTGGTGGAGACAGAGGAGAGGGTGTAGGCTGGTTTTAATGGCTTCAAATTACCAAGCCCTGGGGTCTGAATTCCTTGATGGAGGGATTCCACCTGGGTGGGGCTTCACACACCCCCCCCCCCCCCCCCCCCCCCGGGAAGGCACAGGCTCCAGACAAGCCCCCAAAAGAGCTCACTTGTGCCTGGGGCAGTGGCAGCCTGAAAAGTCCTGCTGCTGTATCCAGAGGCAGTCAAGCCTTTGTAGATATACAGCCACAAAAACCTCTGTTTCCTTCTTGGTTTTTTTTTTCCCCCTTTTTCTGTCAGTCCTGCCCCTTGGCGCCTGGACAAAAATGAGCAACCTCCGCTTTGATCAGGTTCACCTAAGCTGGGGGCCTATTTTTAGTAGTCAGAATTTGTTAATTAGTTCCACAATTGGCGTTGGATTGTGCCCAGCCCCTGCTGCTGGTAAAGTCCTTTCCTTTCCCCTCTGGGAAGCAGCCTGTGGGGGAGGGGCGCTGGCCGCCGCAGCTTTGGGAACTCACGGTTCTGGGGGGTGCTCGCAGCCAGTCCAGCTGGTCCAGACTGGGGTATGCTGTGTGTCTGGTCACTATCGTGGCCCCAGGAACTGTTCTGTACTGTTTCTGGTTATTTAGTAGTTGTTCTGGAGGACGAACTAAAATGCGCACGTTGTTAAACCGCCATCTTGACCCGCAACAAATCTTGGCCACTCTTGACCACGACAAATGAAATTCCTTTCCTGCAAACCTTCTACAACTTCCAGTATCCATTCGGGCTTCCCCTATCCATTCTCTCCCTCATTCTGCACAACCAGTCATTTCACTTTTGGACAAAGCCATTTTTTTTCTTAACAAAAACACGTCCTGCATACTTGACACACGCTTAAGTAACCAAAAAGATCTCAGAAACTGTCTTCAAGCTGACCTCCTACAAGACACAATTATTCTCAAAATAAAGTTTGTCAGAATAACAACTCAACCTGGTTAACAACAAATTTATATTTTTCATCATCTTAAAGACCAAGTAGATAAAATGCTAGCTTATTTGGTTAGCAAAGAAGGGTAAATTTAGGGAGAATATACCAAACTAAAATAAAATTGTGTTTAGATTGTATTTTACTTGATAACTAATAAGGCATAGTCATTTTTATTTAACTAACAATATTAAGCTCGTCCCATTGATCAAAGGTTTTTCTGAATTACATGAGCTTGAATTTTTTTATTTTTTATTTATTTATTTTTTATTTTTGAGCTTGAAATTTTTAAAAATATTTATAATTCTATGAATTTTCTTTTTTTCATTAGAAATATTAGAAGTTTGGTTTCCTTAATTTCCAGGACTGTGGGAGTACTAATTTTTATATACATGCTTATATTTGAGTAGAACTCTTTGAGAGTTCTTACATGTTAATTTGATAATGCCATCTGGAGACAGAACACACAGACCCAGACACAAATAGAGAGCATATAGTTTCAATTTCAGGTTTTTCAGTCACAAGTCAGATGTGAAAACATAGAAATAGAAAACTCACTAGCTTATAATAACTGTTTTACAGTCTTGCTTTTCTTAGTAGAATCTGGGTACCAATTAATACAGGCATTCCTCTTGGCCTAACTCAGCAACCCTTTTCTTCGACGGCACCTCTGAGATGAGTAAATTTGTCTAACTGGGACATTTACTATGAAGGCCATCGCAATTCTAGTTTGACTTTTGTGACATTTTCCTATTGGTTAGACAGGCATAGCTTCCAGTCCCATAATTTTAAAATTTTTTAAATTTATTTTTGGGGGGAGTGCATGGTCTGGAAATCGAACCTGGGTCTCCCGCATGAAAGCTGAGCATTCTGCCACTGAACCACCTGCGCGGGCTCCATAATGTTTTTTATTTATTTATTTGTTTTATTTATTTTTTTACATGGGCAGGCACTGGGAATCGAACCCGGGTCCTCGGGCATGGCAGGCAAGCATTCTTACCTGCTGAGCCACCATGACCCGCCCAGTGATTGATTGATTGATTGATTGATTGATTTTATTTATTTTTTACATGGGCAGGCACCGGGAATCGAACCCGGGCCCTCGGGTCCATAATGTTTTAACATATGGTCTGCTGGGGTGCCAGACGGTGAAAATCAATGCTTTTAGTCTTTGAGGATTCCATCTGTATCAGTTCACTTCTTACCTGGTGCACAGGACAAAGAAACCAGCAGTAGCAAGAATGAAATTCCAGACTGCACCAAAAGGCTAGAGACTCGGGTCTTAAAATGTGAGCCTTCTGGCCTAAAAGATTGCCTCACAGTCTCTGGGCTAAAAGCTAGTGAGATCGGAGGCTCCAACACAAAGAGAGTGGAGCTCAGTTTCCAGAGGGCCTTACTCATGGCTCTTGGAGACAGCCCCGGGACAGAGAACTCAGAGGGCTCAGCAGCCGTCTTCACCTTTCTCCTTTGGTCCCACTCTTGATGCAAAACTGATGAAAGACAAACTTCACGCAACTTAGGGTCTCACAGCTTTACTGAGTCATTCATGAAATCGAGCAGCATCCCAATCAGAAAATAGAAGGGAGCTCCACCCTTGCGGTGGAAAGGGTAAGCTCATTTAGGGCAAATGCGGAATCATTGTCTGATTGGCCAATATTAACTTTTTAATTTTACATGGGGGGGGGTCTCACAAAATGGGAAGCAGATGTACATCAATTGGTACAATTCGCTTGTCCCCTCTGATAAGCTCTCTTTACTACAAGGAAACTAAATTTGTCATCAGGTGCTCCTTTTCAGCAACCCTGTAGGGTGTGTTCTGTTTTCTTGGAAAACACCTACAGGTCAATTGCGTTTGTCCTCTAGCAAAACCCTTCTTGGGACCAGGTCTTTTTCCCACAATGTCCGATGCAGGTGGCCATTTTAGTTCACTTAACATTACTCAGCCTCAAAGCATAACAAACTAAAAAGCTCAACAAGCAACATAAAAGAATCGCATAAGCATGCTGAGTGAAAGAAGTCAGGTCAAAAAAGAGTTTAAGACATAGTTCTCTTCATATAAATTTCTAGAAAGATCAATCTAATCTACAGTCAGAGAAAGCAGACCAGCAGTTTCCTGGGGGTGGGAGAGAGGGGGACAGAATGGGAACCTTGTATGAGGTTGGAAATGTTCTATATCTTGATCGATGTGGCAGCTAACCAGGTTATACAGTCGTCAAAAGGTTAGAGTTATCCAGAGTGATTTGAACAGTGAATAAAAAAGTATTTGCAAAGTCCCCTTGGGGGAAGGGTGAGAAAGGGGGAAAATTCAACTTCCCCAAGTAGAGAACTCTTGATATTCTCACAAGCAGTGGGGACAACCAAAGCAATAGGCTGAGTCCCCAATCTTGGGGTTTGTTCATATGAAACAACCCCGCAAAGAATAGGCTAAGCCTACTTAAAATTAGGACTAAGAGTCACCCCTAGAGAACCTCTTCTGTTGCTCAGATGTGGCCTCTCTCTCTCCAGCCAAAACTACATGCAAACTCACTGCCCTTCCCCTCTCTACATAGGACATGACTCCCAGGGGTGTGGACCTTCCTGGCAATGTAGGACAGAAATCCAAGAATAAGCTGGGACTCAGCATCAAGGGACTGAGAAAACCTTCTCGACAAAAAGGGGAAAGAGAGAAATGAGACAAAATAAAGTGTCAATGGCTGAGAGATTCCAGAGCAGAGAGGTTATCCTGGAGGTTATTGTAACCATTATATAGATGTCACCTTTTTGTTAGGGTGTAATGGAGAGGCTGGAGGGAACTGCCTGAAAATGTAGAGCTGTGTTCCAGTAGCCATGTTTCTTGAAGATGGCTGTATAATGATACAACTTTCACAGTGTGACTGTGTGATTGTGAAAACCTTGTGTCTGATGCTCCTTTTAGCTACCTTATGGACAGATGAGTAAAACATATGGATTAAAAATAAATAAATAATAGGGAAAACAAATGTCAAAACAAATTTAGTAGATTGAAATCAATGAAAGGGAAGGGTAAGGGGTATGGTATGCATGAATTTTTTTCTGTTTCTTTTTATGCCTTTTTCTGAATTGATGCAAATGTTCTAAGAAATGATCATGATGATGAATATACAACTATGTGATGTATTGTGACTTATTGATTATATATCAAGAATGGAATGATCATATGGTAAGGATGTTTGTGTTTGTATGTTGGTATCCTTAACAAATAAAATAAAAGAAACAAAGAGAAAAAAGGTTAGGGTCAGGGTTAGGTGCACTTTCCTGTATGTACATTATACCTTAATGAAGTTGATTTTAAAAGAAAAAAATAATGTTAGGGAAGAAAATAGGCAGAAACAAAAAGGGTGTGGTTCCATTTGCATGGCATTCAAGAACAGGGAAATGAAATGACGCACAGAGAGGTCAGTAGAGCCTCCCGGGGCATGGCTGGGAGGGCTCCTAGCGATTTTCTGGGTTGACCAAAAATCTTCCATTTCTTGCTCTGGGCAGTGATTATGGGGGTGCACAGAGAGATTTATTCATTGAGCTGTACATTTAAGATTTGTTATATTTCAATTTTTAAAATACAGTTACAAGGACTGTATATCAATACCTATAAGTCACCATTTATTGAGTGAGCCTGAGTCTAAGAAACTATTTACAATGTCGTGTAAAATGTTTGCACACCCTGGTGACAAATATGCAAACCAGGCCCTTGGGGAGAAAAGACTGGAAGGAAGGAGACACTAAAAACCCTGCTGGGTTGTTAATTCTGTAGCGGTGGAAAGAAGACCATGGTAGGGTCAAAATGTTTTCATTTTTACAAGCGGAATGTGAATTATTTGTGTAATTAAAATTAATTTTATAAAGAAACCCCGTTGGGAGATGGACAGGGCTTTCTCCCTATTTCTCCCTCTATCACTTCTCCATAGTTACATTACAATTATAATAAAAAGAATTATAATAACTTTTGGGAAAGCCTTACTATTTTGACAGCTTTTCCAATCATTTGGGAATTACCCAGATATTCAACAACAAGCGACCAGTTTAAGAATATCTGTGACACATCCATCCCACAGGGGAATTCTTCCTCTTCCTGAAAAAATCCAAAGGGCGAGCTGGAGCTATCCACTGTGTTGTTTTAGGAGGCTGCTCCTAGGGAGAGTTCAGTTTCTGCTTTTCTTAATTTTTTTTTCATTTCAGTTTTGTCACCCGAGTGATTTACAAGCCCAAGTTATCTTTACAATCTAGAAAAGAACAGAGACAGACGTCGGTGGAGCTGCCTGCCCCCTCTTTCCTCTGCCCCCATCCCGCACACCCTCCGCTGTCCTGGATACTAGCCACACCTACAGGGAGGGGAAGCCCGGTGGCAGCGGTGACCCTGGGACGCGATGGAGGGGGGGGGTCAGGCGAGGCGCACAGGCTTCGTTGGGGGGGAGTGAGATGCCCTCTCCTCGCATACGCGCTACGTGACCTTGGCGAACCGCTGCGCCTCTCTGAGCGCCACCTGCCCCCTTCCACAGAAAGGGGACACGGTGCCCGCCCCACAGCTGCCACACAGATGGAAGCGGGCAGCGCCGCGTGCAGCGGGAACCCGGCTGGACGGGACCCGGGCTGCCCTCGAGGCCCTGCGTGACGCGGCCGGACCCCGTCCCTCCGCCCCGGGCTTCCCCCTCGGTCCCGCCGCGCGGGGGAAAGTCCGGCGCCCGCGCCCCGCCCCGCCCCGCCCCGCCCCGGCGGGCAGCGGCTCCGCATCCCGAGCATCCGCGCAGCGTGCGGCCGCCCCATTGGCCCGCACCGCCTCTGCAGGGCCGCCCTGCAGCCAATGGCGGGCGCGGGGCGGAGCCTCCCTGCGGGTCACCTGCGCAGAGCTGCGCGCTCCGGGCGGGATGTCAGGCTCCGAGCCGCTGCGGGCGCGAGCGCGTCCTTGCCGGGCCCCGACCCCCTGGGCGCGCCCTGAGACGCGAGGCCCGCCATGCAGGAGCCCCTGCTGGGAGCCGAGGCCCGGGACTACGACACCTTCCCCGAGAGGCCGCCCCCGTCGCAGTGGCAGAGGGCGCGGGTCGGGTGAGAGTCGCAGAGCGTGGGGAGGAGGTGGGGGCTGGGAATGGCCCTGGTCCCCGGCAGGCGGCTGGCTCCCACCTGGGCATCCTTTAACTTTTGGTGGATGGCCACCCACCGGCCATCTGACTCCCTCTTGGCTCAGGCCCTGTAGTCGTCTAAGGAACTGGTTCCCCCTAGGGCAGGGCCACCTAAAGGAGTCCCGAACCCAGCCCCCAGCTGGCACAGACAGGAAGACTGGGGCCCAGAGAAGGTGAGGGGTTTGGCTAAGGTCACACAGCAAGCCTTCAGTGACAGAGCTGGGACCAAAACCCAAGCTTCCTCTTGCCTGGAGAAAAATGACCCAGCCCTGGTGACCAGACACAGCCTCAGACTATTCCCACGCCCGGAGAATTTTCCAGGAGAGCTGGGTTTACTGGCCCTGGGTGGGTGGGTAGGATGCCGATCAGACCCGCCCTCCACTCAGGCCTCCCGGCTCTGCTGGCTGAGCTGGGCTGCTGGGCTCCAAGCCGACAGCAGTGTGGGGGGGAGGGAATCAGAGCCCGGGCCTTCTGTCGCCTCCTCACCAGGGCCCTGCAGAACAGGAGGGTGTTCCTGGCCACCTTTGCGGCGGTGCTGGGCAACTTCAGTTTCGGCTATGCCCTGGTCTACACCTCCCCGGTCATCCCGGCGCTGGAGCGCTCCTTGGACCTGGACCTGCGTCTCACGGAAGCCCAGGCCTCCTGGTTTGGGGTAAGGGCCAGGCTCAGAACAGGGACAGGGTGGGGCAAGGCAGGGCCCACCGAGCTCTGTTCCCAGCGAGAGACCCCCAAAAAGCCAGCCTTGAGACCCCCTCCAGGGCCTGCCCCACTCCCCCCATTCCCAGGAAGCTTAGGTCTTGGGGTGAGGCCAGATGATTGCCCTGAAACAAAAGAGGAAGTGAAAGCCAGCAGAGAAGGCGTGGGTAAGAGCGGAGGGAGGTATACTTCAAGGTCTCCGCAGACCCACACACCATGCAGGGAGGTGTCATGGAAGGGCTACGACGATAGGGCAGACACCCTGTCTGCATGCATGGGGTGAGGCAGTTCCAGGGACCATTCATGCATGTGCCCAGGACAGGGCGTGGGCAAATGGGGAGAAAGGGCCCAGATCTAAGTGCCCAGGATTCTCAAGCCACAATCCGAGAAGCCTTGGGTTTTAGAATTATGGCAGAGTGACCAAGAGAAAACCCTGTGTGTTTCCTGGGCACTTAGTTTGTGCAGGCATGAGCTGGGCACTTTGCACCCAAGTCCCTTGACCCCCTGAGCAGTTCTGAGAGCTGGGTACTCTTGCTCTCCCCATAATACAGCTGAGGAAGGGGAGTCTTGGCCAGGAGAAACATTGTGCCCAAGTCACACTGCCCTAGTGAGTAGCAGAGACTGGGACCTGGTCACTACCCCTGAATGTTAGACGTTTAAACTTCCTACTGGACAGGGCTACTGTGGACATGCGGCCCCCACTCCTCCCCAAAGCAGGACCCCCTTTGTGGCATCCCTAACAGTTGGTGTCCACATGGTGCTTATATGCCCCCAGAGACAGGAGTCTTACTACCATCGCTGGCTTGAACCCTGGACCAGCTGCCCTGCAGCACAGCCTCCTGGAGGCAGCCTGGCAGCTTGGAGAAGAGGCAGTCTTTGGCTCTGGTGGGCACTGGGGTGGCTCAGTGCCCTCCGTCTGTCTTCACCTCTTCTCTCTGCAGTCCGTGTTCACCTTGGGAGCGGCAGCTGGGGGCCTCAGCGCCATGGTCCTCAACGACCTCCTGGGCAGGAAACTCAGCATCATGTTCTCAGCTGTACCCTCGGCCGCCGGCTACGCACTCATGGCAGGTGCCCACGGCTTCTGGATGCTGCTGCTGGGAAGAACGCTGACGGGCTTTGCTGGGGGGCTCACGGCTGCCTGTATACCGGTGAGGCCAGGCCCGTCCAGCCCGGGCTCCTCACAGCCTCAGTTTAACTGTGGTCCTGGCTTCTGTCCCCACTGGACAACGGAAATGTGTTTGTCTTCCTCTGTGGCTCAGCCTACCGCTCCAACCTGCCTCTGCCAGGGCAGCTACTTTCAGGGAGACCTGCCCCCATGTCCCTAGCTGCCCCCACGCCGGACTCCCCACACTTCCTGACCCATTTCTTGACCACAGAGAGATACATTGCTCAACTGGAGAAAATCCTTGTTGAGTAAGAGCTGGGGAAGGGAAGTCGCTGCTGGTGCCTTCCCTGGGAATTTCTGATCTTGTTCCGAGCTCCACGCTTACCGGTCAGCTGGCCCGAGGGAGCTCAGAGGATGGGGTAAGGGTCCTTGATGGTAACCCAGATTCTACTGCTTGGCCAGAGGCTGGGTGTCCTTGGGGCTGCTTAATTTCTAGCTTTCCAGTGAAGCTGGAAATTGAGTCTTCTGCCCACTTACGTTGAGGGAAATTGAGGCAGGGGGATATCAGGCCATGATTCCTCAGGCCATGAGAAGCCCAGCTTGAGTTCTGCTCCTACCTCCTGCTGCCCCCAGTTCACCACAGCCAGCCTCCCCAATCCAGGCTGGGCCTGGGGGGCCTGCACCTCCTCACCAAAGGCCTGGTGGGGGCCGCATTTGTCTTCCAGGTCTACGTGTCTGAGATTTCTCCCCCAGGAGTGCGTGGGGCCCTGGGGGCTACACCGCAGCTCATGGCAGTGTTTGGATCGCTGTCCCTGTATGCCCTTGGCAAGTATTGCTCAGACAAGTACTGGAGGGAGGAGTGATGGGGTGCGGAGTAGACCCGGATGAGAAGGAAATAATGCTTCACCCCAAAGAATCCTGGGTGGCAAGAGACCCGGCTTCCAGGCTTAGCTCGACCACTGGTATGCTGTGTGCCTCTAGGTAATTTCCTGCCCCTCTTTAGTCACCTGTCTCCCACCCTGTCTGGGCATTAGGGCTTTTCCTGGACCAGCATTCTTCAAGTGCTCTTTAAACAGAATGCTCCATCAAATACAGCCTGATGTGGGAAGTCCCTCGAGAAAACAGCAGATCAGAGTGCAGCTGTTCTGCTTGATGCAGTCGGGGAGGGGAGGTGGAGGCTCAGGGCCAAGCCTGAGCAGCTGGCCCCTGCCTCACCCTGCTGTGGCCCTTGAGACCCTTTATGGAGCTGCCACTCTGTGGTGGACCCACTGTGTGCTAGCGCCTGGACAGTCTGCAGCCACTCCTAGCTGAGATCATGGGCGGTCCGAGGCAATCCAGGAAGGTTTCCTGTAGGAGGTGGTACTTGGGCTAGACTTTGAAGGGTAGATGAGGTTGCTCAGAGGCTCAGCTCTGCCGTGGGCTGAGACCGCCAGCCTCTCACCCCCTTCTCGCTCCCAGGCCTCCTGCTGCCGTGGCGCTGGCTGGCGGTGGCCGGTGAGGGCCCCGTGCTCGCCATGGTCCTGCTGCTCAGCCTTGTGCCCAACTCGCCACGCTTCCTGCTCTCGCGGGGCCGGGAGGAGGAGGCACGGCAGGCACTGGCCTGGCTGCGCGGGGTGGACGCCGATATCCGCTGGGAGTTTGAGCAGATCCAGGACAACGTCCAGACTCAGGTGCAGGAGGGGTGGGGCACCCACGCGGGCAGCCAGCCTTCCTGAGCCTTGGTTGCTCTTTGTGGGGATAGTGGTGGTCCCGGCCCCAGACCTGGGCCAAGTGAGGGTCAGGTGAGGTGAGAGGTTTGCAGCAGACACTCTGGGTTGCCGGGAGAGCGCGACAAGGGGGAGTCTGCCTCGCCAACCCGTTCCCCCAGGAGTCAGGGTGGGGGTAGGGCTCCCCTGGGCCTGTCCCCAGAGCCCGGGCTGCTGCCGCTGTGCAGTGGGAGGATCAGGGCGGTCGCCTGCTGGGACCCCCAGCACCGCCCCCTCAGCGGCAGTCCCGTGTCTCCAGAGCAGCCGCGTGTCGTGGGCAGAGGTCCGGGACCCTCATGTGCACCGGCCCATCGCCATCGCCCTGCTGATGCGCTTCCTGCAGCAGCTCACTGGCGTCACGCCCATCCTGGTCTACCTGCAGCCCATCTTCGACAGCACCAACGTCCTGCTGGTGAGCGTGGCCCCTTTGCCGCCGCAGCCTGGCCCTGGCCATCCGCCTGCCCAGGCCAGGCCCCTCACAGAGGCCTGGGCTCAAAGCGCCCCCTGTGCTCTCAGGGTACCTGCCCCGAGCAGGTGTCAGGGACCCAGCAGTGAGCAGACAGGCGAACCCAGGTCTGCGCGGGGTGGAGGCGACCAGGGCCCTCACCTGCCCAAGCGCAGGTAGTTCCCACTGAAATGCACAGGGCTGTGGGAAGGCATGCACGCGCCCGGGCTCGGGGCCCCCACGGCCCTGCCCCTGCTGGAGCGCCTCTTCCCCTGTGAGCCTCAGCTTCCTCGTCTGCAGAGCGCAGATAAGAGCTTCGCTTCACGAGCCTGTGCTCAGGCTCAGACATAGATGAGATTTGGAGATTAATAGCAAGTCATTTTTAAGCCTCAATTCTGCAGGATCCAGAGGCTCAGGGTCGAGGGGCAGGGGTGGAGGCGACAGATGTCTCTGCCCTGGGCCAGGGGCAGGACTGCTGCCTCTCAGTGTGGGGCCTCCCTCCCCACAGCCCCCCAAGGATGACGCAGCCATCGTGGGGGCCGTGAGGCTCCTCTCTGTGCTCATAGCCGCCCTCACCATGGACCTGGCTGGCCGCAAGGTGCTGCTTTTTGTCTCGGGTGAGTGCTCCCCAGTCCCTCCCTGGGCGCTCTTGCCGGGTGTGCACTGGGTAAGCCTGGGACTGGGGAGTGCCCGGGCCTGCCCTTGAGGTGGGCAGGCACCAGCAGCTCCGGGAGGGTCTGCTGGAGTGGGCTGCATGAATAGACAAGCCACACTGGCCACCCCACGGTGGGTTCCATGGGACCCAGCTCTGGACCAGCTGCTGCTCTGCTGGGAAGTCCCACATTGGCCCCCATGAGCCCCAGGATGCACGGGCATGGGCTGCGTGGGGGGCTCGCAAAGGGGCCTCCCCAGAGAAGCTGCCTCAGTGGTCCTGGCCCCGGGAGGGCCATCTGTCTGTCCATAGCATCCATCATGTTCGCCGCCAACCTGACGCTGGGGCTGTACATCCACTTCGGTCCAAGGCCTCTGACCCCTAACAGCACTGTGGGTCTGGAGAGTGGGGCCGTGGTGGGGACAGAGCTGCCCCCGGCCACCTCCAGCAGCTACCTCACGCTGGTGCCCCTGCTGGCTGCCATGTCCTTCATCATGGGTGAGGCCGGGTGGCGGGCAGCCAGGGAAGAGGCCCGGCCTGTGCATGGTGGCATGTGTCAGGCCTGCATGCCGGCCGTCAGCTGCCCCTCTCCCCTCTCTGGGCAGGCTATGCCATGGGCTGGGGGCCCATCACCTGGCTCCTCATGTCCGAGATCCTGCCTCTGCGTGCCCGCGGCGTGGCCTCGGGGCTCTGTGTGCTCGGCAGCTGGCTCACAGCCTTCGCCCTCACCAAGTCCTTCCTGCCAGTGGTGGTGAGTGCCCGGCCCTGGACCAGGGAGGCCTCTCCTCATGAGAAACAGAAGTAGCCTTGAGAGTGGCCGAGGGGAGCCAGGCCTCCTGTCGAGGTCTGCAGGGGGGGCTCACACTGAGCGCCCAGTGGTGCTGTGCAGGTGTGTGTGTGTGTGTGTGTGTGTGTGTGTGTGTGCTCAGTCCCAGCAGAGTGGAGCTGCAGGGCGTAGGGCACGAGGCCTGAGGGGTGCCCCAGAAGAGAGTGAGTGTACCCCCAGTCAGGCAGTTGTGGCCAGGCCTGCAGGCGGGAGCTAAGCCACTGGAACCCGATGGGCAGGTCCTGGGGGAGAGGGCTGGGCTGAGGCTGAGGCAGGAGGCCCCGGGCCGGGGCAGGCTCCTGGGAAGGTAGGCTGCAGGGCACGCTGTTTGTAGACCTTAAAGGCCCTAGATGCCACACTAAGGCCTGTGGGTTTCCTCCTGGAAACAACGCAGAGGCCCTGGACAGCCCTGGGCAGGGGAGCAGCTGATGCCAGCACCAGTGAGTCTGGCCTACATTAGCAGGGTCCCCCCCGTATGACCCCATACCCGTTCTGTGCCCCCAGAACGCTTTCGGCCTCCAGGTTCCTTTCTTCTTCTTCGCCGCCATCTGCCTGGTGAACCTGCTGTTCACTGGCTGCTGCGTGCCTGAGACCAAGGGCCGGTCGCTAGAGCAGATCGAGTCCTTCTTCCGCACCCAGAGGAGATCCCTCCTGCGCTAGGCTGGGGCCTGCCCGGAGGAGCGGCCACTGGAGGAGCGGCCACTGGCCTCGTGCCCCAAGGCCAGGAGGAGCGGCCACTGGCCTCGTGCCCCAGAGCCCCAGAGGCGCAAGACCAAGCATCGAGAACCCGGGCCGGCAGTGCCCAGCCAGCCCCAGCCCCAACTCGGACAGCCTGTGGGTGACACACACTGGCTGAGACCCACTGGGGAGGCAGCCTGGCCACCGGAGAGCAAGGCCAGGCATCTGGGACAGGACTGGGCAGCCTGCTTGGACACAGCGATGCTCCCAGCTCCCCTCTGTGGTGAGGGAAGAGAGGACATGGCTCTGACCAGCAGGCCACATCGAGCGTTGTGGCCTGGGGAGGAAGGGGGGGGTCTGCACCCATAAGGGTCTCATTGGACATCATGGGAACATTCCAGATTCCCAAAGGCCAGGGCCCAGGCCCTGCGCTCAGTCACCTCCTCCTGCACCAGTCTGACCTCGAGGAACAGGGGCTCTCAAGTGTTCCTGTTTGCCAACTGTGTTCATCCTATTTATTACAATAAATTGGCCCTGGAAGGGATGGCGTCTGCTGCCCCAGGCAGGTCTCCTTGATGTGAGCCTGCCTCTGACCGAGGCTCCAGCACCTCCCTGCTGTGGGACCCTGGGCAGGTCATCTCCTCTGAACCTCTTTCCCATCTGAGACACGGCCTGCAGGCGCTCAATGAAACAGCTTTGTTTGTGGACCAGTGGCCCTGTTAGGGCACAAGGGGTGGGTACCCCATTCCTCTTTCCCATGGGCTCCAAAAAGAGAGAAGCTACAAGCGGAGGGAGCAAGCAAGTACATGAACCACAGCCTCACTTTATTGCCCAAATGCCAGCAAAATGTTGACAGGGAAACACAGGGCAGGTGAAGGGAGGCAGACAGTGGATCCGGACACACGGGAGGCAGAGGAGCACCTGGTGGCCTGGCTGGCCAAGACCCCTCTGCCATTGGGACATTTACTTTCCTTGCAAGGACAGGACCCCCCCGGATGATGATCATTCTGGGACCCCCAGGCAGGTGACCAGCCCTGGCCTGTGACCAGGGGGAAACCCTGGGTGCTCTGAGGCCGTTCCGTTGTGCCCCGAGCTCTGTGGCCTACCTGCAGGGTCCGGCCAGGCCACCCTGGATGCCCTTCTCTCCCCCACCCCTGCAGGTGAGGAAGCCCTGCCTGGGCAGGGCTGGGCAGCAGCAGCCCGAGTCCCACTTCCTGGATAAGAAATGAGCCAAGAGAGGCAGGCGGGGCCTGGCTCCTCCCAGAGGTAGAACGGTCTTCACTGCACACTCAGGAGAAGGCACGCACACACACACGGAGGCCATGCACCCACAGCCCCCGGACCCCCCTGAAGGCAGGCACCCCACCAGGCCAAGCACCTGTCGCCCAGGGTGCAGCGTCCTGGAGGGCTGGGAGGAAAGGTCTGCTGAAGCAGGACCCGGCAGCCCCGAGCAGCCAGGGCACCGTGCCCAGCACACCCGCTCCAGCCTGTGGCCTACTGGAGGGTCAGTGCCCTCTGGCTCCTGCAGATGAGAGGCCCTTCTGGGAAACAACTGGGGCAGCCTTTGGGCTCAGGCCCACACCAAAACCCGGTCCCCAAGCTCTGCGAGCTTATGCAGACCCTGCCCCCAGGTGGGGTCACAGCAGGTGGGAAGACTGCAAGCTGGGCCCTGGTGGAACACTTTGTAGACGAGCCCACATCTGCCCACCCCTGCTCCAGGCCCAGCCAGACACAACAGCTGTGAACCCATCTGGCTCTGAGTGGCTATGGTGTGTCACAGTGAGGGGGGACAGGCTGCAGGGAAGCAGGATGGCGGACCCTCTACCAGCTCTCTATGCCCTCACACAGGCCTTGCTCACTGGTAACCAGGGGACAGGGGACAGCTCACAGAGGAGGGAGCTCTGACCTCTGCCCAGTTCCCGAAAGGCAGGAAGGACTTGGGGGAGCCAGGGAGAAAGACCTGAGAGGACTCAAGCTGAGCCCTTCCAGTGGTGTGTGCCACTGCAGACATGGGCAGCACACACCAAAACTGGGTGGGTGTCCCGGGGGCAGGGGAAAGCCTGCTCTCCCTACTTCCTTAGCACCAAGGCCTGCAGCAGGCGGTGGCAGGGAGGGTGGGAATGGGCAGATTGGGAGTGGACATGCCCCCCAGGCTGAGCTACCTGGACACCTCCAAAGCTGCCCTCCAGACGGGAGACATCCTGGGAGAACCGTGGGCGCCCACTAAGAGCTGAAGGGCGGTGGGAGCAGCAGCAGGCAGACCTCGGGCTGCTGCACCACCACAGGTGCACTGTCCTGACGGCAGGCAGGCAGAGGCAGGGCCCAGGGTGGCTCAGTCTGCAGGATGCTCTCCTCTTGGGTAGCTAAGAGGAGGCTCGAACAGGTCACCCCCTGGATCCAAGTCCCATGGCAGGGCACAAGGAGGCCAGCCGAGCGGCCACGTGCCGGCACAGGACGGCTCTCCCCTGGGGAAGCTCCTTTCCAAGGCCCGCATCAGAGCCACAGTTCTGCCAGCTGCATGAAGTCTCAGTCTGAGGCCAGGCCAGCTGTGGGGATGGGCTGCTGGGCCATGCTTCTCCACGCACAGCTGCTGTGGCCTTGGCAGCTTCGGAGGCTTCTCCACCTGCGGCCCCTCTACCCCCTTGCTCTTGGCCGAGGCCCTCGGAGCTCAGGGCCACGGAATGCCAAACTGGACAAAGGAGCAGAGAGAAGAGGAGTCCAGGTGCAGAGACGGGCAAGGGTGATGGGGGCCAGGACAAGGCTCCTTCTCTGTGCCTGCGGGATGTACCCATGAGAACCAGAGGCAGGGAGGGTCCCACAAGCCAGGGAGGAGGGCGGCTGGCCAGCATTACAGAGCCCCCTCCAGGGTCTCTGTGAGCTGCTCCTCATCCATCTGTTGCTTCTGCTGCTGGATCCGGGCGTAGGAGATGGCGTCACCCCTGGAGAGAAAGCAAACCAGGCTGCGTGGGGGCAAGCCCAGCCCACAGCCCTCCAAGCAGCCTGGCCCGACCCAGGCATGATCACAGGCAGAGCCTCCAGTCCCTAGGATTTCCCAGAGACCTCACTGCTGGGCTGGCAGAGGCGTGCTGCGACCCTCTAAGAATGGCAGGGGCTGCCTGGGCTCTTGAGTTGAGAAGGGCCCAGAGTGTTTCTGACAGGGGTACCTGGGGGGCCCTGGGTGCAAAGAGGCTCTCATGAGCCAGCTCAGTACAACCCCCCAGTCTTGTTGACTCTCCTGCTCTCGCTCCCTGGAGCTGGATACCCTGGAGACAACTTCTGGGCCCCAGTGTCCATGACTGGGTAAGGGGCTGCTCCTAGAACCTGCTCACTGAGATTTCAGAGCCCTCCCCAGGGCTGGGCCCACAGACGCACTTCTTGCCCAGAGCAGAGAGTCCGTACAGCACCCCGGTGGCGAAGGCAGCAGCATTTCCCAGCAGCGTGGTCAGGGTCAGGCTGATGACGATGGGAACAATGGCCATCCTGCAGGAGCAGCAGAGGTCGAGGGTCCACACCCACCCTCAGCTGACCACACACCCTCCAGGCTTCCCTGAGTCACCCCAGACCCTTCCCAGGCAACCGAGGGCACACCGAGAAATTAACAGGTTTGCAGCCAGGCTCCCTAAAGTCTGGGTATACCCCTGGATTTGTCTGCAAAATGTTGTGCAGGAGAGGACCCAAAGTGTTTGTCCGATTTTTGGACAAGTCTGTGATGGATCCATCCTACCCCAATGTTCAGAAAACCGGGCGGACGAAGGTCCTGGGAGAAGCAGGGACAGAGGAGCCCAGCCCCCCGTGCCTCATGTCCAGTCTCTCCTGTGGAGTGGGGAGCCGACCTCAGGAGAGGCTTGGCGAGCATTTAAACCCACGGCAGGAAGGGCTGCATGAGCATGACGTCAAAGTGAACTCTTTTAAGTCCAGTAAAAAGCACCACAAAGTTGATGGACTGGACAGCTAACGTGCTACCAGGTCTCCAGACTACACGTTCTGGCTGAAATAGCAAGAGGGGTGATTCTGGATCCGGTGGCCGGCTGGGAATTCCAGCTAGTGGTACCAATTCCTGGAAACTGCTACCTGGAAAATACCGGAGACTCTCTCCTGCCACTTCCCTAGAGGAGGTTGCCTGTACCTTTCCTGCCAGGCCTCGCTCTGCCCGTTTGTGCGCCTGGGGCGCCTGGTACACGGAGAAGCACGTTAGCTGCAGTCGTGAGGTGAATGAAGCAGGGGTGGGGCAGGGAAGACAGGACGCAGTGGCCAGTTATGTTCAGTTGCATCATATGTGAAGTATTTCCATTATTGTGGGACATGTGAGTATGAGGTTTTACTCTAGTTTATAAAATGTCCAAGTTTAAAAACCATAGAAATTACAATGGAAAAGGCATACACCTACAGGGGGATAATCAGTCAAAACAAAATGAAAGGTGAACAACAGGCTGGAAAAAGTATTTGCTGGAAATGTAACAAAGGATTATGAAATCTTTAATATAGAAAGCATATATAACTTGCTAGGTAAGACATCAAGATTCTAATAGTTAAAAAGTAAACCACAGAATTTTCAAAACAGAAAGTTAGTAAAAAAGATCATATGGGAAAATATTTCGCCCTGAGATAACAAACGTGAAAATCGTACACAGCACTGCGGGATGGGAAGGAGCCGGCGTGACCTCTTTGGAAAGCAATTTAGTCTCATGTACTTAAAATTTTTAAGTGATCCTAATCTTTGACCTAATATTCCAAACCTGGAAACACATCCTAATGGAAATAATCAAAACCACAAAAAGATTGAGCTCACATGTTCCTCTTCGTTGGACATCTATCCCAGTCTGTAAGTTAAGAAAACCATGATATATCCAGTGGAATAAATATCACTATCATTAAAAGTGACATTATGAAATCTGTTATAATAGCTGAAATGCTTAAATTACTATATTAAGTGGGAAAAAAATGTGTTTTGTTAGGAATGGTTATAGTGACGGCACAAACAGGTTTTTAAAAATGACCGCGGATGGGAAAGGCACACATCAACAAGTGCTGGCGTGATGGGTAATGTTTTTCCTTCTACTTTCCACGTTATTTTCAATGAATCTACATTATTGTGAGCTTTAAAAAAGGCACAGAAATGATGACACATGTTAGAGTCCTAGAATTCGGGTTCTGTGATCCCGTGTTTCAACGGAGTGAAACACGGCTCTGGAACTGAACACACATCTTTGTGCTCTGACGTCCAAACCGAAGGAGCCCGGGAAGGGCCACGTTTGGTCCTGAAATAATCTGGGTAATAGTAATTACTGCCGCTGCCACCACCAGCTGTTGCCAATGCCTCCAACGCCCTAGTCCAGTTCTAACGTAGTCAGATCTCATGACTCAGATGAAAGTACTATTGTTAGAAATATGAAAATAAGAGAAAACCCTATTTGGAGGCCACAGGATTTTCTGTTTGGCAACCTGCTTCCCCTTTCCCGTTAGGACAGCTAGATTTGACCACCGGCTTCTGAGAGGCTGCAGGGAAGCACGTTCTGGACCGACTTCAGCTGTTTCACCGACGCCACGCGGTGGGCCCGCACCCCAGGGTGGCCCCTGCCCCCCACTGACAGCGCCGCCGGCTGGGGGCTGAGCTGCTAGAGGCCACGCCTCTGCCAACTCCGGGCAGCCATGGCTGCAGAGAGCACGAGGGCACCTGCCCCCGCCTGCCCTCACCACCCTAGCACCGGCCCGCTGGGTCACAGAGGCAGCAGACCCCAGGGAGACCCAGGCAGGGGGCCTGGCGGCTCTCACCCGCAGTAGAAGACGGCCTTCTGCCAGGCGCGGAGCCTGTCTGCCTTCTCCGCCACGGCGGTCGCGAACTCGAGGAACTGGCAGCAGAAGGGCACCTCGCACAGCAACAGGATGAAGGCGCTCATGCTGCAGGGCGGGAGGGCAGGGCGGACACAGGCTGGTCCTGATGGGCGGGGGCACAGCGAGGGAGGAGCGGGGCGAGGGGTGCCGCGAAGGGCTGGCCCTGACGGGCGGGGGCGGGAGGGGGTGCAGCACCCAGCCGAACACCCCTGACGCCTCCCCGTGCTCAGACTGCCAGGCTACACCCCAGCCCGTGCCCTCCCTCCTCCACCCCAGACACTGATAAGGCCTGCCCCCTCTTCCAGGAAGCCAGCCCAGCTATTCCCCAGCTGCTCCCCCGTATACGGGTGAGGGACACCTCGGGGTCTCTACCTGCCTTTGTCCTCCTGCCTGTGAAAGGAGGGAAATAAAGCCCTCCTCCCCATGAGGCTCCTGTAGCTTTGGTGAATGCTGGCCTGAGGTGCTGAAGCAGGTGGGACCTCCCCACCATCACCTCCACAGCCATCCATGCCAGGACGGTGGCCCCTGCGCCGGCTCTTCCATCAGGAGAGGAGAGAGCCAGAAGCAGTTCATCTACAAAGGACAGCCTCAGGGCTACCCCTGGGAAGCCCATGCTGGCGAAGAAGGAACTCGGGGCCATTTTGTCCAGCCCCATGTTTGGACTGTGGACAGCTAAGCCACAAATGACTGCAGAGACTGCTCTATTCTTTGCATCCTCCTGGGTGGGTGACAGCGTGCAGGCCCTCTACCTGGAAAGTGCCGTCACCCCTGTCTGGCAGAAAGGCAGGCTGGTGTTGGGAGAGCCTCTGCCCTTGGTCAGTGAGCCCCTCAGGTGCCTTCACATCCTGGGGCCCCTGCCAGGCCCCCACTCCCTGTGCAACCTGCCCCCAGAAGTCTGGGCCAGTGCCCTCCCCAGGACTCCACCCTGGGGTGTTTCTGACCTCTGAGCTCTCTGGTGGCCAGGGTATCTGTACCCTGCCCAGTACTTCCCCATAGGCCCACAGCCTTCTCTCATGGGTCAGAAGGGGCCCAGGCAGTCCCTTGCCCCTGGCCTTCCCCCTCCAAGGGGACCAGGGCTACACTGTCAAAGGGGGCTCTCTAACTGCTGGGCACTGCCTCTCTCAAGCCCCGAGTGTCCCCTCTCTCAAGCCACCCTGCATCTCTCTCTGGTCCTGCTCACCCACCACCTGGCTGACCACCCTACCCTGTCAACTCAGTCCTAGACCAGCCCTGGTGGTGGGTTTTCCAGGCCCTGGCTCTGGGAGCTCCCAGAGGACAGTGGTCCATCTCAGTGGACCAGGAGGCACCAGCACCATCTGACCCAGAGGAAGTGCTGGAGACACGGCTGTGGCCTCGACTGTGGACCAGATTATGGAAAAACCAAACACCACGGGGCAGAAAGGAGGTGAGGATCCCCACGCTGCCCTCGCCCCCCCACCCCCACCCCACTTCCACCCCTCGGCACTCACATCATCCACACGCCGGCCGCAATGTTGAGCGGGTGGATGGTGATGCAGTTGAAGAGGCCGCAGATTCCGCAAGCTGGGAAGAGACGTGGGCAGGAATTAGCCGGGGAGATGGCTGGGGGAGGGCGGGGAGTCCTTGTAACCCTAACCCTTAAAGGTTCAGGTGAGGTGGCATGCACAGGGGAGGGCACAGACAGGGAAGGCAGCAGTGCAGCAGTGGCAGGGGCTGCTCCCTCCGTGCACTGCCTTGAAATGGTCTATTCTTGGGTCTCTCATTATCCTGGACCGCAAACTCCAGGGAGCTGCCAGGTATCTTCCCGTCCCTCCACCCCTGGTGCTGAGGAGGCACCAGCTCTCATTAGCTCCGTGACACTGGACAAGTCACTCAGCCACGCTGAAGGCTGGCTGTCTTGGCACCCATCTTGTAGGGGTTTGGGATCAAACAAGCCCCCATCTCTCATGCGTGTAGGCAGGGCTCACCAGGAGTGAGCCCACCTGGAGGAGAGGAAGTCATCTGAGTCAGTGGCATGGGACTTGGAGCAAGGATCTGGACCAGGTATGTCCTGGGTCCTGGGCCCAGCTCTGCCTTCCATCCACTCAGAGACCATGACGTGCCCTCTTCATCTTTCTAGGCCCATTTTCTGGCCCCCACAGCTCAGCCCCCTGGCTGTGAAATGTCAAGGGGCTGTGAAAGGAGGAAGGGGTCTTCTTTTGCCTCTGAAGTTGGCTTCTTCCATGCCCCAAATATGACCTCTTTGGCCTGTCTCCTCCCCCAGCAACTCCGAATGAGAGTGTGCAGCGCTCGCCTCCTCTACCTGCTGCCTGCAGCTGGGATCCGCCCAGGGCACTGAGCAGAGCAGACCCAGACCAGGGAACTCAGAGGCAGTGCCGGGGGGGAGGGGGGGGGCGGGGGCAGGCACTGGGCAGGAAACAAAGCCCAGCCATCCTGGGTGGGCAGGGAAGGAAGCTGGGTCAAGCAAGGCAGCAATTAGCAACCACCTCATTAAATTTGCAGCAGCTCCTGTGCACCTGATAGCCTGACCCAGTCAGGAATTCTACTGCCACTGTCCCATGGAAGCTTCTCTGGACAGCAGGGCAGGGAAGAGGAGTGAGCCCAAACTACAATGGGTGTGTCCTCCTGTGACCCCAAGCCCTCCTTCTAAAACGATGGACAGTCTTTCTGCCTATCAGGTGGCACTCACTCTTGGCACATCAGCAACATGGGCTCCGGGCAGCAGGGGTCCCTAAGGCCACAGAGCACCGATAAGGCCAGGGCATGTGTACCTGAGATGCAGTGGGGCCTGACCCCACCTGCTTCCCTGGCCCCTGCTGTGCTCAGCATCTTCACCTCTAGCTGAAACCCTACCCCTTCTTTCCCCCAGCTCGCCTTCTCCACCCCCAGACAGAGGCTCCAGCCTGGAACTCCCCAGGGAAGGGCTCAAGGGCATCCACTTGGAAGCTTCCCAGGCTCAGCTGTCTTCCACATGAGGGGGGAGCCCCATGCACTCTCCTTCCTCCCAAAGCCTCTGGATGCTCTTTGGGACCCAGGGCAAAGGTCTCCTCCACCCCGCCCCCGGGATCCCCACTGCAGAGGAGGGCAACCCCACCCCAGAGTGGCCGGCAGAAACACAACCCTTCCTGCACACCGGTCCCATCGCTGAAGCTCCCTGCGTTCTGAAGCCTGCCCTGCAATGGATCATTTTGCACATATGTAACAATGCACCCTTTTACAGGCAATGCCCCCAGTTTCTCCTGAGGCTTCATTTGTAGTCCCAGCTCAGCGCTGTGACCTCCTGGGTGAGAATGGGTACCCCACCTGAGAAGCACAGACCTGGATGTGCCCTCGGGGTTAACTGGGCATTGGCAGGGTTGATGGCTTGGAGATGGAGGGGCAGGGGTCAGCCCACAGGCCACCTGAGCAGAATTGAACCCTCCAGGTTGGGCCGCAGGCCAGTCAGGCCCTTTCCCTTCTCCACCACTGACCACCATCATTTTCGGCAGCCCCAGCTGCCTGCACCCCCACAGCCCGCCCCACCCCCCAGTCGCATGCCCCGCAGGCTCTGTGGAAATCCTGCGGACTCCTTGACAGACGCTCCCAGTCTGAGACCCACAGCCTGTACCCTCTCTCCAGGCCATGTTTCCTCATGGCCAGCATGGGCGGGAAGAAGAGACCATTCCAGTGGATTTGTATTTGCCTGGGGAAGGCCTGCTACCACGAGCCGCAGCACATCTGCCTCCCACCTGTGTTCTTTTTGAGCTTGTGCTGAAAGAGCCCGGCTTCCCCAGAAACCTGAAGTTGGGGTGCGTGTCCAGGACCGGGGTCCAGGTAGAAGGAGGCGAGCTGAGGCCACCAGAAGAGGCAAGAGTAGACGGCAGAGCCCGAGGGCTGGCCTCCTGGACCGGCTCCCGCGGCCCCCTGCAGCCCTCCCTCGGGACCACCTGTCTGCTGGCACCACCAGGCCCCCCAAACTTCGCAGCCAGCCGCGTGGGCCACGGACCTGGCCAGACATGCCCCCCCCACTTGGCCCCAAGGTTAGGGGACGCGGCCGCCCCCCGCCAGCCCCAAGGCAGGGGCCGGCTGTTTCAGGTGGACATCCCGGGACGACCGCGGCACAGCCCCGCAGACAGGTGCTGTCCGGCCCTTCTTCAAAAGACGCGGCTCGGCCAAGGGTCGTGCCCCCGGGAACTGGGAGCCCAGGCCCGTGCACGCCCCCTGCTCGGCCCCACGGTATCTTTCCCAGCGTCTGTCGCCCGGGCCGGGGCTGGTCACCACGGAGACCCCGAGGGCTTCCGACCACCCCGCCACCCCTGCCCCGGGGGCGCCTCCCCGACCCAGCTGGGGCGGCGGGCGGCGCGCGCATGCGCCTCGGGACGGGGTACTCACAGAGGGCCCCCAGCACCCCCGACAGGCGACACAGCCAGCGATACCACCACGTCATGGCCTCTTCCTGCGCAGGCGGCGCGCAGCCGGCGGGCGCCCCCACCGCCCCGCCCGAGCCGCTCATGGCGCCGCCGTCGGCGAAGCCCGACACCCTCACAAAGGCGCGGGGAGCCGGCCCCACGTCGGCGGGCGGCGCGCGGCCTTCTGGGAGAGGCGGGGCTCATTAACATAGGGGGCGGGGCTCTGCGCCACAGTGAGAGGCGCCGGAGCGTTCTGTGCTCGCAGGCGTGGGGGCGGGGCTCGCAGGGTCGCAGCGGGGAGCGACCCGGAGGGCTCGGTCACTCGGAAGGCGGGGCCTGGCGGCGAAGGGACAGCCGTCCCCAGCTGTCAGACGCTCCCGACTGGGCACGGCGTGGAGGCGGGGCTTCAGGTGCACCTGCATCAGCACCAGTCCTGCCTGCACGTTCCTCACCTGTCCTCCCCGCGTAGGAATAAGACAGCAAGGGCGGGGCTGTCAGTAATGGGCGAGGAGCCCCATCGCGACCAGGGAATCCCCGCCTCGCCGTGGTATGAGTTTTCAAGCCTGCTTTGGGCAGATTACAGGAAGAAGACGCCACCTAGGCTGTACAATCCGTTTATTGGTACCCGAAGGCCTTGGAGCTTCCTTCCCAGAGGGTTCTCCCTGGCACGTTGGGAGAAAACTCCAAAGGGATAAGTAAGGCTGGGAGAAGTGAGGACCAAAAAGTACCCAGAGAGCAGAGAGTTCAACCCTCCAGGCTGGGCTGGCACCTGGCACGCATTCAGCAGAAGCCGGTTTTCCCCATTGGCCAGCGGCAGCTCTTCCTTCGCAGTGGAGAAGCACCCACGGTGCTGCAGGTCACCAGAGACGTACCTGGCGAGGGGACTAGGGCAGGGCTGGGCTAGGCGCCTGCTCTCCCTGCACTCTGGGTGGCAGGGTCCAGTACCGGCCCCGCAGGCTGGCGCCCATCTCCAGGAAACCTGGGCTGAACTCCACCTCTGCCTGGCTGCCCTCGGACTCCCAGTAGAGCCACTGCTGCCCACGGAATGTCATGGTCCTCATGCTCTGCGGCTCCCGGATCTGGGAGGAAGGACCAGCCACAAATGACAGTTAGCTGGCATTTACAGGACCGTTAAAATATGAGGCATCATACACTCAGCACAACATTTAACCCTCCGAAGGGCCCTGGCAGGAGGCCACGATTCTCCCAGCTGAGAAACTCAGGCCCCAAGAAGTGACCTCGGTTCCCCACGGGCCTGCAGCCAGGGGTGCTTAGTTATGGGCCCAGGTCCATCGGATTCCAGCAGCCAAGCCGCCTCCTCCAGGGGCGGATACATGCAGACAAGGGTCCTTCCCGAGCCCACAAAGCCTCAGGGGGATGGGGGCAGACTTTCTGTTTGGGGTCACGGGGACACTTGGGTAATGGACGCAGTCACCACACTGTGACTGCAGTGCCCACCACTGACTCGTGGACTCAGAGGAGGTGCCAGTGGGAAATGTCATGTTGTCTGTGTGTTACCACAATAAAAACTGGGGGAAAAAAAACCTCTGCGGGGGTGGGGGTGAATAGGTCCCCTCCTCTAGCAAGGGTTACACTAGGGCCTACAATTACACTTTGATCCTGAGTAGACTGGCCATGCCGTCAGAAAAGGCCTTTCCTTTCTCATTCCTGTGGGGAGCTCAATAAGCATTTGTTGGGGGAAGGGGTGGAGCAATCTCTTTTCTCCCGTTCTTTCACTGCTGATTTTGAAGTCCACTCAGTCCCAGGATTGGCTGCCCCAGAACCCCCTCCTGTCCCCATCCTAGCAGCCTCACCGAGATGTAGCTGGCATCGGTCCCCTTGGTCCCTGAGCCCAGGTTGGTGGCCAGAGCATGGATGGCGAGCCGGGCCTGGGGGGCCACGTCGATGAAGACCCGGCAGCCCCCCATGTTCCTCCCATCCAGACTCAGTGAGGGGCTCGTGATTTCACCTTGGGGTCCAAAGAGCTGCATGTCACATTCTGCAGGGGAGAGCAGGTGGGGGACTGTGGGCCACCTTGGGGACCTAGGAGTCTGGACAGACCACTGAGTCTAGGGGCCAGGGCAGCTCACAGCCAGGAAGCAGTGGGGTCAGGCTCCGGGGTACCTCACCTCCACCCCACCTCTCTGAGCTGGGGTTCCCTCCTCTGTAAGAGTGCTGGGGATAACAGCACACACCTGGTATGGGGCATTTTCAGGATGACCCAGTGAAGGTAAGCATGCAAAAGCCTTAGATACTGACCCTGGCACAAAGGAGGTGATCCCATCGTGGCACCATCGCTATGGCCAGGAGTCTATGCTAGGCGCCCCATCTCCAATCCATCCCCCCACCCCCCGCAAGGCAGGTGCTGGGGACGCAGGGAGTGAGCACAATGAAGGGGAGGGCAGCTGGCTTTCCTGTGCTCTCAGATGCCAGCACAACTGAAAGCACAGTTGTGGGCGGCTGTGTAAAGGGTGGCTGGAGCAGGGGCAGCTGTGAGTTCAGTCTCCACGGAAGCTAACCCCTCTCATTGAGGCCTGGTGGAGCCGAGAAACCTCTAGAAGCAGCCAGGGAATTCCAGCCAGCTTGGGCTGGTGAGAGAGGGATATGGGAGTGGGATCCCAATGGGTCCCATGGACAAGGCAGGGTTTCCTGGGAAGTCATCCTCCACTGAGGTGAGTGTGGCAGGGGGAGCACGCATGTGCATGTACGTGTGTCTGCAGGCATGCATGCATGTGTCCAGCTCTGCTGGGGAGGAGAAGAAGGTGGTACCCCGGGACAGGGCTTGGGGGATGCAGCTTGCTCTCTACCCAGCCTTGTTTCCCACTCCTGCCGAGGTATCTTAAAAGACTTGAGTGCCAGGGCAGGGGTGTGGAGTGGGGTCCCACTTCTGCCCACAGTGCTCCATGGCCCCAGAGGGGAAGGGTCGCAGCATCCCTCCCAGGACTTTGTCCTGACCCCAGGGCAGGGCCACATGGGCCTCCCCCAGACTCAGGGTGCTCAGGGGTGGCACCGCCTCTGCCTTGCCCACTGCCCATCAGGACCCTGGCTAGAGAGGTCCGGCAGGAGGCAGGCGGGAAGGAACCTCGGTGGAAGGACTCCATAGCAGGCCGACTCGTGTAGCGCAGCAGCACACCACCTCCTGGGCCCCTGCGGCACTGCCTCACCACCAGCGTGTTGGCCTGGGAGCTGAACGTCCTGCCCGATAGCTTCCTGCAGGTCTTCCTCCATGTGAGCCGGCCCCACAGCTGCAGCACGTCCCCTGGAAGTTGGCAGTGCATGAGGACCCAGCCCACCCCATTCCAGCGCAGTGGCTCTGGGCTCAGACAGCACGAGCTCTCCTGCACCCTAACTACATGACTGCAAGGAATGGATGTGTCAGATTCTCCTAGCCTTGGCTTCCTTATCTGTAAAATGGGCATGATCGCACCCCAGCCTCGAGATGCCATGATGCTTACAAGTGACAATGCACAAGAGGCATCCTGCCAGGAGTAGGCGTGCGGGAAGCTGCTGGCTGGCCCCGTGCCAAACAGCCATGGCTGCTGCGGCCCCTGGACATACCGGCACTGCAGTTGAGGGAGCTCTCGAGGACCTGGACGGTCAGCAGCTCGCCCAGGGGCCGCCCAATGGCCACTGCACAGTCAGCCTGGCCTGCATCGCGCATGTCAATGGTTCCCCCTGGCTCCAGGTACTGCCTCCCACAGGCACCTGGAAAGGGGGCAGGCAGCACAGGTGAGCAGAGCTTCCGGGAGGCGGGGAGCTCAGGGGAGGGGGCTGCGGGACACCAGGTGAAGGGTCGCATGTGGCCACCCAGGGATCAGAGGTCCTGCGGGCATTACAGCGAGAGGTAGGCAGTGTGTGGAACATGTATAGAATTCTGTGGGTTTGGGGATGTGGGCCGGGGTGAACAGGGTACCCCCAACATCCATGTCCACACAGAAACTCAAAACATGACCTGATTTGGAACTAGGGCCTTTACAGATGGAATTAGTTCAGATGAAGTCGTACTGGGGTGGGGTGGGCCCTACTCCAGTGGTGTCCTTATAGAAAAGGAAAACAGACACCGAGGAGAAGGCTAGGGGAAGATGGAAGAGAGACTGCAGGAGGCATCTGCAAGCCAAGGACACCAAGGATTACCAAAAGCCATGGAAGCTACGGAGTGGCAAGGGAGGATTATCCCCAAGAGCCTCGGAGGGAGCCTGGCACTGCTGACACCTTAACTTTGGATTCTACCTCCCAGAACTGGGAGACAATAACTTCCTGATGCCTTCAGCCACCTGGTTTGTGGGGCTTTCTCATGGAAGCTGCAGGAAACTAAGACAGAGACACACAGACCTGGGTTCAAATCCTGACTCCTGGAAACTTAGGCAAGTTCCTTTCACCTTGTTAACAATCAAAGGTGGGTATTGCTTTTCTGGGGGAGGAAGAGCCCGGCTTTCCAAGCACACCCCTTCAGCCAGGTGCATGCACCTCAGTGTGCTGGGAAGTGCCGAGGCCACAGGAGGACATCGGGGGACCCCGTCCAGGAGCATGTCCTGGCCTGCCCACCCTTCCACAGTAGCCGCTCGACAGAAGGGAGGAAGGAACGTAACTGGGCTCCGCTGGGCTTGCTTGGAGCGTGGGGGGCAGTCCCTGAGGCTGGGGGCCTGGAGAGAGCAGGTGGCTCTGAGGCAATTGACGAGCTGGGGAAGCATCCGCGGTGGCAGCTATGGTCTGACCTGAAGTCGCGGCTTCCGTATGGGGCATTAGGCGGGACATCCCCTGCCCTCCACAGGGCCTGGCCCAGCAGCCCTGCACCGTCGCCGGCTTGGGAAGGTGCTGGCAAAAGTCAGCCAGCACGGGTCCCTGGGGTCCCAGGCAGGTGTCGTGCCGGCGCCGGATGCCATTCCCACAGGAGACAGAGCACTGCGGAAAGAGGGGATGGGGGTGGTAGGGACAGCATGACGATTGTTACCGAGCACACACCCTGGCCAGATGTGAATAGACACAGTTTTTGCACAGCCTGGGAGGTGGGCAACGTGTCGCCATCCTGCAGGTGAGGGAACCGAGGCTCAGAGGGGCACAGGGCCAGGCACTCCTCAGAATGACTGACCCCTCCACCCCTGCCACTACAGCCACCATCTGCCTGCCCTCTGCCCTGCTCTCCTGCCTGCCCACCAGTATCCCAGCTCTCATCCCTGTCCAGGGTGGGCAGTGGCTGCAGAGAGGCCTCCAGGGGCTTCGGACTCTCCCAGCCCCTCCACAGTGGGCGTGACTCCTCGAGAGGGAGACGGAGCCCCGTTAATCTTTGTCTGTCTGAGGTCTGGCGAGGTGTTTGGACCATACAGCCACTCAGTTACTGGGCCTTCTGCTTAGCATCACCCACTTTCTCCAGACCCCTGGGGCTTCTAAAGCCCAGCTCTTGTCTGCTGTAGGTTCCAACTGCCCCTGCTACCACCAAATAACAGACTAGCGCATGGAAAGTCAGCAGCTCACGTAGAAGTCCCTTAAACACAGAGCTGCCCGGCTCCAGGCCCTGCCCTTCTGCCCCAGCACGGGTGAGAGAAACTGAACTTCGCAGGGGATGCAGTCCCAGAGGCTGCCCTGGTCCCACTGCTCGCCCCACCCTTTGTGGGCCCACCAATGGATCCAAGCCCTCAGCCCCCCGACGTGGGAGGTCCCACAGCAGATGTCTTCCCCTGCCCCCGTGGCAGGGCTAACCTCCATCCAGGGGCTCACGTGCCACCGGTAGGTGCAGGCGGCGACCAGGCAGGGGATGCTGGCCCGTGGGCGCACATGAGCTGCACAGGCCGCCTCGTCCAACTCCACAACCCGGCCTTGGTCCAGCTGCACACAGGCCACCAAGCGGGTGGCGGTGCCAAGGCCACAGCTGGCTGAGCATGGGCCGGAGGACATGACTTCCCACCTACAGGAAGAGGAGACCTCAGGGACGTGGTGCTGCCCGGGCCGGGTTCCATTCAGCCCCCGGCATCCGAGAGCTCTGAGGCACAGGCCCCACGCCCTCCTCGGGTCCAGTCACCAAGCTCACCAGCCTGGGAAAGGCTTTGAAGAGCCTCTGGAGGAAAGAAACCTGAACACAGCTCTTTCTCTTCAACACTGCCCCACCCCCACCCCCCGTATTGCTGCTTGCTGATCTCAGTAACACAAAGAAAGGGTGTTCCAGGATCCATGGGGAGGCAAAGGACTATAAAACTGGCGATCCCACCCAAATGGATTTATAATCATCTAGCCAACAATAACACCACTGTTTTTCAGAGCCAGGACATGAGCCCGCTTACCCGTGCTGGAGCACAGAGTCCTAGGCCCTCAAGGCTGCCTCTCAAATGTGCCTCCCATCGATCTGGGCACATCCTAGGTGCCAGGGATCTGGAGGGCTGTGCACTGGGTCCACTTCTCAGAGCTTAGATCCTAAAGCTGGGCTTCCCAGCTGCAGACATGGACGTTTGGGGCCAGATCATCCCTGGTCTCCACTCACTTAGGTGCCAGGAGCAAAAGCCCCCTATTTGTGACAACCAAAAATATCTCCAGACTTTACCACATGTTCCCTGGAAGCAGAAAGGGCCCTGGCTTAACAATTACTGATTGTATATGTAGAATGGAATGATATCTTAATGTTTTGTTTGTTAATTTTTTTTTAATTAATAAAAAAATTTAAAAAAGAAAGGGCCCTGGCTCGGACCCACTTGTCCAGAAGAAAGAGATGGACAATAAAAAGCAAATAAATGTTTGATGCTGGCAAATGCTATTAAGAAAAGTAAAGCAGGGAAAGGGGGACGGGGGGAGCAATGGATTTTAGAACGTGGCTCAGGGAGGACTGTGAGTGCTCAGGGAGGACTGTGAATGCTCAGGGAGGACTGTGAGTGCTCAGGGAGGACTGTGAATGCTCAGGGAGGACTGTGAGTGCTCAGGGATGACTGTGAGTGCTCAGGGAGGACTGTGAACGCTCAGGGAGGACTGTGAGTGCTCAGGGAGGACTGTGAATGCTCAGGGAGGACTGTGAGTGCTCAGGGAGGACTTTGCTTTCCCCGCTATATGGTCTGAGCTGAGCCTGAAAGGATAGAGGTGCAGGCCCTGGGGACATCCAGACAAGACACATCTAGGCAGCAAGCAAGGTGCAAAACCCCAGAGGCAGGAGCATTCCTGGAATGTTCCAGAACAGTGAGAAGGCGAGAGTGGCAACAGCAATGCTTGAAAGGTAGCCAGAGCTCGTGTGTATGTAATTCCTGTAAAAATCCCAGATCATCTCTAAATTCAGAGTGGAAAAAAAACAGGGCCCATAGCCAAGGAACTTCAGCATAAACAAAGAAATGAAGACATTTGGGCTGTGGAAGTTAAAATGTATTAGAAAGCTACGATATTTTAAACAGCTTTTATTAGAAATGAGAGTAGCCCGGGCAAGGGGATGGGGAACAGATCCCGGTGGAAAGCCTGGCAGGACCCAACATTCACGAAGATTTAGGCTCTGCTAAAGGACGTCTGTGGGGAAGCAGTGGCATATACACCATACGCTGCTGGTTCATAATTTGGAAACATAAAGGTTGTCCCCTATGTTGCCAAAAATACCCCAGACAGGTAAGTTAAATATTTAAATTTAAATGAAATCATTTCTGTAATGGCTTATTTCTTTAAAAGTAAGGAGAAAGTGTGAAGTAAGTATGGCCGCATATTAACATCTATCAAATCTGGGTGGTGGGAACGTGAGTGTCTGTTCTGTAAAAGTACAGGAAAGCATTTCAGTAATGAAAATGCAAAGTGAAAAAAAATAAATCATGAAAGAATTGTGAAGACTGCAGGGGAATTCACCCACCAGCCTGGGCTCTAACCCACCTGTTCAGACCCCACTGGCCTGAGCACAGATTCTCTCCTAGTCCAGGAGGCCCGAGCTGAGCTTTGGCCCATCCAGGGGACAGCACCATTTCCCTGTCCCCTCCTTTGGGAGAGCTGCTATGTACACCCACGGGCTCCTCTCAAATGCTGCTTCCTCCCCTGGGAACCCACCCCCAGGTCTCCTCCCACCCACATCCCTTCGAACCCACAGCCCCCCTTTCTCTCTGACACCGAGCTCAGCCGGGTGTCACAGCCTCCTGGAGGCTGGTCTCGTCTGTGTGACCCTGCGCTGGGTGTCCCGTGGCTCCCCTCGCAGGGGCGGCCAACTGACCTGGGTGGACAGGGCTCAGGACTGCAGGCCTCCTGCTCCTCAGGGCGGGGCAGCCCTTGGCACTGGGCTTCGGGCAGGGTCTCCTCCTGGTGGTCGTTTCCGCGAGCGCGGGTGCAGTACAGCATCCTCCGCCGGACCCCTCCTCCACAGCTCACGCTACAGGCCGCCACTTTGTGCTGCCACCTGGGCAGGCAAAGCTGCTAAGCCCAAACAACAGGACCACGAGAGCACCAGCCCCACTGCCCCCAACTGCCAGTAAAGTCCTTCATTTCCTAGAAAGCTCCTCTGCTGGTACCCCCAGCCCTCCCTGCTGTGGTTTTCCAATCACTGCAGCTGTGTTTACCCATCTGTCTTACTGATCGTCTGGCCACACCCCCCAACCCATCCGAGAACATCAGCTCCAGGAGGGATGTGCGTCTGTCTTCTCCACGACTGTCCTGTTACTGCTTGTTTACCCCTTAACAGAGCAGTCCCTGGGCAGAGCAGGTGCTCAGCACAGAGCAGGTGATAAATACGTGACTTCTCTGCAGCGCTGTCTCACTAAACCCCACAGCCTCGGGGGTCAGCTGCAAGTGAGGACACGGAGGACCAGGGAGCTGTGGCTCGGAGGTGAGGACAGAGCCAGGACGTACACCCAGGACGTCCAACTGCGGAGCTGACACCCTCAACCTTGGGGCACATGCAGCCCTCCCAAGCCCCCTGCACAGGAAAGCTCGACTGAACCCCAGCTGAGGGCTAGACTCCATGCAGGCTGCTGGGGACCTGCCCTCACCACGCCTTCCACAGGCAGGGCGCAGGCGGCTACCCGGGGGCCCCTGGGGTCCCTCCTCTCCAGGGCCCTTAACCCACCAACACGCACAGCCAGCAGGTCCTGCCAACTCCAGAAGGCCTCCAGAGCATGTTCTCCTGCCACCTGGCTAAACCCTCCCGGACTCCACAGAGCCCCTCTTGCTGGAGCCTTCCCCCAGGCTGGGCCTGGGCTAGCCATTTCCTGAGCAGAAGGGCCCTACCCGGGAGGAACCCCTCAGCCCACTTCACCGTGTCCAAAAGAGAAAACGGAGGCTTTGAGGAGGGAGGCAACATGTCCGAGTAGCCACAAGGCGGTCAAGTGGCAGAGCCAGGGCTGGCACCCAGGGCTGAGGTCTAACTGGGAAGGACCCACCTGGCAGGGCAGGGCTCGGGACTGCAGTCCTCCTGGGGGCGGGGCCGGGGCAGTGGCCAGCACTTAGAGTGCGGCAGGGGGACGGTACGGCCATGCTCCTGTCTCACGCAGCGCACAACCAGCGGCACCTGCCCCCCTCCGCAGCTCACAGGGCAAGGTGCAGAGGCTTGCGTCTCCCACCTGTGGGAAGGAGGGCAGCCCTTGGCAGGGGCCTTGCCCCGGGTTCAGATTCCTCCCTTCCTGGATCGGGAGCAGGGTGGGGGTGGGGGGCAGACCGCCGTCCCCGCGCAGCCTCACTCACTGAGCGGGGCACAGGGCTGCCCGGCAGGCCTCCAGCCGGTCTCCAGGCTTGTGGGTCAAGTCACACAGCTCTTCCTGGACCGTTGTCCCGAGGGCAGAGTCCACGCACATGAAGCGCAGCTCCATCAGGCCTGCAGGGAGGCAGCAGGGGACCCCGGGACCCAAGAGGAGGCCTCAGCAAGGATGCACAGGAGAGCTTGATCTCCCACTCACACCATGTGGGCATGAGTCCCAGCTCTGCCCCTTCCCAGCTGTGTAACGTTGGACAAGTGATTTAACGTCTCTGAGCCTCAGATTCTTCATATAATGGGGCCTTCCTTACTGGGTCATTTATAATGAAGGGCCGGGCATATCTTACCATAAGGATGCTGTTAGCCCTTTCTGGTCTCTGTTCCAAACATGTTAAGGTTTTACTGAATAAGTGGCTAAAGTTTTGGTTCATGAACACTATGTATTTTACAATTAATTTTGTTTCTTTGCTTTGGCCACTAGGAAGCTCAGAGCTAAGTGTGGGGCCCGTCCCTTGCAGCTCTGTTGGCCCCAAGCAACTCTCTTGGGTACCTATATGCCCAGGCTTTATTGGCTTTTTCTATCTTTCTCTCAACTATCAACACATTCACTGTGTACTTGTCCCAACCTCCCTGAATATTCTCCTGTGTTATTGCATGGATTGTCTGGAAGCCTCCTCAAATCCTTTTCATAGCTGGGAAAATGCAAGTTTAGAAAAGAGGTAACTGGTGAGTTCCAGTCCTCAGGTAGGCCCTGCTGGCCCTCACCTCTGCCACAGGACACGGAGCACACGCCTGCCACAGGCATCCATACGTGGGTGGCCAGGACCCCTGGCCCAGCGCTTCTCAATGGGGTTGGCACTTCCTCCATACCAGCCAAAGCGTCCTGCTGAAGGGGTTGAGCCAGAAGCTGGTGGGGTCGGGATTCCTGCCTTCGGGTCCATGAGGGCCCAGCCGCCCCCTGCCCCATTCTTTCAGGAGTAAAGGCTGCCTGCTCCCTGCTGCTGCCTTTCTGAGAAGACTCCTGCCGGGTCCCCTGGAGACACTCCTGCCCACATGCCTGCCCCTGTGAGAGCTGGGGGCCAGCAGGCAGGTTTGCAAGAATGCTGGGCATTGCAGCCCTGGCCAGCCACCAGGGCAGGACTGCCCCCACCACCACCCAGCCTGAGAGCTGCCGCCACCTTGCCCTGGGCCCCTGGAGCGGGCAGCAGCCTGGCAGCCTCTCGCGGTGCCGCGGCAGAACTAAACCCTTCCTGGCAGGCTTCTAACAGGCCCCCATCTCTCGGCCTGGCTTACAAGGGGGAACAAGGGTTCCCAGAGACTCCGAAATGGGTTTCTAGTTTTATCCTCCAACCCAGGTGTCCCTCAGACAGCAGCAGTGAGGAAGGATGCTCTGCTGTCCCTGAGAGGTGCAGGGCAGGGTGCCTCTCATTCTCTGGGCCATGCTCAGCCCCAGGACACTCACATGATCTGGGCCCTGAAGACACGCCGTCGCCATGCAGGGCCCAAGGGTGGGTGGCTTCCCCTCTGTGGAACAGGGCCCAGCAGTTTCTGGAAGCTCTTGGCCATCGGGCCCCTGCCCACATGTCACGTTCTGAGCAGCCAGCCCAGCTCCACAGGCCAAAGGGCAGGGGCTGGGGCCTGAGCCCTCCCACCTGAGGATGGCACAGGTGTCATCAGGCCCCAGCCCTGGCACCGGCTGTGGGTGCAGCCCAGCACCTGAGGGAGGGCTGTGGATCTGCTGCCCAACACCAGGAGCCCAGAGAGTGGCTCCTCAAAGAAGATGCCGCCAGGGGCCTTTCCCTTGCCATGCCAGATGCACAGGTCCACCCATTAAGCACTCTCGCTTCCACTCCACCAGCAGTGATGAGACAGTGCCCCACCCCACCTGCCTTCCAGACACGACCAGCGCCCTATGCACCAGGGCATGCGCTGGGAAATAGCATCACCAAGCTCAGGGATGCCAAATGGGCTTCACCTGTGAGCCAGCCCAGCGTGGTGACGGCTGCCTGAGGGCTGTGTTAAGAAGAATTCTGAGGAAGGACCACCTCAGTGGGAAAGAGTGGTGATTGCTATGTCTGCTGTAGATGCAAGAGGGAGACAGAGCCCCAGAATCACGTAAGGGCCCCTCCCCGTTGGGAAGATAAAAAAACTGAAGCCGAGAGAGGCCAGGGACTTGCCCCAGATAACAAAGGACCCCGCACACCAGAATGCTGCACCACTGTTAGACACGGTGCTGGTTTGAGCTGCCATGTACCCCAGACGAGGCCACGTTCTTTCAGTTCATCCCTGTGGGTGCAGACCTCTTATGGGTGGGGCCTTTTCATTAGGTTGTTTTCGTGAAGATGTGACCCAGCCAATTCAGGGAGGATCTTAATTCTGCACTAGAGTCCTTTAGGAGCATTAAAAGAGCAGAAGCTCAGAGAGAGCAGAGAGAGAAACACCCAGTGGGCTTGGAGAGGGATGCCCTCGAGACGCTGAGAGAGGACCTATGCCCGCTCAGGGAGGAGGCCCCTGGAGCCAGACGCTGACAGCATCAGAGCCCGGGAGGGAAGTCCCAGCAGGTGGCGGCATGCGCCTTCCCCTGTGGCAGAGTGTCCCACATGCCAGCGGCTTTTCTTCGAGGAAGGTATCCTCTTATTGATACCTTAATGTGAACATTTTCATGGCCTTAGAATAATAACTCAAACCTAATGAATCCCCATGTAAAAGCCAGTCCATTTTGGGTATATTGCATTTCAGCAGCTTTAGCAAACTGAAACAGACAGTGAGGTGACAAGAGATGGCCTCAGGGGCCCCCAGGGGCAGAAATATTGATGAAGACGTGGCACTTACAGCTCTGCTTTCCTGCTTTCATTCTATCCCTCAACCCCTCTGTGGGGCAGACAGCCGCACCCCAGTCTACCGCAGGGATAGATGTCCAGAGGGAAATAGCTCTGGTTGACATTTCAAAACTTAACTCTTAGCCCCCAGGCCGCCCACCACCGCCTTCCCTACGTCCGATGGTGGGAATGGGCGGAGGGCACTCAGCAGGGGCGGGGCCCGGCACAAGGACAAGCCCTGTCAGGAGGACAAGGCCTGGACCTGCGTGTGTGTCCCTTCCTGTCCACCCCCCCCCCCCCCGCCATGGACATGCACATACTCACCGCGTGGGGCAGGGTTGGGGGTTGCAGGTTTCTGCAGGTGCCGGCTGGGTCTCTGCATGGCACCGGGCAGCTGGCACCATCCTCAGGAGGCTGCCTTGGGCCTCCATGCAGCTCACTGTCCGTTCCCGCCAGCCTCCCCCGCAAGATGCGCTGCACGGGCCGAAGTCCCCAGCTGCCCAGCTGGGTGGGGGGGACAAAGCATCAGGCCCTGACATGGGCCCCAAGAGGCTGGAAGTTCCTGAACGCTGCATGTGGGCAGCCAGCTCAGCAGCCCCCAGCTCTCCAGGTTTCCCCAGAACTGCCCTTCCCATGTGATTACTCCAAGACACCGGGGCCTGATTACTTTCCCTGAAGTAATCACTTCACACCCTCACATCAGGCTCTGCCAGCTGCAGAGCCTACGGGCTGGTGAGCCCAAGGGTTTGCACCGCTCCTTCCCTGAGCCTCCGTAACCCTCTCAGAGGACGCCATCAATTCCACCAGACAATGTGTAACTGCACTCCGGGGCACAGGGGCACATGGCAGTGGGTCACGGGCAGGGCCTGCCCTAGGGCGGCAGCCCACCCTGCTAGTGGAACAAGCTGAGATCCCACGCAGAGCTTCTAGGCCCTGGGGGAGAGCCCAGTGGCTGGAGTCCCAGAGGCTGGCCCACGCGCTGACAGAGTGGGAGCCCCACGAAGGCACTCACTGCGGGGGGCAGGGCGCGGGCACGCAGGACTCGGACCTCGCAGGCGGCTGCGGGCTCGCTCCACAACGGGCAGCATCCACCCACGCGTGGGTGTCCCGGTCCCAACAACCGTAGGTCACCCAGCGCCGCCCTGGGAGGGGAGTGGGGGAGAGGGGGCTCGGCCACCTCCAAGCAGGGCCGAGGGTGCCGCGGGCCGCCCTGCCCCGGGCCTCACCTGCCCCACAGCTCACCGAACAGGAGCCCCGCACGGCGGCCCACGCCCCAGCCCGCTGCGACACAGGCTGGAAGTAGCTGTAGGTGATGTTCGGGCGGGCGAGGTGGCCGTACTCATCACTGTAACGCCGGTACACCTGCACCCACCCAGGCGGGAGCGCTCAGGCCCCTCAGTGGGGGTGGGGGAGCGACCTGGGAGTGGCTGTTCATGGCTGCCTCCCCCAGGCGGCCTCCAGGCTTTCACCCTGCACCCCGACGGGCTTTGGTTTTGGGGGCCAGGCCTGCTGCCTCCCCCAGCTAGTGGGGCACAGGGGCTTTTTTATATCTATCTGTGACACTCTAAGCCCACGAGGGGCTCCTCATTGTACTGTGCCCAGCACACACACAAACCCACACCCGTCCGTGACTGCTGAGTGAACAAACAAGCGAACCCACAGTGGCCCACCAAGGAGCACGCCTGGCTTCCCCCCAGCCCCCAGGGTCACCTGTATCTCGATGTCTTCCTGGGAGGGGCCCCAGATGCGGATCTCCTCCAGGCGGGGCAGCTGGTCCTCGCTGAGCATGACCTGGTATTCGAGGCGGCTGTCCTCCAGCAGGGAGGGGTGGGTAATGCTGGGAGACGGGCTGGTCTTCCCGGCCACCACGTACTGCCCTCCGACCTTCACCGCTGGGATGGCAACGGGGGCCACTGAGACCCTCTTCCTGCCCGCTGGGGAAACAGCCCCAGCAGCCCCCTCCCACCTATGGGGTTGAGGGTTTGGGGTCAGAGTGGAGAAGACAAAGGGCCAATGGAAAGGAAGGGGGCCTCTGTCCCTGGGGTATAAGCGCCCATGCCGTGCCTGTCACGCTCCTCCTTCGGGCCCCCAGCCTGGAGCCTCGGGCCGGGGTCTCCCCATCAAGGCCACCCCTGCAGTGATGTGCACAGGAGTCTGACTACGGAAGGCTTCCCGCAGCCGTGGGGCCTGACCACGTTCCAGAACCCGATGAACACCCTGGGCTCACATCTCCTCACCAAGCTCACTCACAGGCAAAACTTACAGCACCCCATCCTAAGGGCTCAGAGGTAGGGGTAAATGGCCCTCTGGATAGAATGACAGGTCACAGGGTTCTCTGGTCAACTCACCCAAGTGCGTGAAGAGAGGCCTCTGGTTAGCGATGTAAACACTGGTCAGGTTGGGGGTAACCGTCAGGAAAGTGACATATTCTAGAAGGAAGTAGGATTGGGGGTGAGGGGTCTCACATGACCACTGACATCACAGTCAAAAGGGGCCAGGCTTCACCTCCACTGTTAAAATAAAAAAGCCTTTTTTAACCCACTGAAAGCTAACAACACATCTGGGTTACCTCAATATGTAGTGAGCCCACTGCCACTGAGGGCAACCAAACCAGGCTACATGGAGGGCTGTGAAGGGTGTTGCCCTGGTCAGGAGAAGGGAACAGGTCCAGGGTTCTCATAGTGTTGAGGGCAAGCCAAAGGGAGATGGATCTTGAGTTCTCCATTCAACAACTAAGTGGCCAAACTTGTTTGTAAATAAACTCAAGGGGGTTCCTCTTGGTACTTACATCCCTCTTGTCATGATTTTCTTGGGAGAAAAAGCTAGGCTGCCAGAAATCACCCAAGGCCCGGATTTTTCCCTGCACTGCCAATCGAGTGAGCAGCCGTCACTGAGGCACTAGAAATCCAGCGGCACGTCGTCACCAAAACCCAAGCCCACTGTGGGCAGGCAGCGGGGGGCCTGAGCCACTCGGGCCCAGGGAAAACGCGCAACTTCCCTGCTCCGAGGAAGGTCCCTACCTCCAGCTCTCCCAGCCGAGAAGGAGCCGCTCCGGCGGCTGCATGTGCTGTTGTTGCCCCCACACACCTGGCACACGTCCCAGACCTGCCGGGAGCCCATCTTGCCGTCACAACCGAAGGTCTGTACGAAGGGGACACAGGGGTGAGACCGGGGAGGGCCGTCCGCAGGTGGGGCTGAAGAGGGCAGCCTGGCTGACACCCACATAACAAACGGGGTGTACTTGTGTGGTACCTAAGCTCTGCCAAGACTCAAAGAACCAGCCAAGGTTGTGACCCCTAGTCCTCAGCCGACTCAGCTACTCCCCTGGCTTCCTGCCATGCAGCCCCACAGCAGCCGCGTCGGGGCCATCACCTGACCGCCCCCCCGAAGCACCCTGTGCACCTCTCTTCAGACAGGACGGGGCATCTGGCCACACCCCCACGTGCCTACCCTGCAGCTGCCCGCCACACACAGGCTCAGGCGTCCGTCCTGCCGCAGGCCACTTGGCACACACCGGGTCCCGTCCACAAAGCTGTCTCCGCGCCTCATGATGAAGTTCTCGCCCATGGCCCGGCACAGGAGTCCACACAGAGTGTCCCCTGGAAGGGACGGCAGTGTGGAGAAAGGGGGTCCCAGGGAGGCCCAGGGGCAAGATGGGGGGAGACTGCCTCTGGTGCTGCCTGCCCCCTGCCAGCGTCGGCCTGGGCGTTTGGGGGGTGGGTTTCCATTTAATCCTAACAAATAGCTAATGCTACCGAATGATGAGCCAAGGAGCCCTCTCGGTGCCTCCCCTCCGTGATCTCCCCACGCCTGTGACAACACCAGGAGGCAGTGGTGCCAATAGGTGCACTCTGTAGACAGGGGTAACCGAGCCTCGAGAGGGGAGTGGCGGCCTGCCCCGCCAGCCAGGGGCAGAGGCCCGAGGTCTGTGTAATGCCCGAATTCCAGCCCCCACCATCAGCCCCGACTTCCGCGGGCGGGGGGCAGGTCCCTCCACCCCGCCCCACCTCGGCTGTGCTGCGCGGCAGAGCTCCAGCGGTAGAAGGTGCCGCCCGGGCTGGACTGCAGGGGCCTCCCGTCGGTCTCGGAGCACTGTTCTTCCATGAACCCCAGCTGGGTCTTCCCGCAGGCCTGGCCGAGGCGGGGAGGGTGTGGCGGGATAGTAGGCTTGGGGGAGACTGGGGCAGTGGTGGGCTCCAGACCTGGGTTTGGCCCCACTCCCCCGCTGGGTCTGAGATCCCTGTTCTGGAAAGTGGGGTGACAGCAGCACCTCCTCCTTTCTGTAAGGGACACAGCACAGGATCTAACCAGGAAGAAGGGAGCAGGAGAGGCCAAGCTTCTGGAAACGGGGGGACTGTGCTCACGCCCTCTGTGCTGTGCATTTGGAGGCAGATGACTGGGGGTCAGGCACGCATCCTGACTTTTTTTATGTGCCAGGTTCTGAGAAGACAAAATCAGAGCCTACCAGGCCAGCACAGACTCCAGCCTCAGTGACCCTCTAGGCAGCACCCATGTCCCCCACCCTAGCCACCTTCCTGAGTGTCAACACCAGGTGGGACTGTGTCCAGCTAGGGTGGCAAACTCGGGCCACCCCAGGGGAAAGGGAGTGAGCCTGTCCTTGCAGAGGTGCACCACTGGGGGGCTCTGGAAGGCACAGGCACCCAGGGAGGGGTCTCACTTCAGGGCCAGGCCAGGCCCTCGTGGGACCACCCTGGTCTGAGCACTGGAGTCCCTGTGCCGGCTTTAATAGCCCATCCTGGTGTGAACCACAGACCACAGTCTCCTGGTCTGTGGGCCCCTCCAGGGCCCCGCCCGCCCGGAGGTTGCCTACCTGGGTGTTGCACATCTCTGCTTGGAGGGCAGCGCCCATGCACGCACGTCCCCCAAAGGCAGGTCTGAAAATGCCCGTGAGGCACCAGGGGTGAGAGGGGACCGGCTGCCCCTAAACCCAGGAACCCAGAGCCTGCCGCCATTCCTGACGGGCGATGACGCCCCCGGTACGGTACCTGGGGTTGTTGCAGTGCCGCCTTCTGGTGACCACGCCCCCTCCACAGGAGCGGGAGCAAGGGCTGGGGGGTCCCCAGCTGGACCAGTGCCCATGCACAGCTGCCACGGGGGCCAGGTCTGCCAGGGAGTGGCAGGAACCCTTGAAGCACCACTGGAAGGCAAGGACAGGAGATGTCTGCTGCAGCCACCCGAGCCTCAGCCCTCACCTCCCCCCATACACACCCCTTCTGCTAGAGATCAAGTGCTCAGAGAAACAGGTCGGAGGACCACCCAGAACACCTGCGAGGGCAGCCACACCCAGTCAGGAGGGAAGAGACACAGCCGCTGGGGACTGGGGCATCAGCAGGAAGGGGATCTGGGCAGCCAACAAGAGGGAGGCTGGGAAGAAAGCTGAGGCAAAGCCAGGAAACCTCTGTCCTCCCCTGTACATGGGGACGCTGCACACTCCCTGTTTCGGGGTTGGGGAGGAGGACATGAGATGCAGCACTCTGCTTGGTCAGCTCCCCGCCTGGGGGTGGGGCTCAGTAAACACCTGCTCTCTCTGACAAGGAGTGGGGCTCAAAGGTGGGAGCTTAGGTCCAAACAGATGAGGACTCAGGATTCCACCCTTCCTGGGAGAGTCACTGACTATGGCTATTGGTCCTGTGAAGCCCAAAAGGCCATCCCGTCCCTCTCCCAGGGCCTGGGAGAGCACACGGGGGGTGGCATTGCCAGGGCACAGCCGCCAATGCACGCAAAGTGCCTTCCCACTAGGCGGTGACCAGGTGGGCAGCCCCAGGGTTCTCTGCCTCTGGCCTTCTAATGCCTCCTACTGCCCACCTCAGAGTGAAGTCTGCCAGGCTGGAGGTGCCCTGCACATGCACACTCTCCCAGCTTCTGACCTTATCCACACCACATTCTGTCCCATCCAGGAGGGGAATGAGCAGGCGGCTGCAGCTACTTCGATCCAGGGGGTCTGTGTGGCAGGAGAGAGCCTGGCACCTGTCCTAAGAGAGGAGACAGGGGCCAGCTCAGGGACCACCAGGCCAGTCCGGTCGTTGTCCAACCCTAACTGTTCCTCCCAGACCACAGGACGCACTGACATGCTCTGAGGACACACGGAAGAGGCTCTGGCCTCACAGTGGGGGGAACGGGGAGTGTTCAGGCCAGGAATTGAACCCCGGGTCTCCTGCATGGCAGGTGAGAATTCTACCATGGAACTACCCTTGTACCCACTGTAATTTATTTTAAAATCAGAAGAAAAGAATGAACTTTTAGGTCAAAGAAAAGGCTATAATAGAAAATATTAATATATTTGCATTTATAACACTAAACATAAAACTTAATATATTTTACAAAATTACCCAAATATAATTTTCAATATCTTTTATGAAGGAAGGTACCCACCAAGGCAAGTCAGACACGACCCTGGGAGGAAGACAGTTTTCCCCTTCCCCTGTCTGCTCACAGTCCTGCTGTAGGGTTCAACGTGGAGGTCACCTCCTCCAGGAAGTCCTCCTTGTTAACCTCAGCCCTTGCCCTACTCCCACAGACCTTTGCTTCCCCCAGCAGAGCCCGGGACACTGGAAACTGCCCGTTAGGACTAGCGGCTCACTCTGCCTCAGTCTGGGAGCACAGAGGCTGTGCCAGGCCCACTACATAATTTGTGAGCCAAACTGAAAAGAAAATGCAACATCCTTTGTTCAAAACTGATTGAGACTCTGCAAGGAAAGTCGTTGCCCTCCCGCCTGCATGAGACATGACATCCAGGGGTGAAACTCTCCCTAGTGGCAGGGGCCATGGCTCCCAGGGATGACTCTGGCCCTGTTACCATGGGATCAACAACACCTTCTGAACCAAAATGGGGAAAGAAGTATAATAAAATAAGGCATCAGTGGCCAAGAGAGGCCCAATGGAGTCAAGAGGCTGTTCTGGAGGCTGCTCTTATGCATACTTCAGTTAGACGGTGCTGATTGCCATGGTCTGCTAAACCCCAACCATCACTCCTGTTGACTCTTACGAACACCCAGGGCTCGAAGTGAGACCCTACAAAGGTCTCTTGCACTAGGTTTGCCTTCCTGGACCATATAATTCCTGGAGGGTGCCTCGGTCAGAGAGACCCTGGAACTCAGAGGGACCAGCCTCTCCAGGATTATTAGTTACAACCCCCTATCCTTTAGTGTCGACACTTCTTCTCAATATGAACAGTCAGAACAGGCATTACCCAAAGTCCCTATAGATTGGGAGAAGGATTAAAAGAGAGGGAGGAGGCATAACAGAGAAATATGGGACTTAACAAACAAGTATGACTGCTGAGTCACTAGGTTAATGTGCCTCCAGTGTTTCGGAGCAGCTAGAAATAAAACTCTGAGAGGGTGGCATGGTGGCCCATAACAGACTCTGGGGTCTGTTCTGTAACTACTTGTTGAAGTGTGCTTCGAAAATTACTGCTTTTTTCTTCCTTTGCTTTGCATTCATGTTATATTTTACAATAAAAACAGTTGAATTAAAAAAAAAAAAGGTTGCAACTCCCCAGAGGCGATAGCCGAGTATAAAACCAAGCGAGCCCCTGCACCACCTCCACCAAAGGTGCCAGCGGGGGTCTTCGAGCTGGGCTGGGAGCGCATCCAGGCGGGCTGCGCTTGCAGAGGCCTGCAGGAGGTGGGTCCCGGCCGCATTCCCACAGACTCACCAGGTGCTCCCGGGCGAAGGTGCAGGCAGCAGCGGCAGGGCCGAAGGCCACACGGCACTGCTGGTCGGCACTGTAGTAGAGGCCCGGCTGCACGTGGGTCAGGCGCCCCGTGGGCATAGACAGTGGCGGGGGGTCCCACAGGCAGCGCGCCCGCCCTGCGCTGAGATGAGGCCCGGCTCAGGCCCCGGGTAGGGTTGGGATGGAGGGGTGGGAGGAGGTGAGGGCAGACAGAGGAGGCCGGGGGCGGGGGGTAGATGAGAGGTGGGATCAGGGAGGGTGCAGGGGTGTGGGGAGGGGTTGGAGCGGATAGAGGGTGGGCGTGGAAACTGGGTGAGAGTGGGAGTATCCGGGGCTCAGGCCCCAGGTGGCCAGAGCAGACAGAGGGTCAGATAAGATGGGGTGAGGCTGCAGGCTGCCCTGGAGTGGGGGTGGGTTACCTGAGCAGGCGCTCCAGCTGGCGGCGGCTGCACTCAGACCATGCCAGGCCCCCGTGGGCGGGCGTGGCACCATCGTTGGCCATCACGTGGCCCCTCGGGCCACAGCTGCTGTCCTGTGCACTGTCATGGTCCAGGCCCAAGCTGCGGGCGACCCAGCTGCACTGAAGGCAGCCCCTGGCACCTACCCCGTCCCCCTGCCCTCCCAGCTTTGGAACCCTTGCTGACGCTTGGCCCCCCACCAGCTAATGTGCACTGCGCAGTGAGTCCTGCAGCCTGCCTGCCTCAGTTTCCTTCCCCATGAAGAGAGCCTGCAGACAGGGTGGCCCCCACTTCTTCTGGCCAATAAATATCACAAGGCTTAAGAATGGGCAAGTGGTAGAGATACGAATGAAGCTGATCTGGATAGGACTAAAGTATACCAGAAGCCTGGGTAAAGGATGCTAGCATCCACATCTTAAAACGTTCAACTTCTACGTGAGACTAAAGGGAAAGATGCTTATTTGGTGCAAATTTTATATTTTGATTAGTGTATTTCCTAATTTAAGTTGCATGGTCAGTTTAATTGAACACCATAAATACAAGGAATCTTGAACAGGGCATGAGATTTTCTTGGATTGTCCAGGTCAGTGTGATGCCTCGATAAACCCCAGAGTGATGTGGACAGTGAGGAAAGAAGTATTTGCAGGGCCTCCTTAGGGGACCGGGGAGAAAGGGGGAAAGATTCAACTTCCCCATTTGGAGAATTTCTGATACTCTCCCAAGCAGTGGGGACAACCAAATCATTAGGCCAAGCCCCCAATCTTGGTGTTCACCCTGTGAAACTTATTCCTGCAAAGGATAGGCTGCCCTCCCCACTACGTGGGGCATGACTCCCAGGGGTGTGGACCTCCCTGGCAACGTGGGACAGAAATCCCAGGATGAGCTGGGACCCAGCATCAAGGGATTGAGAAAACCTTCTTGACCAAAAGGGGGAGAGAGAAATGAGAAAAAATAAGGTTTTGGTGGCTGAGATTTCAAACAGGGTCGAGAGGTTATGCTGGAGGTTATCCTTATGTATTATATAGATGTCCTTTTTAGTTTATGGTGTATTTGAGTGGCTGGAGGGAAGTACCTGAAACTGCTGAGCTGTGCTCCAGTAGCCTTCTTTCTTGAAGATGACTGTATGAAGATATAATGTTTACAATGTGACTGTGTGATTGCGAAAACCTTGTGTCTGATGTTCCCTTTATCTAGGGTATGGACGGATGAGTAAAAATATGGATTAAAAACATAAATAAATAATAGGGGGAACAAAGGTTAGAATATATTGGATAGATGGAAATACTAGTGGTCAATGAAAGGGAGGGGTAAGGAGTATGATATGTAGGGGGGTTTTCTTTTTGTTTCTTTTTTTCTGGAGTAATGCAAATGTTCTAAAAAATGATCATGGTGGTGAATCCACAACCATGTGACGATATTGTGAGCCACTGATTGTGTACCATGTATGGGATGTTTGTATGTTAAGAATGTTTGTGTTTGTATGTTGTTTATCAATAAAAAATATTTAAAGAAAAGAATGGGCAAGCTTGGGGGTGGGGCTTGGAATGGGGTCTGGGATAGGTGTGCCCCCCAACTGCTGGGACAATATAATTAGATAAAAGCCTGAGGAAAGCACTGACCTGTGGCCATCACTTCCACATTTCCCACTCCTGCAGTGGAAGGCAATGGTTTTCAAACGATTTCTAGCAGCAGGACTTTTTTCTCCCCAACAAACTCTGTAGAGGAATTCTAATGGTGAGTGCTGGAGCCGCAGCAGCGGTTAGGGGTCAGCAGGGTCTGATCTGCAGGAGCCGCAGCTTTGCCTATGGAGCCCCCCAGCCCCCTGGGCTCCCCCACCCCGCCCCCCAGGAATTCTACAGCCCAGCTCTGAAGGCTGAAATCACCTGGGAGTGGGAGCAGGGAGGGTGGGCAAGGAAGATGGAGGGACCACTCTTTACTGCAGAAGTCTCTGGACTGTTTGAGTTTTTACAAGCAGATGTTACTTTCTTTTTTTTTTTTTTTTTTTTTTTTTTTTAAAGGAAAGACAGAGAGAAGGAAGGAAGGAAGAGAGGAAGAAAGGGAAACATCTTTTAAACATTTTCTTGTTTTATTGTATTTTGTTTCTCCGTTTTCGTTACATGGGCTGGGGCCGGGAATCGAACCGAGGTCCTCCGGCATAGCAGGCAAGCACTTTGCCCGCTGAGCCACCGCGGCCCGCCCCCAGATGTTACTTTCATAACTAAAGAAGAAAAAGGAAAAAGAAACCCACCACTTCCCTTATGTCATGAGAGATACCTGGGAAGGTTTGTCCACAAGAATGTATAGTATTCATAACAGGCAACATTTGGAAACAACTTAACCATCCAACAATAGGGGATTAATTAAATAAATCATGCTATGTGGGCCCAATACACCATAAACTAAAAAGGACATCTATATAATACATAAGGATAACCTCCAGCATAACCTCTCGACCCTGTTTGAAATCTCAGCCACCAAAACCTTATTTTTTCTCATTTCTCTCTCCCCCTTTTGGTCAAGAAGGTGAAAGACACAGGAGGAGAGGTCAGGATATATTATTAGGCGAACAAAAAAAATTTTGAAAGCCATGTACAACATAGTCCCAACAATGCAAATGAAAAATTATGAATGTGTACCATAAAGAAAAGACTGAAATTAAACACAAAATATGAACAGACATTATCTCTAAGTGGTGAGTTTCGGCATAGTCTTTTCAGCTTGCATCTTAAATCTTAACCTGAATTTCCTACGAAACTTATTTTCTAATTGCTAAGCTTGTTTTACTTGTTTTTTAAAAGAAAAAAGTTTCCTTTCCTCCCCCCACCCCATGCTCATGGTGCAGGGAGACAGACAAACACCAAGAAAAGAAACCCCGAAACCACGTCGTGAGAGCACACTGGCAGCAGTCTAGAATGTTCCGTCAGATGCTGCTTCTCTTGGCCTTGCCGTGGCCCTGCCCTTCTCATCTCTGCCCCTCTGCAAAGCAACTTTTTTTTTTTCGTTTATCAAATCAGTAAATTTATAATTTGGGCACTAGGAAGTACATTTCTTTTTGTTTTTTAATTAATATTTTAATTTTCTACAAAGCAACTTTGTAATCGAGAAGGATCTGTCTTCTCTGTCTGTCCCTACACCCTTCCCCGCCAACCCTGGCCTCACCCCTCCAGGGGCCCATCAGCTGCTTGACTAGAGCTGGGGGATGGCGGGGGGATGGGAGGCACCTACCTGTGCCCAATCTCATGGGCGATGGTGACCCCCAGGTCAAAACCAGTGTCCTCGGTGATGAGGCAGCTCCAGGAGGAAGAACAGATGCCCCCCAGCTGGGTGACCCCCCGAACCTGCTGGTTGCCGTTAGGCAACTCCAAATCAAACCTGGGAAGAGAAAACAGACGTCCGGGTGGTGCTGAGATGCTTTCCCTTGGCTGGGTCTCCACTGCACTTGGCCTTGGAGCTCAGCTACCTGGTAACATAGAGGACCAGGTCGGCATGCCCGGGGTCCGAGTCGTCCACGGGGTTGATGCTTCTGCTCCAATGACACACGCTCAGCAGTGACGCGGTGATGTTGGTTGTGATGTTTGGAGCATCCTGAGGGGCAAACCACGGGGTCCTCAGGGGCACCATGCTAACCGCCACCAAGGCACTTATTCATGAGTCCTCATCTCAGCCCCATTCCTATCCCCGTACTCCAGAGGGGGAAACTGAGGCTCAGAGAAGTTCCGCCGCTCTGCAGCCAGAGCTGGGTGCTGGGGCAGAGCTGGGATTCGAGTCCCATCTGTCTGACTGAAAACCCTGCAGCCAACCACAGATCCACAGTCCAGCATGAAAGAGGAAGGAATAGGCTTTCCGGAGATTCTGGGTATCACCTCCACATGGGACGTGGGTTCTGAAACCCAGCTGGGTGCCTACCTTGGGCTCTGTTAGGACGAGAATCTTCACCAAGTGCACCTGGAACTGAGCCCCCAGGGATGGGTCCCTCAGCAGCTCTGAGGCCTGTGAAGGGCAAAGGGAAGGGAGGCTGGGAAGCAGGCATGGGAGATGGGTGGGCTCTGCCCAGCACATGTGGGAGCCAGTACCTGAGACATCAGATGTGGATCTGGTCCCCCCTTGCTCATGGCACAGGGAGGTAGACAAACACCAAGAAAAGAAACCCTGAAACCACGTTGTGAGAGCACACTGGCAGCACTTTAGAATGTTCCATCAGACACTGCTTCCTTGGCCTTGTTTTCACCCTGTCCTTTCTCATCTTTGTCTCTCTGCAGGAAACACCTTTCCTTCCACCTCTGCTTGTTTAAACCTGTGCCCTTCGGGAGGTAGCAGAGGGCTCCCTGTCCCAGGGCATCCCCGTGAGAAGGGCTCTCTCCTGCTCCCTGCCCCCAGCTCTCCCTTGGTTCACCCAGCAAGATGCTGGCTGTGGTCGACTTGTGCTGTGGTCGTTTGTACCAGCTTGTCCTCTAAATTGGACACAGTGTCTGAGTGTGAGAACATGATCTATCACTGGCCTCAATGCCTGCATTTGATTTCAAGCTCTGCCACTTCCTAGTTGCTTGTTCAGGAGCCTTTTAAACTAACCTCTGAGCTCCAGTTTTCTTGTCTGTAAAACAGGATGAAAGCTTTCATGGTTGTGCTGTGGGTTTGAATGGTATCCCCCAAAAAGATACGCTCAAGCCCTCACTTCCAGGCCAGTGAGTCACCACATTTGGAAAGAGGCCCTTTGAGGATGATTGGTTATGATGCGGTCACACTGGATTAGGCTGGGCAGATTCCAGTAAGACAGGTGTCTTTAAAGGAGAGGGAAATGGGCCCTGTCCATAGGGGACGGTGGGGGGACGCAGCCACAGGATGGAAGGAGAGATTGAGCTGTGCCGCACACCAAGGAATATGGCTTGCCAGCCCTGGCCAGGACCTTACAGGCCCTGCAGACACCTGATTTGAACATCTAGCCTCAGAAAGTGAGAGGATGAATTCCTGGCAGATTTAGGAAACCTGAGCTAGGGAGCCTGGGCCCAGTGGGTGCTCAGTGAGGAAGTCAGTGGCCACCGAGCTGGCACCCTGTAGACAGGGCCAGGTCCCCCCACAGTCCTCCAAAGGCACTTGGAATGGCCCGAGGGAGCATGGGCTCGATTCCTGAATTTCAGAATGTTAGATGGGGTGGGGGGGTGGGAGAGGGGAGCACCTCCACCACTTGAAAACAATAGCTTTCAGATGTCTTGGAGGAAATCATTTTCACTGAGAAGAAAACACTTCACCTCTGGAGCTGGCAGGCTGGAAGCTCTAGCAGATTTACTCTGGCTGGGGCCCAGTGACAGCGAGGAGACACGGGCCGCAGGGACCATGACCCCTGTAGGGACGGTCAGGGATGGGGGCACCTCTGAGGGCTGTAAGGCTCATGGGAATTACATTGCCCTTTGTCTAAAATGAGTGACGAGGCCCAAGGGTGGGGCAGAGTGGTGCCAGGCACCCCCCACACTAGAGGCAGCGGCCCACGGCTGGACCAGCTTCCCCTCTCGAGGGCCAATTTGCTAAGAGGTGGCTTCCCTGACCCCAGTACCCCCAGCCCCTCCTCATGCCCCCAGCCCCGCTGGAGCAGACCAAGGAGAATGGGGAGGGGGCCCAGAGCTGTCAGTCATCAGCCAAAGCTTGTTTCCTAAATGCTTCCTACCTTCCATTCCCACTTATTTGGGGTTAAAAGATAGTTTTTCCAGGTGATGGGAGCACACTGCAGTGAGGGTAACTAACTGCCACGATATGTGGGGGCAGTGTGGCTGAAAGAGAAAGTTTAGGTCACATTGGTTCCTAGAGGGAAAGCCAGAGGAGGAGACCTGGGCTAACAGTGAACCTCCTCAGGGAGGGGTGGCCCAAGGACAGATTGTGCTGATGTGTGAACGACTCAGCGAATGCACTAGAAGACAGAGATTGCACACTTTAGATGAGTGTCATAGCATGTGACTTTGTACCAATAAAACTGTTTTAATATACACAAATATATACATATATCATCTTCTGCCTCGTTTCACTGCACAGTGGACAGTGACAGTGGCCTGCTTGCTATCAATCCCTCCACATCTGTGGCCACTGTCTTTGTGGCCTAGAACAGAATCACATTTTCGTATACACCCCTTGGTGTATTCTTTGCCTGTCGGGTGAAGGATGCACGTGGCCCACTGGAGCAAACTTGTGATAACGCTGTGGAAATTGCCTACCCTTTGCTGAGTGTTTTGGCCCCTTGATGTAGCAGTTAGTGAGAGTAAGGGACCCCTGCCCTACCTTTACCCCCAGAAGCCAAGGGAAGGGGGGTCCCATGCCGGGGAAGGGGGCTGCTGCAAGGAAGGAAGGTGGGCATCTCATTTGCCAATGGGATTTCTGCTTGGGTGTCCAACTGGTTGACCTGTCCTGCTTCTCCCTGAATAATGGACAAGAGAACCACATAGGGCAGAGGGAGCACAGAGCACGTGCCACTGGAGCACGGAGCAGCCTGCACCCCCAGGTTCCCCTGGATCATACGGACATGGGGAAGAGGTCAGCCTTAAGTGTACCCTCCGAGAGAAGGGACCCAAGTAGCAAGAGGCTGTGGGTTCTGGGACCTCACTCACCTATACTGCAGGTGAGGGCCGGGGAGGGGAAAGGAAAGAGCAGACCACACCTCTTTTCACTCGGGGCTGGGGGAGTCCTGAGCCCAAGCCTGACCACCCCGGGGGAGACCCTGAGTCAGACCTCCTGGGTGGCCCATGCCATCCACATAGCCCCCGCCTTGGGACACTCACCATGTTGAGGTTGATGAGCACGTAGCGCTCCGTGTCCTCCTGGTGGGCCTGGTAGACGTCCGGGCCCACGGCCACCAGCAGCTCCAGGTGCAGGATGTTCCCGGCGGCCGGTCTCGGGAGGCGGGAGGAAGGCAGGTGGCCTGTGACGGAGGGGGAGGGCTGAGCCCGTACCTTCTAGAACGCAGGCAGAGTGTGGCTCTGGCCCGCGGGTTGGACATCCCATCATCCTGTGTGCTCGGCCTGGAGGCAGATGTACCTGAAGGGAGTCCCATCTCTGCTGCTCACCTTGGTGGGACGTGGGTGGCCGGGGGGCCCCATCCTTGGCCTTCTCGTGGGGAGTGTGGGCAGAGTGAGGGTCTCGGTCTTCTGTGGCTGCCGCGTAGAGGGAACAAGGCAGGCTCTGTAAGCCGCCGGGCACAGGGCCTGCCAGGGTGGGATCCGAGCTGGGCCTTTCTGGGCCTCTAGCCCCTTCCTCATCTTCACCATTCTCCCCGGCCCTCCCTCTGACCAGCTCAGAGCTCCACCTCTCGCCCGAGGCTTTCACTGTCTGGGCATTGGATTTAAAGATGCCTTAGTTCACACAATGCCTTTGGAGTACAATGCTCAGAGGGACTGAGAGACCCCAGAGTGCAACTGCATGTGCTTTGCAGACCGTGAGAACTGCTGGCTGGCGTGCTTCCGGAGTGAGGCTGAAGGGACAGAGAACAGCCTTCTGAAGTTCACGTCCTCCCCAGGGCGTCAAGTCCCACTGGAGACTCGGCTGCTTGGGGCATACAAGAGAGCAAGGTGGCTTGGTAGGGCAGCAGGGCAGGGGGGCAGGAGGCAGCTCCTGTGTGGCCATGGTGTCCCCAGACTGCCTCGGAAGATGGGCCTCCCCCAAGCCCCTGGCTCTTCCTCCCAGAGCCTCCTCTGAGCACACACTGGAGAACGGGATCACCTCAGATGCCACCCCTTCCTGCACACACATGCAGCATGGTGGTGTGAGAGCCAGCCTGGCAGTCAGAGTAGGGTTCTCGTCCCAGTTCTGCTCAGGGCTGTGCAGGACGCCAATGGGGTAATTTCCCATCTTTACACAGACCTGGGGCTTCCACTGCCCCATATTTGGTCAGCGAGACCCCCTGATACATGCCTCTGAACAAGCCTTGGAGACTGTCAAGGGTTAATCCCAGGCGGGATGGCCCACTTGTCTGCCCAGGAGAACTCAGTCTGGGGGCAGGGCTGGGGGCATTGACCCCTGGGCAAGCCCCTCAGCTGGGCTTGCTCTGCAGTGTCTGGGAGCTGGGGGCCTTTTGCACAGCACCCCAGGTGTCCAGGAGAGCCTGGCCCTCCCCTGCAGAGCTCCCCACTCCTGGGAGCTGTACCTTGGACCATCCTCCATGGGCGGGGGGCATGCCTGCGGATCAAGTGGGGACAGGCACTGCTCCAGGAAGGCCCCCGCCTCCAATGCTGCATTCTCAGTGGCTGGACGTGCAGCCACTCCCTGCCCACCAGGATGTCGCCCTCCTGGAGAAGGGAGAGCAGTGGGTACACTGGCCACCCCTTGCAGGACACACCGACTCTAAGCCTGCCTCCCGCACTCACCAGGTGGCCAGTGCAGTAGATGACCCTGGCAACTGTGCCCAGGGGCTGCAGAACCCAGCCTCCGGCCAGACACGGCTGCATGGGCTGCCTTGGCCACCAGGTGGATGCACTCACCACCTGTTCGCTAATTAAGGTGGAAGCCCAGGGGTCCTGCTCTGGCCGGAAATAGAAGGTAAGGCATCATCCCCAGGCATGCAGGGAACAGCGTGGAGCCCTGCAGGGTGACCCCCGGGGCTGGTCCTCACAGACACCGGCAAGCGGGACCATCTGGAATTTGGGTGCTGCGGGAGAAAGGCTGCCTCACTCACCCTGCTCAGTCCCCTGGTGATGGTGAGCGAGGCAGGGCGCTGGCCTGACACCAGAGGACTGCCCCTCCTTGGGGTGGCACAGGGCCCTCCCCGGGGCTGGACCAGGGCTTTGCAATTGAGTTTGCAGCCTCAGGACACTTCTTCCACAGGTAATGCCATAACCCCCTGTACATCAAGTGAAGACCAGTGGGGCTCCAGCCAGCCCCCAAGGTCCGCCCCCAACCCCACTGGGGACCCAGTCAAGGATCACCTAGCTTTCCAGGACGGGCAGAGTCAGGTGTACCCGAGGTACCCCCTACGCCATTGGTCAGCCCCCATGCCCTCGGCGCCATGCACCTGCCCTGATTGCTAGCCTGCCCCTCCTCTGGGCTCCACCGCCTTTAGCTCCAAGTTTCCAATAGTTCTGCTCTTGGACAGAGAGCCAGGACCCCCCCAGGGAAATCCACAGGCACACAGGCTGGTGGGCAGTGGGGAAAGATTTCCTACCGAGGAAAACCCACAACCTTTGGCTGGGGGGGTGGGGGATGGGGAGTGTGACCCAGCGTCATCTTATTTCCCACAGTTGGAGTAAATATTCCCATAATGGCCAGAAATCACAAAGAATTTTCAAGAATCAGCCAGCCTACCCAAGGCCCAGGGCGGAAGGCACCAGCTAATTAGGGGCCAGAACCCTTGAAATACTTTACAGAATCCTGGGGTCAAGGTCCAGCTCGGTCCAGAACACCAGACCAGTTTTTATCAAGTTGGCAGGAAATAGCGGATTAATTAGCAGAGGCGAGGGCAGCTTCTCACGGCTTCCCCTCCACCCGGGTGCCTGACCCAGGACGCACCCAATTCCCAGGCCCACTGACTCAATCGTTCCAATCAAGAAGTCATGAGATGGCCCCACACGTCCTGAGAAACTCCATTTGCTAAGAAGATACCTGGAAATGTACTTTTTAAGGCAGAATCAGGGCCAAAGTAAGAAGACACCTCCTCTGGCTCCAAAGCTTGGAAAAATCCCTGTAAGGTACCAAAGAACAAATGGGGGCAAAAGAGGGAGAGTGGAGGTGGGAGGATGGCAGGGCCAAAACAAGGAGCAGAAGGGGAAATAGAGACAGAGAGAGGGAGGGAGGGGGGTGGTTGAGCAGAGCAACGCACACGGAATTTTGTCCCAAGATGACCTTGAGGTACTAAAATGCACTGAGTTCTCCAGCGAGCCCATGTCACTCCCAGTGCAAACCCTCAGGCTGGTGTGGTCAGCAGACAGACGCACCCACTGTTTGACTGCCCAGGTGACCCACCTCCACCCCGCAGCACCCAAGAGGACTTGGTCACCCAGCCCAAGGCCCCCAGGACCACCACTCTGGTGAACGGACGCACCTCCTGGACATCAGTCAGTCCACGGCAGCCCAGGAGAAAGAGCACAGAGGTGAGAACGGCCTCCAGGCTGGCCATGGGGTGCAGAGCCCACATCCTCGGTGAAGCCACAGCCAAAGCCCATGGAGGGAGAGCCCTGGAACTGGACATCTGGTGGGTGTGGAATGGGACCCACCCCGCTGGGCGGGCCAAGAGGCCATGCTTACTCTTGGGACCCGCCTCCCCAGGGCTGCAGGCCAGAGCATCCAAACCCACCTCCTGCTCCACAACCCTCCCCCATGCCCCCTCCTCAGGCTCAGGTTTCTCTCGTGGTCACTGGGCCCTGCTCTGAGACAGTCCTTGGCTCCAAGCACCCAGCCTGGTTGATGGTCTGCATGGGATGGGGGTCTCTGCACCCTGGAGAAACTTCCTGCTGGGCACACCAGCCACAGGAGTGGGGACAGCCACGCGGCCCCACTTGGAGGAGGGAGACCTGGAGTGGGAACCTGGGCTGTACAGAGGCACCCGGGTTCCTTCCCACAGCTCTCACTCTGCCTCCAATCCAGACCTTTCTCTGCTTTCCCTGGACCTGTCCCTGCCTTGCTCTCATATCCCTGCTTACCCAGCATAGACTGCATGCCATCACCTCACTTCCTTGCAAATACCCCTATGCCCTTGTCTCCTTTGCTCGCATGCCTTTTTGCCCCAGGTAAGCTCAGCTCTCGACCTGTCCACAGAGAGACTCACAAGACCAGGCTGACAGGGACCACTCCACACTCATTGTTGCAAACTTCCTGGCTAACCCACCGTGTCCTGGGGAGTCCTCCTTGGCACTCTCCCAAACTACTGTTTCGTAGTTTCTCATCCCTCCAGGCTCTCCTATCTGCACCACAACCCCTGCCCCCTCCGCTGATGACCAGCAACAACCCTGCACCCTCCACTTTACCTCAATGCACCCCAGCCCCTGCCTTCTTCCTGCCAGCCTGCCACAGTCCCGTCCTCCTTCTCCTAACCAGGGGGGCCACCAGGACCTGAAGGAGGCCAAACAGGCCCCCCTCACTGCCTTCACCTTCTCCAAGGCTCTGCTCCTGCCCCATTCGCCTGCCTGTCCACTAGATGCATTCACTCATTCCTTCATCTGGCAGGTATCTCATGGAGCCCCGGACAAGTGGTAGGCATGTGGCCACAGACCAAGCAGACACCACCTCTGCCCTCTAGAAGCTTCTGCTTCTAGTGGAGACTCAGATGATAGACTTTGCAATAAGTAGATTGCCTTAGCATGTGCAAACAACCTAAGTATGAGGGAGAAAAATAAAGCAGCATAAGAATGGGGGAGAAGTGGGGAGGTTGCAGTTCTATGTAAGTTCAGCAAGGCTCTTGGGGGAAGTGGCATGGCTAGATGTGGAGATGCTAACCAGCTCATCCGTCAGCAAAACAAACTCTAGGATCTCCTTGTGCGCGTGTTGAGGAACAGAATTTTCTCAGTAGGGTGTCAGCACTATTCCAAAATAAAAGGGCATACATTAAGCAATCTGCAAACCATACTCAGATGACTTATCTAAGTGTAATGAAGATGAATGTAACAGAATATCATGAAACCTTTACCATGACAGAGAAGTGACCCTTAACTTTAATATATAATGGTACCTTTGTATTTTTTATTGGTTGGCTTGCATTCTTTTTCTCCCCTTGGAATTTAGAGACTGTACAGATTGTTTTCGCTTCTAATGGCTTTTTTTTTTTATTAGAGAAGTTGTGAGTTTACAGAACAATCATGCAGAAAATACAGGATTCCCATACACCACCCTATTATTTACACCTTGCATTAGCTGATACATTTATCACAATTGATGAAAGCACATTTTTATAATTAACTACGGTCCAAGGTTTTGCACAGGGTTCACTGTCTGTCTTGTGCAATTCCACAAGTTTTTTTTGTTGCTGTTAACTTCCATTCTAGCATCATGTATACAACCTAACATTCTGGGGTCTCTTGATCAAAACCCACAGCCTTCCCCTGACCCATCCCATGCCCCTGCTTTAGCCCCATTCCTCACCGTCTTTAACAACAAACTGGGAAAAGGTGTCTTAAGTGACTGCCTCCACTTCCTCACCACCCATCCCCACACTCCCTGGGAACTGTTTTCACTAAGGTCATTGTCTTAGTTTCCCTGGGCTGCCGTAACAAATTACCACAGACTGGGGGGCTGAAAACAACAGTTTATTCTCTGACAGTTCTGGAGATCAGTGCTGGTTTGAAACTGTTGTGTACCCCAGAAAAGCCATGTTCTTTAATCCTCATTCAATGCTGTTGGGTGGCATCTTTTTATTAAGTTGTTTCCATGAAGATGTGATCCACCCAACTGTGGGTGGGTTTTTTGATTAGGTAGTTCACTGAAGATGTGTCTCTACCAATTCAAGGTGGGGTTACTTACTGGAGACTGTTAAGAGGGAACCATTTTGGAAAAAGCTTTAGGATCTTCACAGCCAGAGACCTTTGGAGATGAAGAAGGAGAATGCTCCTGGGGAAGCCTCATGAAACAAGGAACCGGGAGAAAAAGCTAGTGGACTTCAATGTGTGCTTTCCCAGCTGACAGGTGTTCTGGATGGCATCAACCTTTCTTGACTGAAGGTAACCTCTTCTTGGTGCTTTCATTTGGACATTTGCACAGCCTTAGAACTGCAAACTTGCAACATAATAAATTCACCTTTCAAAGCCACTGTTTCCGGTATATTGAATTCTGACAGCTTTAGCAAACTAATACAAGACCAAAGCCCGAAATCGAGGCATCAGCAGGCTGGGCTCCCTCTGAGACCTGCAGGGGAGTCTCCTCCTTGGCCTCTTTCAGCTTCGGTGGTGGCCAGCCATTCTTAGCATCCCTAAGTTTACAGCTGCAGCACTCCAACCTCTGCCTCTGTCGTCACACAGCCTTCTTCCCGCTGGGCATCCTTTGGGTCTGTCTGAATACCCCTCTCTTTCCTCTTATCAAGATGCCAGTCATTAGAGGATTACATTAGGATTCACCTGAATCCCACATGATCATCTTAACCTGATGACATGTGCAAAGACCTTATTTCCAAACAAGGTCACACTCACAGGCACCAGAGGTTAGGACTTAAACATGTTCTTTTGGGGGACACAATTTAATCCATTACAGTCTGTAATAATCTTGTGGCCATATGCAGCCACCACCTGTGGTGTCAACATTTTGGCAGTTCTGGAGGTGGTTTGCTTTCCCTCCTCGGGCTCCATGATGGCACATATTCCCGGCTCTTTTCCTGCTGCACTGGCTATTCCTTCTCCTCCTCGGCCCCTGCCCTTCTCTCTTTGGTATACGTACTCTCTCCCTAGGTGAACCAACCCAGGTTAGTGGTTTTCATCCCCACTCTATATGGATGACTTGGATTATATCTCCAGCACTGACCTCCACACACAGGTCAAAAAACATAGGTTCAACTGCTGATTTGACATATCTGTGCACTGATAAATGTTCAAACTTAACTTGTCAGAAAGGAACTCATGGCTCCACACCCACACTGCACCACCTGCTCCTTCTTCGATCATTTATTGAGCTGATAAATGGCCACACCCAGTTGCTCAGACCAAAATGTAGGAGCCACGTTGTCCCATCCCCCTCTCACTCCCTGCCAACTCTGCCTCCACCACACAGGTCAAATCTGTCTATGCTCTCTTTTCACAGCTCATGAGTGTTAGCTGTGGAATTATCCTGCTCAGATCTTCCTTCAAGAAAGAACTTGGCTTTCAAGTGAGAAAAGTTGCAGACAGCCAATGGCCTCCAGCAGCAGCACCCACTCCATCCGCTCCACAATTTAGGCTAAGAGCACTCTCTTCCTTAAAGTCACTGGCCAACTCTCTCTCTCAGCCAACACAACAAGCAAACTCACCACCCTCCCCCTGTCTACATGGGACATGACTCCCAGGAGTGTGGACCTTCCTGGCAACATGGGACAGAAATCCTAGAATGAGTTAAGACTCAGGATCAAGGGATTGAGAAAAACCTTCTCGACCAAAAGGGGGAAGAGTGAAATGAGACAGAGCGTCAATGGCTGAGAGATTCCAAACAGAGTAGAGAAGTTATCCTGGAGGTATTCTTACACATTAAGTACATATCACCTTGTTATTCAAGATGTAACAGAGAGGCTGGAGGGAACTGCCTGAAAGTGTAGAGCTGTGTCCCAGTAGCCATGTTTCTTGAGGATGATATAGCTTTCACAATGTGACTGTGTGATTGTGAAAACCTTGTGTCTGATGCTCCTTTTATCCACCTTGTCAACAGACGAGTAGAACATATGGAATAAAAATAAATAATAGGGGAAACAAATGTGAAAATAAATTTAGTTTGAAATGCTAGTGATCAATGAAAGGGAGGGGTAAGGGGTATGATATGTACATATATATATTTTTGTTTTCATTTTATTTTTTTCTGTTGTCTTTATTTCTTTTTCTGAATTGATGCAAATGTTCTAAGAAATGATCATGATGATGAATATGCAACTATGTGATGATATTGTGAATTACTGATTATATATGTAGAATGGAATGATCAAAATAGGAATGTTTGTGTTTAATTGGTGTCTTTTTTTGTATTAAAAAAATAATAAATAAATAAATAAAATTAAAAAGCCACTGGCCAAGGACTGAACACAAAGGGGCTGCTAGGTTCCGACAACTCTAACCTTAACCCTAACCCACTTCTGCCCATGGGGAGATTCCTGTATTAGGCAGTCTTGGCTCCAGAGCTCTCCATTGGGTTGGCCGGTACTCAGTCAGATCTGCACTGCAGTCTGAGAACCCCCCTTGCTTATTCCAGCTTCTTTCCCATTTCCCTTTCTCAGGCAGCAGATCTGCATCATTATCTGAAAGGCTTCCCCTGCCCTCTGGCATCTTCCCATTTACCTTTCACAGCCCGTAATAAATGCTTTGCAGTCCTTGTTCCATCCCTGCAATTGCTTCCTGGAGACCTAATCCAAGCCACACCATCTCTGGCACGGCCACCTGTAATCATCTCCTAAATGGTCTCCCTACTTTCTTCCTCACTTCCCTCCCGCATCCCATTCCTCCTACAGAAGCCGAAATGACCTTTTAAACACTTGTATCATGACCCTCTCACGCTTAAAATCATTGACGGCTTCCTTCACCATTAAACAAAAACATCCAAACTCTTTTCTGCAGCCCACGAGGCTCCACAACGGTGGCCTGGCCCCTGCACACCCCTCTGGCTGTACCTGCACTCCTCCACTCCCTCCCTTCTGCCAGCAGAGCTTAACCACACCAGCTTTCTCTCCATCCCTCCCACACGACCGACTCATTCCCACCTATGCCAGTACTTAGCTGTCTGCTCCATCCTCGGATCTCCGCGTTCGGGTTTCAGCTCAATGTGTCCTCAAGGAGGCCTTCCCTCCTGCCTCCGTCCAAGTGCCCCTCCACCGGAAAAACACAGGACACCCAATTAAACGTGAATTTCAGATAAACAAGTAAAATTTTTAGCACAATTATGCTCCAAAAATCGCAGATATCTATGGCATGGGACATCGTCCCACGGCCAAAACTGTGGTTTTTCTGAGGCTCATAGACAGCTGGGCGCCCCACACCGGCAGCCTTGCCCCGGGTCTAGGTCCACCACGAAACGGCATGTTCGCCGCCTTCACTGGCGTCACCTCCATCCAAAGGGAGCTCGTCCACTCGTCCGCCCATTTCTCGTCGGCGTCTGCAGCCCCTTCGCCCACTCGGACGTCGACGTCGGGGCCCTCGGGGCCAGGCCGGGGCCCAGCCCGCAGCCCGCGCTTCACCACCCCCTTCGCCGCTCTCTGGGGTGCTGCCGGCCGTCCTCCGCAGCCCTGGGTCGCGAAGGCAAACGCGCTCGCGGGGGCCAAAGCGGACTCCCGCCCGTCGGGGCCGCAGCACGCCCCTCTCGCCCCGAAGCCGAGGGTCCGGGGACACGCGCCGCCAGGCCCCCCTTCCACGCTCGGCCGGCGGGCTACACCGACCAGGCTCCCAGCCGCGCTTCTCTCCCCACTCCCGGCTCGATGCAGGATCCCGGGAGCCCCCAAACCCGACCCTCGACCGCCCACCCTGCGGTGCTCTCTGGGGAACGCCCTATTCCCGTGCGGGCCAACGCGGAACCGGAGGCGGCAGCCCAGTTTCCAGCCGGCGGGAAAGGGGGAAGCACTTCCGGAGCCTGGCGCGCGCATGCGCGGAGCGCTTACGGCGGCCTGTCCGGGACCCGGAGCTCGGGTTCCTGCCCAGTGACAGCCGGGTTGGTCTGCAGAAACGTGCTTTCGGCGGGGATAGGCCGGCTCCGGGGCCGTCTCTGTTTTGGCTGAGGACACGTCGCGGCCGGGAGACTAAAGAGAGGGAATACGCTTTCCGGGGGCGCGCGGGGGGCGGCCGGACGCCGCCGTTCAGTGTCGGGCCCCCGGGACCTTGGGTAGTGCCGGGATGGCGAAGGCGAAGGCCCCGACTTCCAATCGCGCCCCGAGCAGCCCCGAGGCGAAACCAGAGAGTGTCAAGAAGCGAAATCGAAAGAAAAACAAGAGGAAAAAATTCTGGAAAAAAAAAGCACAAGAAGTCAGCAAGAAGCCGGAAAACGAGTCCAGAGTGGTCGCGGTGCGACCTCCAAAGGCACCAGAAGACTTTTCTCAAAATTGGAAAGCGCTGCAAGAGGTAGGACTTGAGAGGGCCCTGCCAGAGCCAGTGGCGAGGACAAGGGAAGCTCATTTCCCCCGGGGCTCGCTGTTCAGTCACGCAGCACACACTAGAAAGGGAAAGACTGGTGTGGGCCCAAAGTCACACGTTCTGAAATGGGTTGATGCTTTTTGCTGCTGCGCATTGTTGACTTTCAGAGTCTCCTCTGCAGTTTTCTGGAGTCCACTGTGGGGCCTCTGAGTGAGAGAGAGAAAGTAGAGAACCTCCTGAGCCTCTTAACACCCGGCACGCTGTCCTAAGGGCAGTGGTTTGTAGGGGTTTTCCTACCCCGACACAGAGGACTAGATCATGTTCAAACAGAGTTGAATTCCCCTGGGGAATCCCGGGGTTCTGCGTAATGTCTTGAACACTAGCTGTAATACTACCTCTTTCTCCCAAGAAGGTACATCAGAATTCAGTGCATGAGAGGGATGTGTGCTTAGGGGAAATCTTGAATTCCTTGTGAGAGTATGTAAGTCCTTTAGTTCTCTAGATATTATGGACACAGGTAAGTGGAACTCAGCTTACCCTCTCTCAGCTGGTTGCTCCACAGCAGGGTCTTCACTGGTTGAGAACTGCCATGTGGGGACGTGAGCATGGAGAGGTAGATGGGCTCAGAGACCTTGGATCCCCTCTTGGGATGAGGCAGAACCAAGACTGCTGGGATTCTTCAGCCATCTCCAGTTTGACAAGAGCTGTTCCTCTTCCTGGGACCCTCACAACAGCAAACCAAAAAGTTTGTAAAGAAGCTGGTTGCTGTATGCCAACATATTGACACCCAGTCATTTCTGACTTAGAAATAACTTATGCGATAAGTTAAATACATTTTTTAGAAAATGGTATCAGGTTGCCTAATGTTTCTGCAGGCTCAGAGCAAATTGGTCTGCAGTGTCCAGTGATCGACAGGTACTTCAGGGTGGTGTATTGGCCTAAACAAGGGAGCGAATGTCAGCTTATGCAAGGCAGTGGAATAAGCAGGGGAACAGCATTCACAAGAATGCTGTGTTATGGGCAAGAATGAGAAGGGGCTTTCCCAACCCACCTGAAAATATATTTCAGGGATGGTGGTAGGAAGTTTACATAGATGTGATTGATGTGTGGTTGTATCTATTAGAGACACATACACATAAATTTTTTTAATCTTCTATGCTTACTTACTTTCCAAATTAAAAAATGGCATTCATTTTATTTTTGATCCCTTAGTTGCTGAAACAAAAACCACAAACCCCAGAAAAGCTTCCTGTTACCCCTCAGATGGGCTCCAAAAAGCAGCCCAAAATTAACTGGCAAAACAGAAAGGAAGTCTCAGGTGAAGATGAAACACAGCCAGGGCCCACAGCAAAACCAGACCGCAGGGCCCCCAGGAACTCCACACCTTCTGGAGTTCTGACAGACACGAAGAGGCCAGCACTTCCTGCAGAGGCCATCAGAGTAGAGCACAAGGAGGAGGCAACCAGGAAAAAGGCAAATGGAGCCATTTCTGTGAAGCGAGTGCTTATCAAACATAAGCGGAAAGCCAAGGAGGCAGCTGCAACCCCGCCAACAGAGTAAGTATTTGGAGTTTCTTTCCCCAGTGGTACCCGTGGCCTCCTCTGCAGCCAGAATCAGCTCTCAGGGCCACAGCCTGGCCCCTGTCACCCCTCACCCCTGAGAACAGTTACAGCGACATCACACCCTGAGGCCGGTACCCCTGCAGACTTGCCATCGCCTTACCTGACGGTATTTGCTTTCACTTTGGTTGTAATCTGCTGTTACTTGTTCTCCCCTAGCATGCGGACATCACGGAAGCAGGGCTGTCTCGTGCTCAGCCCTGTGTCTTCAGGTTCCGGCACAAGCACAGCACTTAGTAGGCACAGTAGATCTGTGGGGTGAATGAATGCCAGAGCCGGAGAGACACGAGATGGACACCAGGTCTTATTCCTTGTGGGTTGGCTGGTTTGGAACAAGTGAGGGAAGCCCCCCAAGCCTCGTGCAGCCATCTGCGGGCAGTGGGAAGGGGTAGAGGGTGGGCATGGGGTACTGGCCCATATGATTGTCCCTCACGCAAGGAGGACCAGGAGCCGGCGGTGTCTCACCTGAAGGTGGCACCTTGGCAGGTCAGAGGCAGGCTCCACATTACCTGGGTGTTCAGGATACGGTGTGAAGGTCAAAGGAATGAATCATCTGAGTGTCCAGCAGATGCCGTTGTGCTAGGACCACATCTGGGACTGGAGCCATTGGCAGGACAAGCCTGGCCCTGGCCTGAGCTTCTGGTGATAAGCTGAAATCATCTTGGGAGCCATGTGTCTGTGTTCACTGTGCACTTGGTGCAGAGATGCTTACGGGGGGTGCTGGCAGGGGCAGCACATCTCAGTGGGTGGGGCTTGGGAAGAGTTTTTCTCAGGGAATGGCCTTTCAGCCAAGCCCAAAGGATGAATTCACCAGTGACATGCTTCTGTTGTTGTGTGGGCATCCAAGCATGGAGGCCTGACATGGAAACACCACCTGTCAACCTTAGGAGTTCTGCGCTTTCCATTTGATGGTTGTTTTAGTTTGCTAGCTGCTGGAATGCAATATACCAGAAACGGAATGGCTTTTACAAAGGGGAATTTAATGAGTTGCTAGTTTACAGTTCTAAGGCCGAGAAAATGTCCCAATTAAAACAAGTCTAAAGAAATGTCCAATCAAAGGCATCCATGGAGAGATACCTTGGTTCAAGAAGGCCGATGAAGTTCAGGGTTTCTCTCTCAAGTGAGAAGGCACATGGCGAACACAGTCAGGGCTTCTCTCTCAGCTGGAAGGGCACGTGGCGAACACGGCGTCATCTGCTAGCTTTCTCTCCTGGCTTCCTGTTTCATGAAGCTCCCCGGGAGGCGTTTTCCTTCTTTATCTCCAAAGGTCTCTGGCTGGTGGACTCTCTGCTTTGTAGTGTTGCTCTCTCTGAATCTCTCTGAATCTCTCATTCTCCAAAATGTTTCCTCTTTTATAGGACTTCAGAAACTAATCAAGGCCCACTCAAATGGGTGGAGACATGTTATCCCCTAATCCAGTTTAACAACCATTCTTAACTAAATCACATCAACCAGGGAGATGATCTCATTACAGTTTCAAGTATACAGTATTGAATAGGGATTATTCTACCTTTAAGAAATGAGATTTATATTAAAACATGGCTTTTCTTAGGGGGCATACTTCCTTTCAAACCAGCACAATGGTCTTGGTGTTTGTCTGCGTTTCCTGTTCGGTAATGAACATAAACCTTTCGTAGTTAAGAGGGAAATGTTGGCAGTCATTGTATCTTGGGGGGAGAGTTACACATTTCTATTTTATATTCTTTGTATTTGTCTGAATTTCTAGAATCTGCAGTAATGAACCTATTATTTTGTGATTAAAGAAAACAGTATCTGTTTGATGAAAGCAAAGTGCCAAGATGATCCAGACAGCAAGACCAGCTGGGGCAGTGGCTTTGCCGCTCGGACCCTGGTCACTGGAGGCGCAGACCCCAGGCCATATGCCGTCTGCCTGTCAGTGCCTGCAGAACCGGCTTCCAGGAGGCAGCTTGAGGGTGCTTTGGTGACCAATGTGTCCCTGTCTTTGCCTTACAGAGAGGACATCTGGTTTGATGACGTTGATCCGGCGGACATTGAAGCTGCCATAGGCCCTGAAGCAGCCAAGATAGCAAGAAGAAAACTGGGTCAGAGTGAAAGTAGCTTCTCCTTAGTGAAGGAGCACGCCTTCAGTGGGTGCGTTGGCCCCTGGAGGAGCCCTGGGTGCTGGGAGGGTTAGCCTTAGGGAGATGAGAGCCTCAAGAAAGAAGTGCTGCCCGTTCCTCCAGCTGAGTTGGCCCTGCCCAGAGTGCTCTGATGATGTCCGTGACCGTGTGCATATGCCACAATGGCGGTTGGTGGTTCCGGGCAGAGAGTGTTTCTGTGCGGAGGCTGTTGCCCTTGGATCCCTTGGGTCTGACTGGGAATGCGGGGCTCGTTGTGCTTATTGAGCTGGAGCTTCTGCTCTCCCTACAGCCTGACAACGGCTGTGGCCATGGACTGCGAGATGGTGGGCGTTGGCCCCAAAGGGGAGGACAGCATCGTCGCCCGCGTGTCCTTGGTGAACCAGTTTGGGAAGCGTGTTTATGACAAGTACGTCAAGCCGACAGAGCCAGTGACTGACTATAGGACGGCAGTGAGTGGGATACGGCCAGAGAACCTCAAGCAGGGTATGGAATTTACAGCTAATAAGCAAAGAAGCGACGGTGGCTCAGTGGCAGAATTCTCGCCTGCCATGCCGGGGACCTGGGTTCGATTCCCGGTGCCTGCCCATCCAAAATATAAAAGCACAGAAGGGAAACCGAGTAACTGTGTCAGCCTTTCTCCCTCTCATCCCCTTTTCTGTTCAGCGGGAACGCTGGCACTTTTTATCTCCTGTTACCTCTGCATCTGAGATACAGGGCAGGGAGTGCTGTTGGGAGGTGGGATAGGTTATAGGGTCTGGTAGGCCCTTGTAAGGACTTTGGCTTTTAATTCATGCGAGAGGGGAGGGTTGTGAGCAGAGTCTGGCTGCAGTATCCGGAACAGAACATAGCGGACAGGAGGGTAGAAACAAGAAGGCTGGATCTGGTGGCGACTTGGGGTAGTGGCAGTGGAAGGATAAGGGTGTGTCCGGGGGCTTGCACGACTAGGACTTGTGAGGTGGGTTGCAAGACAAGAGTGGGACCCAGATAGATCCTGGAGAACCTTTTGGGGCCAAGACTGCTGCTCTGGGCCCCCTGTCTGTCTGATTCTGGATCACATGCTTGTGTTCTCCACACCTCTTCACGTTCTTTTTCTGCATACTGCCTTTCTCTCCTTTTTTTTCTTTTAATTGTGCATCACCTGGTACACTCAGTCCATTAAGGTGCCCTGACACTTAGCACCTCTCAGTCCCAATTCTGGATCTGTGGCAGGGAGGCTGTGGTCCTGCTTGGGTCAGGGGCCACGTTTGGTCCAGTCACCCTTGGCCAGGGTGGGTGGAGGAGGGTGGTGCAAACATGGTTGCTGGGGCCTTTCCTTGTGCAGGGGTGAGGAGGGAGTTCTCACAAGTGGGGTGCAGGTGGGGTTGCCTCACAGGGTGTCTGCTCAGAAAGCACACAGATTGCTGCCTTCTGAGCTGGGGTCTGAGCAGGGCCTTACACACTGTCATGGCCAAGACCAGCTTTGTTTCTGATCAGAAAGACAAAATGCAAGGCCTAGTTTTTATCATTAGATCCGACAGCCACAATTACCCTGTTAGATGGCAAGAAGGGTTTCTTACAGCTTGCTTACCATTTGTCCAGTCCCCTCATGGGCTGTGCAGGTGGTCTGCAGGCCGTGGACTGGCTGGCAGTGCTCCAGAGCACCATCCCTACCCAAGGCTGCCTTCTTCCCACCAGAGGCAGAGAGCCACGCCAACATGCCCCACAGCAGTGTCCCCAGAAGCCCTCCCTGAGGGCCAGCATGGGACTGAGCCCCTTCTCCCTGAGTAAGACCTCAGCAAAAGGTCCTACTCATAATGGGTCCACACCCACAGGAGTAGCCTCAAGTATGGGCATTGTCCTGGGCTTGGCCGGGTCTCACCTCCAGGCCAGAATCCCAGCCCGACCTGTCAGGGGCCGGAGGTGGGAAAGGGCCCCACCGGGCAGGTTGTAGTCTTCTGGAATGCTTACCCCACCATCACCACCCAGTGGTTTACCTGTTACCAAAAACCACTTCTTTGATGTGATTTCCAGGAGAAGAATTTGAAGTTGTTCAGAAGGAAGTTGCAGAACTTCTGAAGGGCCGAATTCTTGTTGGACACGCACTGCACAATGATTTGAAGGTACAGCAGGTGGAAGCCTTGGGCCTCCTGGGGACGCGGGGCTGGCGGCTCCTGAGTGCACGGTACACTGCGTTTTGCTGCATGGGCATTGGTGTGGGGTTGTTTATGTTATTTTGGAATTTATGCCTGTTTTGAGTTTTCTCGGATGCTCAAACAAATACCATGAAAGAGGTCAGCTTAAACAATGGGAATTTATTAGCTTGCAGTTTTGAGGTGAGGAGAAAGTCATCAGGTTTTGGCATGTTGGGACTGGCAGCCAACAGGCTTTGGTCCTTAGCTTGTCACCTGGCAAAGCACATGGTGCCCTCTCCTGGTCTCTCCCTTTTCTGGGTTCCATTTCAGCTTCTTGCTTCCTGTGGCTTTTCTCTCTCTCATGTCTGAATCTGTTCTGCTTATAAAGGACTCCAGAAATAGGATAAAACCCTTCCTGATTGGGTTGGGTCACACACAGCTTAACCGAAATGACCTCAGCAAAAGGTCCTCCTCATAGTGGGTCCACCCGCAGGAGCAGATGAGGTTTGAGAACAGGTTGTCTGGTGTATTTGCAGCCCTACGCTGGGAACGCCCTAGAGAACTATCAGATGCCGCAGAGGAGAAAGCCGAGGCTCGGGGATGTTTGAAGGGGCTTGCCAGATATCAGCCTGGTAGGGCTGGGGTGCAGGCCCAGATCTAGGGCCAGGCCCCTCACTGCCATACTGACGCACACCAGCTTGCTGCTCTCCAGCTCTCACCCCGCCAGGCAGTTTTCAGGACAGGTCTCTCTGAAAACTGTCCTGAGGTTGCTAGGTGAGCTGTTAAAAATGATTGTCATCTCTCATTGCCTGTATGTGTTGCACTAAGTCAAAATGGGAACAAGTTGCTGCTGCCTAGTTGATGACTGTCCGTCTCCTGCCTCCCCCGTGTCATGGGGGTGTTTTTATTAACATGGCCCTCACTGTAGGACTTCATCTCAAGGTGGTGAGAGAAATTTCTTACAAAAACTCAGAGTCCCTGTAAGACATCACTGTTGCAGTATTTTATTTTTTTTCTAGGTCCTATTTCTTGATCACCCAAAAAAGAACATTCGGGACACACAGAAGTACAAGAACACACACGGTTAAGCTGTGTGTGACCCAACCCAATCAGGAAGGGTTTTATCCTATTTCTGGAGTCCTTTATAAGCAGAACTGATTCAGACATGAGAGAGAGAAAAGCCACAGGAAGCAAGAAGCTGAAATGGAACCCAGAAAAGGGAGAGACCAGGAGAGGGCACCATGTGCTTTGCCAGGTGACAAGCTAAGGACCAAAGCCTGTGCATCTCTGAGGCCCAGGGACCCTTGTCTGGAAACACTTCCCCAGGTTCTTTGCACGCGGAGGCTCAGCTTGTCTCCCTCCTCACCTGACAACTGACTTTGGCTGGTTGGCAGGTGGTGGAGTAGGGATGGTCTTGCACTTGAGTGTCCTGGCCCTCCTCATTCCTCAAGCCTCAGCTCCTTCTGGGCATCTCTGCTGTGGGCAGAGCTGACCACAGTTCTGATGGGAGCCCTTGGGCAGGCAGCATGGAGACTAGCTCAGGCTATGGTGCCACATGTCATAGTTTGCAGACTGTGTTCCGTGGAACCCTGGGGTCCACAGAGACCTTCAGGGACCTCTAGCTGTTGATTCTAATGTCTTTTAAAAATACATTTTTAACCTTTAAGAACTAATAAAAAAATAACCACACACTCAGATACATTAAATCACAAATATCAACACTTGAAGGCCACCACCTCCCCTTGGACATCCCCCCAACTCTGGCTCTATCTGTAAACTTGTGCAAACTTGCTTTTCTGAAAGACTTCATAGGTCTCTCTGAAAACTGTCCTGAGGTTGCTAGGTGAGCTGTTAAAAATGATTGTCATCTCTCATTGCCTGTATGTGTTGCACTAAGTCAAAATGGGAACAAGTTGCTGCTGCCTAGTTAATGACTGTCCGTCTCCTGCCTCCCCCGTGTCATGGGGGTGTTTTTATTAACATGGCCCTCACTGTAGGACTTCATCTCAAGGTGGTGAGAGAAATTTCTTACAAAAACTCAGAGTCCCTGTAAGACATCACTGTTGCAGTATTTTATTTTTTTTCTAGGTCCTGTTTCTTGATCACCCAAAAAAGAACATTCGGGACACACAGAAGTACAAGCCTTTCAAGAGACAAGTAAAGGTGCTTAGATGTGACTCAGCACGTTGTACTCTGTCCTGTTAGTTCACCTGGCTGTGGTTCTGGTCCCTGGTAGCTGACGTATTGGCTAGAGGGTTTTATGTTTTTTCTTTTAAACCTTTCAATCTAAAAGGACTCTTAAAAGGCAAAGTAGGTTTCTGCTCATTGCAAACCTTAAGATTAGTGTAGCTGAGGGCAAGCGGTTGCCAATCTCTGCCCCCGAACAAGCTCCCTTCCAGGTTCCACTGGCCTGTCGTGGCTGGTGGTTGCAGCCCCATGTGCTGCCGGTGCCTCCATTGAAAGGCAGCCAAGGTCCCTGGTGTCGAGGCTCAGTGGCCAGTTCTTTCTGAGCTGTGGCTGAAGGCACCTTACCGAGCACAGCTGAACTGTCCCCTCTCTTTCCAGAGTGGAAGGCCGTCTCTGAAGCTGCTTTCTGAGAAGATCCTCGGGATCACGGTGCAGGAGTCGGAACATTGCTCGGTGAGCATGTCCTTGGGGGGATGGTCTTCAGGGCTTGGGGCCGTCCCTGACCTTGTTCCAAGACACCTTGTCACCTGACTGCACACACAGGTGTTGGGGGAGGCAGCTGGGCCTTGGCAGCCTTGGTTTTTTGATCTATAAAACCAAGTTTTCTTGGTTTCTGATCTATAAAAAAGGAAATGGCAAATGAACTCACCAAATATTGACAAAACATTACACAGAGCTATAAGGTCGTAATTATTTGGTGAAAAAAATCACCGGTCTAAATTGAAGGCCCCCAGCAGCCTGCTTGGTGCCCCTCTGTGCTCAGTGAAGAGTAGCTTGTGTTGCGAACCTCAGAGGGTAACTTGTCCCCTCCCTCGTTTGGTTTCCATACCCTTTCCGGTTAAGTGGGGGGGCCTGAGGCCCAGAGTTGCTATGAGGATCAGTCGGTTGGCTGACAGCTCCCCACATTGTTCTCCCTCTCTGCGAGTACACATCACAGCGAGTACACCTCACAGCGCCATGCCTGGCATCGGACTCAGTAATTGTGGATGGAGTTGGGTCTGTGTGTGTGGCCAGGCTGTGCTACCTGTGGGAACAGCCATCGTGTTGTTCTGTGTCGTCTAGATTCAAGATGCCCAGGTAGCAATGAGACTTTACGTAATGGTGAAGAAAGAGTGGGAGAGTGCTGCCAGAGACTCAGGCCCAACAGCAACCGTGCCAGCTGATGACAGCATGTGACCCATGCCACCCCTGGGCTCCACCGCCACCATCCTGAGGCAGCACCTCATTCCAGAGGCAGCAGCTCCCAACCACAGGGCCACTGGTATCTCCCTACCCAAGAGATGGTCTCCAAGTCAGCTAAGACCTACCCGTACTCTCTTGAGTGTGATGGTGGCAGGGTGGAAGGGCCAGAGCTAGGGGTTGCTCAGGGCTTCTTTCCCTGGGCACAGCCAGGGGGAGGGGGCCTGGCTGCTCTCCAGGCTACGACCTTCAAAGCGAGGATGATGAGCTGGGGAGAGATGGGCCTGCAGCATGCTGTTGCTGCCACCCTGGCTGAAGGGTTCAGGGGGTGGTGCACCCAGGTAGCTGTCTGCCAACCGTGTCCCAAGGGCAGAAGGCACCTACCGGCTTCTGTGCCTACCTCTCCTGAGGCAACTTTTTCCTCCACTGTCATGGGCAACATAAAGAACTCTGCCGGGACTTGATGGGACCTCAGACCAGGGGCTGCAGTTAGCCGCCTGAGAAGTGACTTGCCATCAGTTGCCTCCACCAGGCAGCTTTCTGACTCCCCTTTGGAATTCAAAAGAGCCTTCCTGAGGATGGATATTCCTCCCCCCTCCCCAGTTTAAACACCTACCCATCTGAGTTGGCCATGGTTGGCTGGCAGATCAGAGCCCGGTCAGGGTGCCACTGTGAGGATGTGGAGGGGTCAGGGTGATGGGAGTGTCCGGGGCCCGCAAGCACAGTGATAGCTGTTCTAGAGCTGGGTGCCTTGCCCTTGGCGAAGATAAGACGTGCTGACCGCGGAATGGCCACATTCTTCAAGCACGCCATGGCCTGAGCTGGCCCAGGTGGGATGCTTTCTCGGCATCGGCGTCAAGAGCAGCAGCAGCCCTTGCTGATGGTGGGAATGAAGCCCGAGTCTTTGCAGGGCCAGGGGATAGCTATGTAGAAAGGTCCAAATGCCCAAGGATAGTATTTAAAATAAATGAAGATGTTTACTTTTTAAATGGAGCTTGCAGATTCTGAAGCTCAACTTCCCCCGTTTGAAGCTCAACTTCCCCCGTTCGAAGGCCCGCAAAGCCCGCTGTACCTATTTCCACCACCAGCTTCGGCCAAGGGTGAGATTTGTGGGAAGACTGCGTACAGAGGTCCAACATTGGCTAGCCATGTTGCACCCTGTCCTGTCCCCAGGGACTGACTCGGGAAAGCCAGAACAAGCACTGCGGTGTCTTTATTAGCACTCTGTAAGAAGGCCCCAAGTGCACACACTGTCCCCATCAAGTAACCCAGCTCTCTCCTCCACCGCCACTCAGCAGCAGTGCTGGGAGAGGAGGGTTGGGTGCTTCAGCCCTAACTGGGGAGGGGAGGTGTGCTCTGTGGTGGTGCCTTTGCTGTGTCCGCTTCTTTGCCATCCAAGCAGAGAGACAGGCTGTTCTCGGGGGAGCTGGGTGGCAGGGCCTCCTCCAGCCTCAGCAGCACCTTTTCAGCGTAGGAAACCAGCTCCTGAGGAGAGGGCAAGCAGGTCAGCGTTTCCCCAGACAGGACCCCTCACCTTCAGGTGTGCAGGTGGAATCAGGGTCCTGCATGCTCGGGACCCTGGGCCCAGCGCCACCCAGGTCCAGTCGGAAGATGGTGTGTGCATCAGCACACGTGGGTCCTGCGCTGCACTCACCAGACTGGAGGAGAAGCGCCCCCTGATCTCCTGGGCCAGGGACCTGATGTCTTCGGACAGGAGCTCAGGCAGGATCTCCCCTGGGGGCAGGACAGGAGGCTGTGGGTGGCCAGCAGCATCTACCCGGCAGGAAGCTTCCCCAGCTCCCAGCCCAAGGAGAAACCCTGAAGGGCCTGGGAAAAAGCTCGGCATGGTGGCCCCGTGAGAGGCAGGCATCTCTGAGACAGCCCATAGGGCTGGCCTGGGGTGCAGGACCCTGGTGTCACTCTCAACAGGGACAGCGCCTGGCACATGGCAGGTCTTCAGGGGCCAGCCTAGTGGGACAGGATGGCTCAGGGCGGGGGCTCCCACCAGCAGAGACCTGAGACCTCCGCCCTCTGGCATGGGGTTCTGGCCTTAGGCAGTGCCACAGCCCCTGGAGCAAGCCCCTAGACCACAGGCTTCGGGGTGGGGTGGCGAGGTGCCGGGTTCTCACCATAGGAAGCCAGGTGGGCCAGCAACATGCAGACATTCTCCACCACCTCAGGGTCATCCTGGTGGCGGCAGTAGGTCTCCTTAATGAGCATCAGTCCACTGCCGCCCTCCTCCTGCATCACCACCTGAAAGGCTGCCAGCTCTGGGGGTGGGCAGAGGGCAAGTGGGGTACATTAGGAGTCTAGGTTTACACCCTGGTGGGCCACTTCCCAGCCGGCCCGAGCCAGCTGTGGCCTGAGCTCCAGCACTGTCCTCCAGGAAGTAGAGTGAGCATTGGCTGCCAAGGGCTGCAGAGAACCCAGGGTGCTAGGCGTGGCAGGGGCTGCCGCCAAGGGGGTCATCTTTCCCTGTTGCCTCCAAGGCTGCTCCCTGAGGCCTGGGCTTCTCCCCTTCGGTTGTAAAACAAAACCAATAGTGATTTGCCACCCGTTTCCCACATCAGGAGGGACACTCCACCTCCCTTGCCCCAGGCACTGCTCCTGTGAGCAGTGGCCTGAGCCTGGGCACGCCTGGTCTCTAGAACTACCCCCAGGCCTGCCTGCGGACAAGGGGCTGGGGCCAGTCAGGATAGTCAGGCCTTGGCCACTGGGGTGGGGAGGGGTGGTGGGAAGGGTCTGTGGGCAGTTTCTCCGCCTCACGCGCCTGCTATGACTTCCCAGGCACAGGCTGTGCTTACAGCTCCCAAGTTCTGTGGAGATGTTCCCTCGCCAGACCCTTGTTCTGAGATCCCAGGCTGCACAAGCTGGTCCTGTTCCTTTGTCCTCAGGGCCTCAGCCTCCCCTCTGATCCCTCAAGGGAGTGAGCCTGCTGACTCCTGGCACAGAGGAAAGTCGGTCCCTGACGCTCTGCAGAGCCTCCCAGAGCTGAAGGTTTCCCCACTCACCTCAGGGCCCAGCCCAGCCTGCCCATCCTAGAGCCCTCAGTTGGCACTGAATGGCAGAGGGGCTGAGCCATTCCCCATGCAGGGGCTGCTGGGGGCTGGGGTGGGGTGCAGTGGGTGGGATGAGGTAGGATCCCGTTCCGGCCTGGACTCAAGAGTCCCCCATCAGCTTGAGGAACCCAGGAGGCTCTGAAGACAAGCTGGCATATGCCATGATAGGGTAAGAGGCAGGGGGCAGAGGGGAGCTGGGACAGCTGGGAACAGGCCTGGACCCCAGCGTGCTCAGGAGGGATGTGCAGAGCAGAGGTCCTTGACCTTGGGTGGGCACCTCCACCCACCGCACTCCAGGCCTCAAGTGTCCTCTGTGACGCTCGGGTGCCCTGAATGGGGTCACAATGGGGGGTCTTGGCCCAGGGCCCGGCAGCACGTCTGAGGCAGAGGAAACGGGGACAAACCTGTTCCTTAGCCGTCAGAGCTGCTTTAATAAGTTAGGGTCTAACTGTGTGGTGGAAAACTGCAGCCCTGATGTGAGTTTGTGGACAGGGAAAAACATCCGCAGTACAGCATGAAGCAAAGGAGAACTTGATCAAAACTGTGCATAGGTCTCTCTTTCTGGATGCTGGGACAATGACTGCTTCCCCTTCTTTTCTCTTCACCCTTGCTGGGACAATGACTGCTTCCCCTTCTTTTCTCTTCACCCTTGTGACTGTGTGTGGTTTGCGTGTGACCAGTGGTCCCTTGCTCACCTGACCTCTTGGCAAGGCTGGCCAGGCCCCGGTAGGCGTTGTTCACCAGCAGGACCCTGTCCTGGCACAGCCGGACGCTGTGGAGGAGCAGCGCCGTCACCCGCTCCAGCTCGCCCTCCTTGATGCAGCCTGTGGGGTCAGCGTAGCCGGTCACCACATGGCCACCGTAGGCTCGTGCAGACCCTATCCCACACAGCCCCTCTCTGGAGGCCCTGGTCACTCACCCTGGAGGGACAGCAGCCAGTAGACTGCACAGCCGGCTTCGGCCATCTCTGTATCCGTGGGGTAGGTTGTCAGCACCTGGGCGAGGAGGGCTGGTGCATTCTCCAAGGGGGTCTTGTCCACCAAGACAGCTGGAACCAGGGGCCAGGGTGGAGGGGAGGGCACTGAACACTGCGTCCCCCACCACGAACACCTCACCTCCTCACAAGGACAAAGTCAGAAGGCTGTGAGAAGCAGCTGTCCTCAGAGATGGGAAGCAGGGCTTTCCCCCACTGCCCGTGCATCTTGGGAGGAAAAGGATGGTCAGCCTGCAAGAGGCGTGGGGACTCGGCACTTGGGAGTAGGCAAGGCTTTCCTGAGCTTCCCTGGCCCTCCTTGGTTTGGGAGTTCTCTCCGTGGGCCAGAATGCCCTCCAGGGCATGGGAGAGGCAAGACACGGCCTGGAGGCCACTGTACCTTCCAGTGCCAAGCCTGGCTCTGAAGCCAGTGGGGGCCAGGATGGGCAGGAGGCATCGGGGGACCTGTCCAGGGTCTGCCCGAGCAGGCGCCCAGGCCCAGCACCCCTCCTGCACACCTGCTGCTTCCAAGTTACAGTCTCAGAAGGTCCTGGCAGCTGTGGCTAGTCCAGAAGCATCTCAGGGACGGGGTATGGGGGCCCCTGAGGATGAGGGAGGATCTGGGGGTGCCTGCCTCCGCAGGGAGGCCCTCACCATCCACTAGCAGGGCCCAAAGGAGGCCAAGGCCACTGAGGCAGATGTCCCTGTGTGCCAGGCAGCTGTCCAGGTGCTCCAGGATGTGCTTGAACAGCCCGGCTCTCTGCAGCTCCTCCGCCACCGGTTCTGTGGGGCAGGCCCAGGATGAGGACTCAGAAGGCCTCCTCCAGGAAGCCCTCCCTGCTCTGCTGTCCTTCCCACTGCAGTCCTGTCTCCCCAGCCCTGCTGGGGGCCCCAAAACCTAAGAATGTGGTCCTGACCCTTGATCAAGGGGCCATCTCCTGGGCCCCACTTCCCAGACTTTCCCATCTCTTGGCTGGTCTGGACCCAGCCCCACTGTAGAGTCCCATCCACACCAAGCAGGCTATGCCTTCCTGGAGGAGACACAACTGTGGGCATCCCCAGCAGGACAGGCCAATGTCCAGTTTGCTGGTGGCTCTGTACCTATCATACCTATTAGTAATTCCCCTTTCATTCCCAAAAGCCAGCCCGGGACTTCAGGTGTTTCCCTGAGCCGGCTGGGGAGAGCAGGGTTGTGGGAGGGTTGAGTGATGCCAGGCGATAACAGACACTCAGCCACACACAGGGAACCCTGGGCCATGGCCCCGCCTCCATGCCACCCCTGGCCACCACCTGCCCAGCCGGCCTCGGGACCCAGTGCGCCACAGGGTGGAGAGGAGCCAACTCTGGCTGCACCCCATCCAGAAGGCGCCAAGAGGTCCCCACGTGATGGGCTTCCTCGGGAAGACCTGGTGGCTGGCACTCGGCCTGAGCGCTGTCCATTTGGGGAGGAATGAATGACAAGGCAGAGAAGGGAAGTGGGTGGCTTCAGGTGCCGTCTCAGGAAGAGGCCCAACTCCTGTGCCAACAAGTAACTGGGATCCCAGTCCTCCACCCTCCCAGCCCCACGTTCTGAGTTCCTGCCTGGGACAGGGCGACCCACCCTGGCCCGCGATGATGGTGAGCAAGCTGTAGACCAAGATGATCAGCTCCTCTGAGTCGGGGTGGCTCCGCGTGATGCTCAGTAGGTCGGCGACCATGGCGCTGTCCCATGGTACCTGTGCATCCAGGCTGTGCACTAGCGCTGCCCGGGGAGAAGCACCTGTCACCCCGCCATGCCCAGGCCTGCACCCTCACTCTTGGGCGGCAGCGACCCCCTGGATGGGAAGAAAGCCGCGTCCACCTTGCTCCCCCAGCTTGCTGTCTGCCCAGGTCAGTCCCCACTGAACACTGAGAGCCGGGGCCACTTCCAAAGGCCTGCCAGGGCGAGGCTGCCTGGCCCCATGGCGTTACACTGAGCTGAGCATTTAACGTGCTTCTTGGAAAACATGACTTGAAAATTAAGGTTTAAATGTGAAAACTAGAAAGATAAACATACGTGCGTGCCTTTGGCTCAAAAACCAAAGCTATTCGAGCCTTCCTTCACCATTCAAAAGGCTCCAGCTCCTTGCCAGGTGGCAAGCATGCAGCTACCTCTTCCTCCAAGCTCCAGCACGGGGGCACAACCCACCCCTCCTCCAGGGTCAGTCTGAGGACCACTGAGGCCCCGTTTTGTCAAGAGGAGAAAAGGACAGCTGGGGAAAACCACCGGGGAGAGTGAGGGGTTTTCACAGCAGACATTGGGGGTACCCAGGTCTCTGGACTCCTGGCCTCTGCTCTGCCCTCCCGGCATCCCCAGGTGGGCTGGGGGGAGGAGGCTGCTGAGCAGAGTACGGCTGTCCAAAGGGTCAGCAGCCATGGTGGGCACTGCTGTGGGCAGCGAGCTGGGGTCCCTGGGTTTAGTTGATACGGCAGGTGGGCTGGGGCCCCGGGCTAGTCCTGCTGTGTCAGGGACCCTCCGTCCTGGCGTGGTGCCCTGCCTTGGCCCAGGACGCGCAGCAGCAGGGAGCAGGCACACAGCTGCATGTCGAGAATCCTCTTGTGCTGCTTCATGATGCTGACCACCTCCTCCACCAGCTCCAGTGGCCAGGGCAGACCTGGGCAAGGTGGGGCGGCACAAGTGAGATGCGGCTGGGAGTGCCAGTGGGCAGGTATGCCCCAGACCAGGGGCCACCAGCATCACTGGGAGTCAGCACAGGACCCTGGAGAGTTGGATGGCCACTGACATGTTTATCAAGGGCTTATGGAGTGCCCACAGGGGGCATCTTACCGCTACTTCCCAGGGCTTTGTGAGGGACCCTTCTTGCTACTACCCGCATTCCACAGGGGAGGAAACCGCGGGCCAGAGAGCTGAGAGAACCTGCTCTGGAGGAACGCCTGGGCCCTGAGCACCAGCGGTGATCTCTGGGTTCCGGCCCATCCCCGCTGTGCCAGGCTTGGTGCATGTGTGCCAAAGGGGTAAGAGGCAGTGGGAAGGTAGCTCAGTCCTGTCCCAGCTGCCCCTTTCCCCACTGCTACTTCCCCTCTCCCAGCCTGAGTTTCCTCACCTGAGGATTGCAGATAATAGTTCCTCCATGGCAGGGTTGTGGGGAGAATGAGAAAGATCAAAACTCTGGCACAAGAGGGCTGAGCCACAGCAAACCCCTCTCCAAGGGGTGGGGAAGGGGCCCAGCAGCCGCCCTCAGCTTTCCCAGGAAGGCACCATCTCCTTTCCAATTGACCCCATCCTGGACATGGTTCAGCTCTAGAAGGGATCAAGGGGAAGGCGGGGAGTGGGGGAAGACAGATGGCCAACAAGAGGTCTCTCCTGCCCCACAAGAGGCTGGGCTGGGCCCCTATAATATCTAATGCCTGGCCACTGGGTCAGGCCCCGGACCTCACCGAATTCTCAGTACATCTTAATACGTGTTTCACAGTGGATGAAGAGAGGGAGGGATGGGTGGATGATGGACAGAGGCAGATGGGTGGAAGAAGAGATGGAGGGATGAACAGATGAATGAATGGAAGGATAAAGGGGCAAATGGGTGATGGAGGGACACATAGATGGTGAATGACTCAAAGGACAGATGGAAGGGTGGACAGATGAATGGATGGTCAGAAGGATGGACAGATGGGTGATGGATAGATGGATAGGTGACAGACAGATGGAAGGAATGGGGGGGGATGAGTGAATAAATGCAATCATCAGGACAGTGAGACCGAGATTGACGGGAGAGATTTTATGCAACCATGATTTGGCAAAATTAAGAAGCTTAATACTCATTGATAGGAGGTGCTGAGGAAGGAGCCCCTCCTGTGCACCCTTGGAGAGGGGGTTAATTTGGGGTATCCATGGGAGGCGATTAAAGTAGTCACCCCTCAGAACACCCAGGCACGTGCAAGTTTGTGGCCATGCTTGAGGACTGGAAGGAGCTGCTCACAAACACTTGTGCAAATGCACAAACACCCAGCATGGGATGGTCATCACAGCACTGTGTCACCGTGGAAAATGGTGGGGACACAAGGGGTGCCTTGTTATGTCCACTAAAGTCAAGGGGGCCCCAGGGACACCCTTAGGACCCTGGCCACCCACACCTCCCCTCCTCCACTTGCATGGGAAAAGCTCCGTGCTGCCTACTGGACAAGCAGGTGGGAAACACATGGGAGCCTTATGGGAAGGACAAGAGGCCTCGAGAGGTATAAGAAAGTGCCAGCTGGGAGAGCTGGGGACCAGCCACAGCTCCCCCAAGGCCTTGGCCACAGGGTCTGTCCAGGGGAAGAGCTGGGGAGGGGAACGGGATGGGGTTTCGGTACCCAGCTCGTCTTCAGGCATTGTCAAGAGCCGCTTCAGGGCCCTGAGTTGGACCTCGGGTCTGCTGGAGAAATTCTGCAAGACCTCTGCAAGGGACACAGGGAAGCATGAGAAGGTGAGTCAGGGTGCAGGGGTTCCAGCTTAGGGTGCCCACTACTGCTCAAGAGCCACGTGCCCAGGCCACAAGGCAGGCGTGGAACAGTCCCACTTGTCAGGTGAAGCGAGGAACCCAAGCCTGGGTGCCGCCAGCCTGCCCTGGAGCCGTGGTGGGCCCTGCTGCTTGATGCCAGGCCCCTGGATTCTTGCCACTTCCCCCTGCCCGGCAGTTTCTTTGAGTCACAGCAAACTTGCCCCCACCCCATGCCACCCAGCCCAAAACCATCTGTGATGGTTCCTACGGCTCATTCAGGGACTCCTCCACCCCCTAACCACGACGGCACCGCCAGCACCTCCCTAGCAGGCCTCCCCAAGCAGTAGTTCCCTAAATCCTCACAGCAGCCCGTGAAGTAGGTCCCACTGGGATCCCTGCTTGCCAAATAAGGAAAGGGAGGCCCAGAAGCAACTTGCTTAAGGCCACCCGGTGGTTAGTGATGGGCTTGCATCTGACCCATCTCCAAAGCCTATGTGACTGTGGAGTCAGAGAAACTGATTAGGTGGGGCCTCTTGGGGACTCTCCTTCCCTGGATTGGGGGAGACAGACGGCAGGGGGCCCATGTCAGAGTAGCCTAGGGGGAGCCACGGACAGAGGGGAGGGACAGAGCTGCCCATCCACATGGGACCCCGAGGCCCAGGGCAGGGCATGGAGCTGAGCTTGAATGTGAAGGTGGTTCTAGAGCCACTGTGTGCTCAGGTCCTTGGGCCTGGCTGCTGTCCACCAGCCATGGACCCTGGCCTGGGACACATGGTAGAGGCTAGCGCCAGGCACCCAGGGTGCTGAGAGGGGGCAAGCCCCCCATCCACAGAGGGGGCCAGCGTGAGTTGAAGTGCAGCCAGAGTCCCTGTGCCCTGTCATCCCTCTGCAGGGACCCCCACCTGCCAGTCCAGATAACCCCTCACCCATCTCCAGGCCCAGTGCCATTCCAGGTATGTAGGGAGAAAGCTGGACCCTTGCGAGCCAGGGTGTAGAAGCAAGAAGGCATGGGGTCCTGGGGAGCCTGGGGCCAATGATCCGCCATGGTAGCTGTGAGAGGGCTTGTGAAGTAGAGAGGGAGGAGCTAGGCTGTGGGGATGAGTGCTGGGGTGGAGGTAACTGGTTGCTATTGAGGGTATTGCAGTTGGGGCAGGGTCAGTGACCTGAGCAAAGCAGTGCTCAGGCAGGACGGGGAGAGCCAGCTGCCAGGCCTGCAAGCTAGCAACTGACCCACTGGAGTGGAAGCAATGGAAAGTAAAGGCCATGGTGGCCCCCACTTCGGGTGTCCAACGTCACCTAAGACACTTGCGATGCTGCCCGCCAGCAGCATGTCGGCCAGGTGGGTGGGCAGCGGCTGCCTGTGCACATCCAAGGTCATGGCCACGCTCGAGGACTTGAAGGAGCTGCTCACAAAGGCGAAGTGGATCGCATCCCTGGGAGAGAAGCAGAGGGAGGTGGAGGCAGCCCTTCCCAGCATTCGCCCTGCCTTGGGGCCGCCTCGCGGAGTGCAGGTGGGAGGTGTTTGGTAGGTGTATCTGGAAGCCACCAGAGCTCAGGTGTATCTGGAAGCCACCCGGCCACCTGGCCTCCAGGAACCTCTTCCCAGGAAGCCCCTGGGCCCTGCCTGGGCACTTTTGCCTTTGGGGGTCGGGGGAGAGGCCCCTCCTCTGCGAAAACACATGAAAGATTTATCTTACGGAGTTCTGTCTGACGTTGGAGGGTGAGAAGCAAGGTGGCGGCTAAGTGACGTGGGGATTTTAGTTCATCCTCCAGAGCAGCGAGTAAATAGCCAGAAACAGTACAGAACAACTTCTGAGGCCACATCAGTGACTGGACGCACAGCATGCCCCAGTCTGGACCAGCTGGACCAGCTGCAGTCCCGCCCAGAACCATGAGTCCCACAAGCCACGGCGGCCGGCGCCCTCCCTCACAGGCTGGTTCCCAGAGGGGAAAGGAAAGGGACTTTACTCGAAGCAGGGGCTGAGCACAACCAAGCTCCAATTGTGGAATTAATTAACAAAATCTCACTACTAAAAACAGGCCCCCAGCTCAGATAAACCTGGAATCAGAGATAAATTACTAAGAGTTTTTGCCTCAGCAGAGAGGGGATGGGGCTAACTGAAAACAAAAAATTAAGAAAGAGGCTTTTGAGTTGGACAGCACAAAATACGTGAAGAGGGCTCCTAAAAACAAGGGACACATAAAGCCTGGAAATTCGTAGGGCCACATACCAAATTAAGCTCTTGATGGACAAAACCTGAGGAGCAAGGGTCCTGTTTTTTTTTTTTTTGCTTTTTGCTTTGTCTCTACTACTCAACAGCTCACTAGATACAACTGCAAACCTTTTTAGCCTCAGGCACTGCCCCAGGCCAGGGTGGAATTAAGCTTGTCTGAGAGACAAAGTAACTAGTCAGGTGAAAGGAATTAAATTGCTAAAGCTATACCTTCCCCAGAGAAAGGTGGGGCCCAGCTTAGGTGCAATCCGGTCCTCACGGAACTCAGGCCTCAGGGACTGGAGCACTGAAGCAATTACCGCCAGCCTCCACCCTCACCCATTCCAACCCCAACCCCGGCAGGGACGGTCTGCTGAAGCTAAAGCCACCGCCCCACTGTACAGTGGTGGGAAGTCCGGGTGGACAGCGCCCCACGCTGGACGGGATGGGAAGAGCAGCCTGGAGGCTTCCGGGGAAGTGGCCGCCCGCTGGGCCTCACCCTCAGGGACAACCGGTGCAGCTGGCAGGAGGCCAGTCCAGTCTGGGGAAACCTGGCTGGGGTCTGTAATATCTGAGGAGATCCTCCTCAAAAACACAAAACAAACAAAAACTCCAAATAGGCAGGGCAAGAAGCGGAAAAACAAAAAGTGAAAAATTCTGAAGTGTAAAAGAACGGTTAGAGAACAAGCTGTTCCAACCCCAACCCCGGCAGGGACACTCTGCTGATCAAATCAGAACAAAGCTGTTCTCTATCCAGCAAGACAATTCTAGGTAAAAGAGTGGAAACAACCCCCAGAATAAGCTAATTAAGGAAATTAAATGCCTAGACACCAGCAAAAATAACGAGCCGTACTAGGACAATTGAAGATATGGCCCAGTCAAAGCAACAAACCAACAATTCAAATGAGATACAGGAGTTGAAACAACTAATTCAGGATGTTCGAACAGACATGAAAAATCTCATCAAAAATGAAACCAGGGTGGGCCACGGTGGCTCAGCAGGCAGAGTTCTCACCTGCCATGCTGGAGACTCAGGTTTGGTTCCCAGTGCCTGCCCATGCAAAAACAAATAATAAATCAACAAGTTGAGGGAGGATATAAAGAAGGCACTGGGTGAACAAAAAGAAGAAATTGAAAGTTTGAAAAAACAAATTATAGAACGTATGGGAATGAAAGGCACAGTAGAAAAAATGAAGAAAAAACGATTGAAATTCAGAGGTCTCACACTAAAAAATGTTTATTTGGTACAAAATTCATATTTTGACTAGTGCATTTCCTAATATAACTTATGTAGATAGCTTGATTGAACACCATAAGTACTTGGAATCTTGGGTAGGACATGAGATTTTGTTGGTTTGTCCAGAGTGGTGCCCCAATGAATCCCAGAGTGATTCAACCAGTGAGTGGAAAAGTATTTGCAGAGTCCCCTTCGGGGAATGGTGAGAATGGGGAGAAATTCAACTTCCCCAAGTTGAATTCTTGATATTCTCACAAGCAGTGTGGACAACCAAAGCTATAGGCTGAGCCCCCAGTCTTGGGGTTTGTTCATATGAAACATAACCCCACAAAGGAGTGTGGACCTTCCTGGCAACGTGGGACAGAAATCCTAGAATGAGCTGAGACTCAGCATCAAGAGATTGAGAAAAACTTCTCGACCAAAAGGGGGAAGAGGGAAATGAGACAAAATAAAGTGTCAATGGCTGAGAGATTCCAAACAGAGTCGAGAGGTTATCCTGGAGGTTATTCTTATGCATTAAGTAGATATCACCTTGTTATTCAAGATGTAGTGGAGAGGCTGGAGGGAACTGCCTGAAAATGTGGAGCTGTGTTCCAGTAGCCATGTTTCTTGATAAATTTAGTTTGGAATGCTAGTGATCAATGAAAGCAAGGGGTAAGGGGTATGGTATGTATAATCTTTTTTTTTTCTTTCTGTTTTTGTTTTATTTCTTTTTCTATTGTCTTTTTCTTTTTCTGAATTGATACAAATGTTCTAAGAAATGACGAATATGCAACTATGTGATGATACTGTGAATTACTGATTATATATGTAGAATGGAATGATCATATGTTAATGCTTTTTAATTTTTTTAATTAATAATAAATAAATGTAAAAAAACAATTGAAATCTACAATGACAAATTTGAAGGGGCAGAAAAAAGAATTAGTGAACTAGAGGACTAGACATCTGAAATCCAATACATGAAAGAAAATATAGGGAAAAGAATGGAAAAATATGAGCAGGATCTCAGAGAACTGAATGGCAACATGAAGCACGAATATACGTGCTGTGGGTGTCCCAGAAAGAGAAGAGAAGGGAAAAGGAGGAGAAAGACTAATGGAGGAAATTATCACTGAAAATTTCACATCTCTTATGAAAGACATAAAATTACAGATCCAAGAAGTGCAGTGTACCCCAAAGAGAATAGATCCAAATAGACGTACTCCAAGACACTTACTAATCAGAATGTCAAATATCAAAGATAAAGAGAGAATTTTGAAAGCAGCAAGAGAAAATCAATCCATCACATGCAAGGGAAGCCCAGTAAGACTGTGTATAGATTTCTCAGCAGAAACCATGGAGGTGAGAAAACAGTGGGATGATTTATTTAAGATTCTAAAAGAGAAAAATGCCAGCCAAGAATTCTATATCCAGCAGAATTGTCCTTCAAAAATGAGGAGATTAAAATATTTTCAGACAATCACTAAGAGAATTTGTGACCAAGAGACTGACTCTGCAAGAAATGCTAAAGGGAGCACTACAGGCAGATAGGAAAAGGCAGGAGAGAGATACCAAATAGTTGGAGACGTCAATTCCCCACTCTCCTCAATGGACAGAACATCTAAACACAGGATCAATAAAGAAACGGAGAATTTGAATAATACAATAAACGAACTAGACTTAACAGACATTTATAGAACATTACGCCCCACAGCAGCAGGATACACCTTTTTCTCAAGTGCTCATGGATCACTCTCAAGGATAGACCATATGTGGGTCACAAAGTGAGTCTCAATAAATTTTAAAAGATTGAAATCATATAAGACACTTTCTCAGATCATAAAGGCATGAAGTTGGAAATGAACTTCTGGCAGAGTGCCAGAAGATTCACAACTATATGGTGGCTCAACAACACACTCTTAAACAACCAGTGGGCCAAGGAGGAAATTACAAGAGAAATCAGTAAATATCTTGAGGCAAATGAAAATGAAAACAAAACATATCAAAATTTATGGGATACAGCAAAGGCAGTGCTAAGAGGGAAATGTATTGCCCTAAATGCCTACATCAAAAAAGAAGAAAGAGCTAAAACTCCTAAGAATTAGCTGTTCACTTGGAAGAACATAAGAACAGCAAACTAACCCCACAGCAAACAAAAGGAAAGAAATAACGAAGGTTAGAGCAGAAATAAGCAAATTTGAGAACATGAAAACAATCGAGAAAATCAACAAAATCAGAAGTTGGTTCCTTGAGAAAATAATTAAAAATCGATGGACCCTTAGCAAGGTTGACGAAAAGAAGTGAGAGGATGTGAATAAATAAAATAAATAAATCAAAATAAATTAAAAAAAAAGATTTATCTTACGGCTGTGTGGCTATCAAGATAGGCATAACCCGGGCTGGATTTGTTGTTTTATATTCATCTTTTTCCTTCTGAATTGCAAATAAATTAAGATGAGGAAATTTCCTGGATCGCACTGTCACGTGAGGATGTGCCTTCAAGGGAGCTGTTCATCCCACGGATGACCTGGGCACGTGCGCTGGAGCTCTCTGCAGCCCTCAGGGGTCCGTGTGCGCCTTAAGATGGGTAGGGGCTGAAAGGTGGGCTGACGACCAAAGTGAGACGCTGGAGCTCTCTGCAGCCCTCAGGGGTCCGCATGGTTGCACCTTAAGATGGGTAGGGGCTGAAAGGTGGGCTGACGACCAAAGTGAGACCCCAGGCCCCAAGCACCTCACAGTGGTCCGTTCCTGAGGCTCGATCTGAAGCATCATCGGCAAGAGAGAAGCCAGGGTTACTGCGTCGGGGACCCCCTTCTCCTCCAGCTGCTTCAGGGCGCACTCCAGGCTGCCCGGAAGCTCGCGGATTGCCTTCCGCAGAAGCATGGCCTCTGTCTTCTGGAGGAGAGAGGAAACTGCTTCGTGTGTGTCCTTGAGGACCACGGGTGTTCACAGGGACGGAGGGAGGAGGGACTGGAGGCTGAGAGCAAAACCAGCAGGAGCACTCAGGGCCCGTCTCTGATCTGGATCCAGCCCAGGGAGGGGGCTCCCTGTGCCCATTTAACAGAGGGAGAAACCAAGGCCTTCAACCTGAAGCGATGTGCCCCAGGTCACGCTCTGCCAGGGCTGAGAGTGGAACCTGGTGCCCTGACCCAGCGTGTCATGCAGCCCCGCAAGTGGGACGTCCTGACCTCCATGGGAGTCTCCAGGAGAGAGGTGGGAAGGCGCTGGGTCGAGGTGGAGTTAAGGTGGGGACCTGGGAGATGGTGCTTCCTGGAGGCCACATGTTGGGGGGTGGAGCTGGGGAGGCTCTTGGAGGTGCCCAGTGACCCCACACCCACCTTGCATGCTCTTCCATGGAGGGTGTGACACGACACCCTCGACCTTCTGGAGGTGCCGCTGCCAGGGTGACCACGGGGCCTGTCCTGGCCAGAGGGTCAGAGCACTGAGGGGCCAGCATGGCCCCCTGCCCATCCCTCTCCGTCCTACCCATAAGCTTTGCCCGGCAGGCGTGGGCGTGAAAGCCAGATGGAAGGATGGACAGAAACGTTCAAGGCGTGGGTGCACTAGCCCAGGGCTTGCACGAGAAGAGCTACTCCGTGAGCTTCAGCCCCTGGAGGTCCAGCTCCCTGCTCTCACAGGTAAGTGCATCCTAACAACATGGCCGCGTGGAGGGCTTGGGACAACAGAATCCAGATCCCCGGGGAGAGGGTGGCTCGTCCAGAGGGCGTGACATGAGAGGGAGGACCGTGATGTCCCCATTAAGGCATTCTCATCCCCGCAGAGCCCAGGGGCCTGTGTGAGGTGGGTGGGGGGCAGGGGGCAGCACAGCTGGAGGAGGGGGTGCTTTGCACAGCTGTGTGGAAGGGCACCCAAAGGGGAGGGGGTGTGGGTGGGAAGCAGGGTAAGGACCACCCCTGCCCGCGCTGGGGGTGAGCACACCCCTGCATCCGGGGTCTGCTCCCTGGGGACCCGAGGTGTGGGTGGGGCAGGGCAGAAGCCGGCTCACATTCATGAAGGAGCAGTTGGCCATGTCAAGGAGGATGCAACCCATGGACCAGACGTCAGACTTCTGGCTGAAGGAGAATCTGAGGGCTTCTGGAGCCATCCAGGACTTCTGGAAGGGATCTGCAGGTGGGAGCAGGGGGAGGGAACGTGCTTAATCTTAACTTTCTGGGGTGCAGGGGGTATGAAGAAACCATCCCAATCAAGAACTGTATCCCTTTCAGTACCCCCTTGGAAGTAGTGTAAAAACAAGCCCTTAAATGACCCTTATGACAGTGGAGAAGTGCTATCTGTGGAGGGAGAAGAGGCCACAGGTAGCAAGACCTTGCCTTTGAACTCCAAGTACTATGCCATCTGTATACCTCCAACAGATCCACCATCCATCCACCCACCTCCATCCCCCATCCATCCACCCACTCATCCATCCATCTCTCCATCCACCCACCTACTCATCCACCCACCCATATACCACCCATCCACCAACCCATTCATCCATCCCCCGACCCAGTCACCCACCTGTCCACCCACTCATACATCCACCCACTCATCCAACCATCTCTCCATCTATTGATCCATCCACCACTCCATCCACTCATCCATCCATCTCTCTCCCCACCCATCCACCCTCCCATCCTTCCCCCACCCCATCCCCACCTATCTCCTTTGTATCAAGGACAGAGCAGCTCCAGGACTCTGGAATTCTCCACGGTGGTTTCCCTCTCTCTCCCTACAACTGCTACAGGCTTGAGGCCCAGCCCTTTTGGCCCCTCATCCTTTCAATGGCAAGAGAACTCATTTCCCTTGCCCCCGCTCCTACCGTTTCGTGATTACTGTAGGACCCCGTAGAGGAGTGGGCAGGAGCCGGTTCTTGGCCTCTTAGGGGCCCTTGGTCCTGACCTGTTCATTCCCTCCTTTCTGAGACCTTTCTTTTCCCTCCATGAGGGTGTCATAACCATCACTTTGTTTCTCAGGGCTTTTTCTCCTAAGCGCTGGGGGCCTTTGGGACCCTACCCCTCCCAATTCTGCTCAGGGGTGACCCAGAGAAGGAGGTCTCTTTGGAGCCCATACAGCCTGGAGATCTGTGGGGCCCTCAAGCAAAGGGAGGTTTGGTGCTGCCTTGTCCCAGCACCGAGAGTGTGGCGGCCCCTGGGCTACAGGAGCTGACCCCTGCCGGTGAATGAGCCCACTCCGGCCACCCTCCCCCTCTGGCTGGGCAGACCCTGACCACCTTCCTCTGCCCGGACATTCCACTTGGCCTCATCGGTCATCAGAGTGCTGGAGCTCAGGTCCTGCAGCTTGCAGCGGTTGGGGCTGACGAGGACGATGTTGGAGGGCTTGAGGTTCCTGAAACCGAGAGGTGGGGGGTCTCCTCTGGGCGCCCGCCAGCACACTATCGCCCCTGGCCCAGCAGCTGCCCTGGGGGACAGATCCCTGGGGTGGGGGCTCTGTCCCTCCAGAGCAGGGCTGGACCTCGGGGAGACCTGTGGGGGAAGGGGTCATGCATGTGCCCTCACCCCCTACCCCCCTCCACCCGGCTCTCCAGTGCAGGCCCCGCCCCTCCTCTCTCCTCAGTGAAAACGCCCCCTTCTCAGCCCACAGTATAAACAGTTGTTTCCTAGAAACATGAATTATGCTCAGTTATTTCAAGTTGGAAAAAAAAAAGCCAGCCTGCGAGTAGGAGAACACCCAGCTGCCCTGCCGCCTTGTGTTACCATCTCGGTTTTTCTCCTCCCAGCCTCAACAATGTATTTGTTTGGGGGGGTTCTCTTGGACCACTTTTTTTTAATGCCCAGGGATAGGAACACTGATTCATGAGCCTTTTCCTTTGGACCAACAGCCTGCCTGGCGTCTCTCTCTTCCTTTCAATCAGACATGGATATTTAAATGGGAAGCTGTCTGCCCCAGGCCGAGGTGTCCCTTCTCCCAGCCAGTCTGTGGATCCCAGAGGCCGGGGCTCTCCTACCGGTGGGTGACAAGCTCAGGCTGGGGGTGCTGTGACCCATGCTGGCCCGTCCACAGGCCGCGGCCACGGCAGGCCCTGACGCCTCCCCGGAGGGCTGTTATCTGGTTCGTCCCCTTGCACTTTAGAACCAAACTGCCGGGCCAGCTCATACCTGAGGCAGCTGCACAGGGCGGGGTGAGTCAAGAATCGCTGCTACGTGGCAGAGGCGGCTTTCTCCTTAGGCCTGGGCCCAGACCTTGCTGTGGCCGGGCTGGCTCTGGGCCACCCCCTCCCCAGGCCTGTTCACGGGCTCAGAGGCCCCGCAGTCACCGGCAGGACAGGGGCCCTGGTCACCTGTGCAGGATGTCCATCTGGTGCAGGTGTTCCAGTGCGTCCAGCGCTTGGCCCAGAATGTTCTGCATCCACTGGGAAAGAGGGGGAGATGCCAGGAGTCCCCAGCTGGCCCCTCCAAGCAGCCAGTACGGGGCAGCACATTCTCCCCTGGTGTCACAGGTCAGGCCTGAAGCTGGCCACCAACTGAGAGCAGGGAGGGAGAGGGTTTTGCCTTTTTGGGGTTTCTGGAGCCTGGAGCATGTGTGGCTTTCCAAACAGAGCCAGGGCAGCTTCCTGGGTTTGGACTCCTTACTCCTGTCACCACACTGCAGACCTGGGTGCCCCGGGCTCCACCCTCTCCGTCCTCCCTCACCCCCCGTGGGCCACGCTGAGCAACTCCCACCCGGAGCAGGTGGGTGTCAAGATGGCAAAGACTTCAGTGCCTACTCGGGGTGTCCCCCTTGCTGCCAGCAGAATATAAGAGCCCTGAGCAAGAACGTTCTGGAAGCACTTTGGGTCAAAAATATCCATCTCAGGCAATAATTTCCAACCCATGTTCCTAGGCACCCTGGAGTCCACACTGGTGGGGGCTTCAGAGCCACCCCGGGTGCTGGAGGGAAGCTGCGCAGGCATCCTATGGGTTCCCTTCACCCTACCTTACTCAGCCCCTCCCCCAGCCGGAGCAGCGCTGCTTTACTCCCCGGCTTCTGAGTAACATCTTGTGTTTAAACATTCCGCCATGGACAGAACGTTCGAAACCCACCCCGGAGCCTGCACGGAGGCCCCTGCTGGGAGAGGGGCTGCGTGCGCAGAGGCCACGGAACACAGTGGGGCTCAGAGCCAAAGCGGGAGCACGCATGCAGAAACACGCTCGCAGTGTGCGACAGACTGAAATACGAAAGTGAAACATCTTTCACAGAATCTCTTCATGACCTTGGGGCGGCAAAGGCCTCAAAAGGCACAAAAACTGTTAAGAAAACAACCGGTAAACTGAATTTCATAAAATTAGGAAGTTCTGTTCACCAAAGCCATCATTAAAAAAATGGATCCGCCAGGACCAGGCTGGGAGAAGGTATTTGGCTACTTGGAACCCAGATATAGCAAGAACTTCTACGAGTCAAGGAGGAAAAGACAAGCAACACAAGTTTTTAAGTGGGCAGAAGACTGGAATGATCATTAAAGAAGACATCAAATGGCCCCAAGTACTCACCGTCGTCGCTCATCAGGGAAATACAAACTGAAACTGCGATAAAATACCACTACCCTTACCCAACCCCCCAATCTGAGTAGCCAAATTTAAAGAACTGATGCTGAAGTGTCGACAAAGTTTTGAGCAACTGGGATGTTCAGAACTTTCTGGTAACATTGGATGCTGGTCCGACCAAGCCACCTTGGGAAACTGGAATATCTACTAAAGCTAAACATGCAGCTACTCCACCAACTGTCCCACCCCAGGTGCTTCTCCAAGGAGAATGCCAGCATAGGTCTCAGGAGACCGGTCCAGCCATGCTCGTGGCTCCAAAGCAGGAGCAAGCCCGAAAGCCCCCAGCCCTGGCCTAGATGAACTGTCTACTCACAGCACGGACTAGGGCTGAGCGGTGGAAGAGAACCACCTGGTGTCACACGCAGCAGCACAGATGGTAGAGTGCTAGGGTGAGCAAAAGACCTGAGAGGCAGCAATGTGGCTTGATGCCACCCTCATGAAGTTCAGGGACAGGCAGAGCAAGTCCACGGAGGTGGGAGTCAAAGTATGGTTACTCCAGGGCTGGGGCACGGATGGGAACCTGTAGTCTGAGGAGTATTCTAGCTCTCAGTCAGGGAGAGGCTGTGTGGGTGTATGAACACGTGACAATGCACCAAGCTCTACACTCATGAGGTGTGCACATCATCATACCCAGAGCCTCAATTCATAAATTTGAGAGAACAATAAGTCCAGACTCCGGGGGCGCCTGCCCTCCCCTGTGTCCCTCAGCCCACTGCTGTGGGCGGGCGAGATGACCCCCAGGGGCCAGCCTTACCTCCGAGTCCATGATGGCCCTGGCCTTTCTCTTCTCCTCGATGACGCCCTCGAGGCTCTCCCTGTGGTACTCCATCACCAGGCAGAGGAACAGAGAGGAGATCTGTGGGGCGCGCAGAGGCTGCTGAGCCAGGGCTGCAGCTTCCGAAGCCCCGTCCCCGGCTCCAGGCCTCCCCTCCGCCGGCTAAAGGGTTACAGCCCCACCACTGAGCCCTGCTCTGGTCTCAGGCCTCGTCTCTCTCCTTTCCCCTCCAGGCCCACTGCCAACTCCACGTTCTACCCACATTAAGCCACGTGGGCTTTTCTGAAAACCATGCTTGCCTCTGGCCAGTGCACGGCCCCCTGCCTCGGCCTCTTCCTGGGATGGGCCCACTCATCCTTAGGGCTCAGCTGAGACCCCACCTCCCTGGAGGAGCCTGCCAGGCCCTGACCCAGCAGACCCAGCCAGGGGCCTCAGCTCAGGCTTCCGAGAGGACCCTGTGCCCACTGCCTGGGAAAGTGTCCTCTTGAGAGCATTTGGGGGACTCAGAAAGTATTTTGGGCTGAATGTGTGCCTGTGGTGAGGCGGAACACGTCCTGCACAGACCCTCAGCTATCAGCATGCTGGGGCAGGGGGTGCTAACGTGGAGATGGACGGAGGTCTGACCCCTGGCACGAGGTCTCCAGCCTTCCCCTCGGTCCCGGTCTGGAGCCATCTGAGAGCCTGTGGCTCCGTGGAAAGCCAGGTCAGCCTGGGGCAGGGGTACCGAGACCCGGGTGTGGGTGGCCATGCGAAGGTTACCGGCCAGGTGGCTTTGGGGGTTTCCTGAGGCTCTCTGAGCTCCAGATCTACCATCAGGAAAGGAGGAAGGCCACTCGAGCCCAGGGAATCTCCTAGGATCTGGCCATAAACCGTGCAGGAACCCCACAGTGAGGGTCAGGAGGCCCTAAAACACTGCTCCTTGGTGGGGTGGAGAGCAGGGGAGCAGCTTCCTCATGCCCCTGGCTCAGTCCTCAGCCTGCAGGGCACGGACCCAAGGTGCACGAGGGTGCTGAGGCCAGCATTGCTGGCCGCTCACAAGCTGGATGTCCAGGGAGGCAACGTGCCTCTCCTGGCCTGTTTCTTCTGCACAAGTTGGGTCACCCTCACTGTCCTGGAAAGAGTCACCGCAAGGCGCAGTCGGGTGGGGTGGGGGGCTGTGCTGGTGCTGGCCCGCCGCCCGCTGAGCCTGAGGCACGCCCTCTGACCCACCTGGCTGTCCCACATGATGAACAGCTCCTGGTACACGGAGATGTGGGGGTGCTGCAGCTGCAGCAGTGGCATCAGCTGCAGAGACGAGAGCAGAGGAAGTGGAGGGGTTCCGGAAGCCCCATCCCCCCTAGAAGAGGCCTTCACTCTCACCTATCCCAGCAGGAGGCATGGCCACACTGTGTGACAGAACCTGTGCTTGACCTGTCTGGCCTCCTTCCTCATCTGAAGATGACCACAGTGTCTGCCCTCCAGGGATGTCATGAAGTCAAGTGTGGGTGTGCTGTCGGAGTCGTCAAGTGGGGAGGGGCTGCTAACTCGCTGCCCCTCCCCCCAGGCTGTGCAGACTGGGGGTCTGAGGGCCCCCTAGGTGAGGATGCTTTGAAAGCAAAGGCGATTTGGTAGCCGAAAGGGCACATCAGAGACTAAGGCAAGTGGCCATGGGGGAGGTTGGATGTCATAGCAGCTAACCTCACCAAATCTGCAGGGGATGAGGGAAAGGGAAAAGCTGGAGGGCCCTTCTCTTTTCCTTCACTTTTGTCCCAACGTGGCCTAGGGCTCAGTTACACCGAGAACTGAATCAGCGTTTGTTGCAAAGCTCAAGAGCTAGCAATTCCAGAAAGAAGACAAACAAATGACTATTGGATATAAAAGGGTACATTTATCCTTCTGTGAAATCCAAGAAATTCTACGACGTTGAAATGCATGCAGTCGTTATTCCTACGATTATATACTGGGATGTTATCATTGGGCATTTTGGAGTGGTAGGATTAAGGTGATTTGAATTTTCTTTGCTAAATAATTTTGTATTTTCCAAATTTTCTACTGTAACAAATAATTTTATGATTTAAGAAAAAACATTTAATAAAATTATCATTTGGTAGGTCAGCTTAGGGACCTGACCAACATTTAAACTTTGCCATCATAAGAAACACATTCTAGGGTGTCAGCACCTGGATTTAGAAATGAGTACACCTTGGGGGCAGCTGGTTTCACAAACACGGGTGTGAGAACACCACGCTCCACCAAGGTATCCCTCCACCTGTCACTCAGCAAGCAGTTGCAGAGCACAGTCCCAGTGTGTTCTGAATCGTAATTCCCCAAGAGAGGAAGACACCAACAGAGTTACCTCCTCTAGAGCTGCGTTTGCCTGATGCTCATCGATGCACTCCACCTGCAGGGGCACAGGAACGCTAGCTCAGAGACGGGCTGCCATGGCCATCCTCACCATCCCATCACCATCATCCTCACATCACCATCACCATCCTCACCTTCACCATCCTCATCATCACCATCCTCACCATCACCATCCTCACCATCCTCACCATCCTCACCATCATCATCCTCACCTTCACCATCCTCATCATCACCATCACCATCATCACCATCACCATCACCATCATCATCACCATAATCATCATCATCATCACCACCATCCTCACCATCACCATCCTCACCATCATCATCAGCATCCTCACCATCATCATCACCATCACCATCATCACCATCCTCGCCTTCACCATCCTCACCTTCACCATCCTCATCATCACCATCACCATCATCACCATCACCATCACCATCACCATAATCATCATCATCATCATCATCACCATCCTCACCATCACCATCCTCACCATCATCATCAGCATCCTCACCATCATCATCACCATCACCATCATCACCATCCTCACCATCACCATCCTCATCATCATCATCACCATCCTCACCATCATCACCACCATCATCACCATCAATCATCATTATCACCATCCTCACCATCACCATTATCACTATCATCACCATCATCACCATCACCATCATCATCATCACCGTCACCACCATCACCATCACTGTCGTCATCACCATCATCGTCACTAGCACCCTTGCCAGCACTGCCCTCCTCCTCCTTGTCACTGTTTCAGAATGCTGGGCTACTGAAAACAGACACTACAAAATGGGGTGGCTTTTAACAGTGGGAATTAGTAGTGTGCCAGCTTACAGTTTTGAGGACATAAAAACCATCCAAATCAAGGCATTGTCAGGGCAATGCTTTCTTCCTGAAGACTGGCTGCCAGCGATCCCAGACTCCTCTGCCACAGGACAAGGCACATGGCAGCATCTGCTGGTCTCTCCCTTCTCTTCTGGGATTTGCTGCTTCCAGCTTCTTGCTTTCCTGGCTTTCTCACCTGAATTTTATTCTTATAAAGGATTCCAATAAAAGGATTAAGAACCTCCCTAATCAAAATGGGTCACGTCTTAATTTAAGTAGCCTTGCCAAAAGATCTACTTGCAATGGGTCCACACCCACAGGAATGGATTAACTTTAAAAACATACTTTCCTGGCCTTACGGAGAGGCAGCCCCCACCCTTTCCAAGTGCTGTGCAGTGGCTATGCTCTCCCCAAACATTGGGGTGGAGGCTCCAACATCTGCAAACATTGGGATGATGGCCAGGCTCTTGGTTCTGCCCTCATCAAGCATCGGGGTGGTGTCTAGACTCAAACACCCATGACCCCTGTTTTCCTTCCAATTTCTCGTCATGGGAATGCTTATCCTATGCCTGTCCTTCCTTTGCATATTGGAAGCAGATAACTCGTTCTCTAGGTTTCCCAAATCCGCTGGCTCAGGGGAATTGTGCCCCAGGGTAGACCACACCTATAACTGATTGTGATGAGACTTTGTACTTAGTATTGCTACTGAAATGAATTAAAGCTTTCGGATTATTGTGATGGAATGAATGTATTTTGCATATGGAAATAACATGTCTATTTGGGGTGGAGGGTAGAATGCTGTAGTTTGAAGTTGTTTTTAAAGTTATGTTCTTAAAATTAATCCATTCTTGAGAATATGGACCCATTAGGAGTAGGATCTTTTGGTGAGTAGAATATTTTATTTTTTTAAATTAATTTTAAAAATTTTTTTAAAAATATGCAAGAAAGAAACACAAACATTCTTAACATATGATCATTCCGTTCTACATATATAATCAGTAATTCACAATATCATCACATAGTTGCATACTCATCATCATGATCATTTCTTGGAACATTTGCATCTATTCAGAAAAACTAAACGAAAACAGAAAAAGAATTTATACATACCTTACCCCTTACCCCTCCCTTTCATTGATCACTAGAATTTCAAATTAAATTTATTTTTTTAAAACTTTTTTTATTGATTAAAAAAATTAACAAACAAACCATTAAGATATCATTCCATTCTACATATACAATTAGTAATTCTTAATATCATCACATAGTTGCATATTCATAATTTCTTAGAACATTTGCATCAAAAACTAAATTTATTTTAACATTTGTTCCCCTATTACTCATCTTTATTCTATATGTTTTACTCATCTGTTGATAAGGTAGATAAAAGGAGCATCAGACACAAGGTTTTCATAATCACACAGTCACATTGTGAAAGCTATATCATCATACAATCATCATCAAGAAGCATGGCTACTGGAACACAGCTCTACATTTTCAGGCAGTTCCCTCCAGCTTCTCCATTACGTCTTGAATAACAAGGTGATATCTACTTAATGCATAAGAATAATCTCCAGGATATCCTCTCGACTCTGTTTGGAATCCCTCAGCCATTGACACTTTGTCTCATTTCACTCTTCCCCCTTTTTGTTGAGAAGGTTCTCTCAATCCCTTGAGGCTGAGTCTCAGCTCATTCTAGGGTTTTTCTCAGTCCTTTGGTGCTGAGTCTCAGCTCATTCCAGGATCTTTGTCCCACGTTGCCAGGAAGGTCCACACCCCTGGGAGTCATGTCCCACGCAGAGAGGGGGGGGGTGGTGAGACTGCTCGTCATGTTGGCTGGAGAGAGAGGCCACATTGGGCAACAAAAGAGGCTCTCTTGGGGGTGACTCTTAGGCCTAATTTTTAAGTAGACTTGACCTATCCTTTGTGGGGTTAAGTTTCATATGAACAAACCCCAAGACTGGGGGCTCAGCCTATAGCTTTGGTTGTCCACACTGCTTGTGAGAATATCAAGAATTCATCTTGGGGAATGGTAAGTAGAATCTTAATTTAAGATAGGATCCACTTCATTCACGGTGGGTGTTAATCCTCTCACAGGAGTCCTTTGTAAGAAAATGAAATTTAGACAAGAGAGAGAAAGCCAGGGAGCAAGAAGTTGAAAGCTAGGAAACTTGGAAGAGAAGGGAGATGCCAGCAGATGCTGCCATGTCCTCGCCCTGCGGCAGAGGCGTGTAGGATGCTGGGAGCTGGTCTGTGGGAAGAAAGCATCGCCTCGATGATCCCTTGATTTGGATATTTTTCATGTCCTCAAAACTGTAAGCTTGCACACTACTCAATTTCTTTTGTTAAAAGTCAGTCGTCTTCCTTGAGATTTTAAAGATAATCACCTATATTAACTTTGCTTTCACTTCTCTTTTTGAAAAAAAAGTCTAACCCTTTCTGGAGTGATGCAAATGTTCTAAAATTGAACATTTTCAATTTTAGATGAATACAAAACTATGTGATGATATTGTGAGCCACTGATTGCATACTATGTATGTACTGTATATGTGTGAAGATTTCTCAATAAAAAATATTTTTAAAAGAAAAAAAAAAAAAGTCAGTCGTTTTGGACAACGGTGTCTCAAGTGGTAGACTTCTCGCCTGCCATGCCAGAGACCCGGGTTCAATTCCCAGAGCCAGCCCATGCAGGAAGAAAAACAAAAGTCAGCCCGTTTTATGGTATCTGCTTTCAGTAGCCTAGCAAACTAGAACAACTGTCGTCATCATCCCCCTTGTCATCCTCACCACTGCCATCAGCATCGTCACTGCCATTCACTATGGGTGCCGGGCCCCCACCTTTCATTCCCCCAGCACATGACACTAGATGGGGCCTAGAGCTGTTCCCTAGGCAAGGACAAACATACTTGGAGTGATAGAGCATCTTTGTTCCGGCTGCAAGGATAAGTTTAGCATAACATAGACGGACCAATTTAAGACCGTCTTAAAAGCTGGGAAGAAACCAATGTGTTCACTCCAGAGCTCTGACCTTGTTGGGAAAATATCAGTCTCATCACTTCCTCGTTTAGCCAAACTGGGAAGATGGTTCCACTCACCAAACATGTATCAGCCTTTCCCTATCCTCTCTCTCTCTGGGTGGAAAGGTGATGGGGCAGGGTGGGGGATGGGAGGGAGAAGGACGGGGCGGGAGGGTGCCAGGAAAGTGGAGGCTGAGGCCACACAGAGGTTCGATTCTGTCACAGCTTTGGTGGCAGTGCCTCTGGGTAAATTATATTCCCAGATCAAACACTAGAGTCTCATCTAGAACTTTCACTCCCGAGTTTTATAAATGAAGTGCGCCTACAATAGGGGCAACTGCAGAGCAAAATAGAAGCTGGGCAGGTTATTCCCGGATGCATATAAAGATGGGAACTGCTGCACCTGGGGCAAAGACCCTGGGTGAGCCCCCTGCCCGCGCTTCCTCCTGCTTCCAGGGGACTTTGTTCAGGTCAGCTTGGTCAAAACAGACATGAAAAACTCAGAAATCCCATGCCTAAGCATTTTTCCCAAAGAAATCATGAGCGCTCAGAAAAAAAGAAGCTATAAGAATGTTTATCAGAGTTTGTATATAGGTAGTGAGAAATTGAGAACACGCTAAAAGCTGACCTCAGTGTGGATGGGGGTGGGTGACAGTACGTCCGGTGTGACAGATATCCCTGTGGCCCCCAGACCCAGGAGAGAGGCGCCATGCCAATGACAGAGGTGATGGTCACAACTTATCAGGTAGAAAAAAGTACATTGCCAGCTGTAACGATCCCATTCTTGTAAAGAAACACAAAAAGGCTGATGAATCCTTAGTAAAAAGACTGGAAAGATACACCAACTCTTACTGTCACCCCCGGTTTTTAGAAAGAGCTGACTGGTTTTCCAAAAGCTGCTCGATTGCCCAGAAGGCAGCCTGCAGACCTGCACAGCTACCCCCAAGTTCGTTTATGGCAGCTCTCTTCTCCGAGACCGTCTGTCTATCTGGACCCCCCGTCATGGACACACAAAGGGGTCTACTCCCTCTGCAGCTCTGCCTGTCTCCCACCCTGCTGTGGCCAGCCATGGAGAAGTGGGAAGGCAGGGCCCAGGACCCCTGTCCCACCCTTGCTTTGCCCTGGGTACCCTTGTCTTATGCTTCCCTGAGCCTCACTGCCCTAGGCTGTGAGATGGAACCATCTTCCCTGCTGTGCTCGTCGACAGGTGATTAAATAGGGAGAGGATGCCAGCGGGAAGTACCATGGCCTAAGTGGTAAGAACTGGGGTCGTTATTATGATTTGGGCAAAACTGAGTCATTGGGGCGAGAGAGTCTAGCCTGCGAGGAAGCCTGGGGAGTCTCACCCCAAACCAACTGGTCTTCTCAAGGCTAGCAGAGAGAACCCAGTTTGGGCAGCAGGATGCCCTCCCGGGGAGTGTTGAGGATGTGTCTGGGGAAAGGGCAGCTACAGGCCCCCCTTGAGGCTGTGGGGGTGCCTCTCACCTGCTTTACCACGTGCTTCACTCTGCTGGTTTCTTCCACCACCAGGTTCACCCCCAGGGCCCCGGGCTTCAGCCTCTCCAACAACTGCCAGTCAAGAAGGAGAGAAACGTTCAGGGAATGAAATTTCAGGGAAACTTCTCTCCAAAGTGTTCTATTCGGAACCCCCCATCAGCCAGGCAGACAAGCGTCTTCTCCCTATGTTGCTGACAGTGTGGCCATTAAAAGGCAGGACTCAAACCCGTCTCTTTGGGGACAATTCTGGAGCTCTTTCGTTCCCTTCTCCCATCTGCAAGGGAGACCAGCAGGCATCCAAGAGCTGACACCTCCCTGGGACAAAGGGTTTCTTCACCCCAACTTCCAGCATATGAGATTTCCACACTGGCAGGGAACTGGTCCCATAACTGGTCGGGCATAGCCTGTGGGCCCAGCACAATGGCTAATTCCACAGCGATACCGAGGAAACCGAGGCACAGAGAGTTAGGTCCTTTCCTGAGGCCATGGAGCCAAGAAGTGGACCCCTGGATTGTTCCCAGATATCTGAGCCAGTCGTGCCAAAATGCCCCCAAGCCAGAGCTCTGCTGGGGGCCAGGTGCTCTGAGTGAGGGGGCAGGCAATGGCATCTGCCAGAGGAGGGGAGGGGTGTAGAGCAGGGCATGTTGCACATGGAACCCTGAGTCTAGGGACTCCTGGGGTCCAGAAAAGTCTTCAGGTTCTCTAACCCATCTCCTGTCCATGGCCTGAAAGCTGCTCTGGGGATACCTGGGAAATTGTCCAGGTTGGCTAAAGCACAAGGCCTGAGAGCAGGCCAGCATGAGAACTGCGTAAATCAAACAGGATGAAATACAGCCACACCTCAATCAGGTCTACAGCCTTTTCCTAAAAGAATCGTTTTGCTTTTAAAACTATCTGCCACCGGAAGTGCATCTGACTGAACACCGGCTGGCTCCCCTGCAGCCCTGTCCCCAACCAGGGAATCCCCGCCGGGTGAGAAAAGCCCAACCCACAACTGTGTTCAAATTAATGACATAGCTGCAAACACTGAATCTAACATTGAATAAATCTGACATATGTGGAAACATTCAGTTAAACATTTATTCGTTTTCATTTGCCAGCTTTCTTTCTGTGTTTTAGAACCAATAAGTGAATGTTTTCAGGTCTCAACCATTGTCACATGGAAAATACCCAAGGCCCCTCCTGGGATGACCCAGGTTGAGGGGGTGGGGTGTTTTTGTTGTTCTTGTTTGTTTTTTTAGGTTTAGGCGTTTTTGTTTTTGTTTAAATATTTTTATTGAGAAACACACACGTACAGTCCAACCATATTATACAATCAGTGGCTCACAATATCATCACATAGGTGTGTATTCTTCTCCATGATAATTTTTAGAACATTTCCATCACTCCGAAAAGAGAAATAAAAAGAAGAAAAAAGAATTCATACATCCCATATTTCTTACCTCTCCTTCTCATTGACCCACAGTAGTTCAAACTACCCAATTTTTATCCTTTATCTCCTCCTATTATTTATTTATTTTTATCCTTAGTATTATTACTTTTTTTTAGCTCATCCGTCCATACCCTGGATAAAAGGAGCATTAGACACAAGGTTTTCACAATCACACAGTTACATGGTCAAAGCAATATAGTTATACAGCCTTCTTCAAGAATCAAGGCTACTGGAACACAGCTCAACATGTTCAGGTATTTCCCTTCAGCCACTGTAATACACCATGAACTACAAAGGGACATGTATATAATGCATGACAATAATCTGCAGGATAACCTCTCAACTCTGAAATCTCTCAGCCACTGAGACTTTATTTTGTCTCATTTCTCTCTTCCCCCTGTTGGTCAAGAAGGCTTTCTCAATTCCACGATGCTGGGTCCCAGCTCATCCCAGGAGTCCTGTCCCACGTAGGTGTGGAGGGCAGTGAGCTCACTGCCGAGTTGGCTTAGAGAGAGAGGCCACATTTAACAACAAAAGAGGCCCTCTGGGGGTGACTCTCAGGCACACTTATACACAGGCTCAGCCTCCCCTTTGCAGGAGTACATCTCATAGGGACAAGCCCCAAGGTCGAGGGCTCAGCCTATTCAATTGGTTGTCCCACTGCTTGTGAGAATACCAAGAATTCCCCAGATGAGAAATTTGAATATTTCCTCCTTTCTCCCCACTCCCCCAAGGGGACTTTGGAAATATTTTTTTATTCTCTGCTCAAATTACTCTGGGATATATCAAAGCTTTCCACTAACCTGTACACAAACCAACAAGACCTCATGCCCTATTCTAGATTCCATGTAATGAGAGGGTGTTTTTAAGAGGCTGGGGGCTCCCCAGTCTATATCCTGGACATTCTAGGGTGTCTTCTGTCTCCACCGCTCTGTGCACTTAACGGTCCCGGGGCAAGGAGGATGGGGAAGGGGCTGGTCTCCATGCACAGTAATTCCCACCTTGGGGAATGGAGGGCCCTCACAGTTCATTTCTTCCATCATTTCAGAGAGGGGGAAACTGAGGCCCAGAGAGGCTAAGGTCACCCCACACGTCAGCCAGCAGGTCCCCGAGGACACCCTGCGAGCTGGCGGCAGCCGCTGGCCACAACACTGGCCTCTATGGGTTGGATCTGGCCGCCGGCCGCCTCTGCAGGGGCTGCGACCGTTATCCCAGTAAGAGTTGGGGTGGCGGGGGACGTCCTCATCCTGGGCTCGCCCCTGACTGTCGACCTCACGTGGCCCCTCCCCAAACCCCCCCATGGGGACAGCTCGTCACCTGATACTTCTCCATAGTACAGTGAGACAAGACACCGGGCCGCACTGTCCGTCTGTCCGCTGGGTGCTCGGGGTCGACGCCCCGAGCTGGCGCCCGCAGTGGGACCCTGAATGGAGCATGCGCATAAGGAGTCACCTCCGGGGGAGCGCCCCACCCTCCCCCGGGGGCGTCCCTGGTCCTGGGTATATCTGCCAGACCCCCAGGACTCTGTCTTGGAGGGCTCGCCCTCCTCAAGGGCCGAGGGGCTCCGGGATGCGGCCCTTTTAAGGGCAAGGCGGGGCGGGGCTCCGGGGCGCGGCCCCTTTAAGGGCAAGGCGGGGCGGGGCTCCGGGGCGCGTCCCCTTTAAGGGCGGCGGGGGCGGGCCGTGCGGCGGCGCGCGGCCCCTTTAAGGCTTGGCCTACGTGGCAGCCGCTGGAGCCGCCGCCGAGTCGCGAGGCCGCGCGGGCACTTCCTGTGGAGGCCGCAGGGGCGCGGGCGCCGAGGAGGCCGAGGCCGACGAGCGAGCCAGCCGAGCCCCCGCCGCCGCCATGGGCCAGAACGACCTGATGGGCACGGCCGAGGACTTCGCCGACCAGGTGCGGCCCGCGCGGCGCCCCCAGGCCCCGCCCCAAGCCGCCAGCCCCGGCGCGGCGGGCACTCCCCCACCCCCACTCGCGCCCCGGACGCCCCGGACGCCCCGAGTCGGGCCTCCCGCCCCCCGCGGGGCTGGGCCCTCACCCCAACGCCAGCCAGCCGGAGGGGGCTCGCCCTTCCGCAGCCTTCCAGCCCTCGCCCACCGTGCAGACCCTCCGAGCTCCCGCCCCCGTCCTGGCCTAGGACCCCCTGGAAACCGGCCTCGGGGTCCCAGCCTGTCCTAATCGCCTCCCCCAGACCGAGGCTTAGGGTGTGTCCTCGGGGGGCCCCTCGCGTTTGCCCCTGGCGTGGATGGACCGGGGCCCTGCGCTCAGCCTGGATGGAGATCCCCGGGAGGTGGGTGGACGTAGGTGACAGCGGCAGGAGGCCCTGGGGGTCTCGGGGGATCCGCGGTTGGCCCGGCTCTTAGGGAGCAAGCCTGAGGGCTGTTGGGAAGCGTCCTCTATGGTTGAACTGTTGGGGGGCCCCGGCCCAGCCCCCCTTTCACAAGACACCCTTAGGAGGCGTTTGGGGGTGGTGGGGCTCACACTGAACAGTGGTTGGTCAGATTGGCGGCCGGGGCCGGGCTTTCTTACCTCCCGAGTAGTGGGAGGGCCCTGGGATGTACCCCAACTCAGAACAGCAGTGGCACTGTCTCCTTTTCACTTTCCCAGGTTTGTCAGACCCTTGGGGTCCCTTTGGCACCCCCTGCATCTTTCCTGCCCTGTTTGGACTCTGCCCTGGGCCTGGATTGAATGGATTTTTGTACACAGACCTGGGAGGAGGGGAGGCCTATCTTCCCCTTGTTTTTCTCTCTTCCAGAAGTGTCCAGGTGGCATTCTGAGTAACAGGGAAGCTCTGCAAACAGGCAGTTGAGTAATTGGGAAAAGCATTCAAAAGCTGTACGGACCAGGTCAGATCCTGGGAAGGTGAAGGGACAGCACTTCTCTGTTTAAAGCTCCACAGTGGGGGCGACTTTGGATTTAGTTGTCTGTCTGTAACTTCTAAAAGTATTCCGTTATGTCTCCAAATTAAGGACATTATCCCTGCAGGCACATCCTCGTGGACCCCAGTTGCCATTTTTCCTTCTGTTTACTCACTGTGTGTGGCTCAGCTGAGTTAAAAGTAATGGTGGTGAAGGTAGTAATTTTTATGGGGGTAATATTGAGTAATCAAACTCTGAAGTCTAGACTGGTAATAGGGTGTGTGTGTGTATTTGTATGATTTTTCTTTTTTTTTGGTCTTTTTAACCCAAGTTAGCATTTTCTGATGGGAATGAGATTTTTCCAGGGATCCTCTCAATGAGTGATAGCTTTCCAGTATGTCTCATTATTATTGGGTTTTTGGGGTACCACTTTCCTGTGGGAAGGAAAAGCATACTGACTTGAAGAAACAGTATATCCTAAAGTCACGATTTTGTATTTAAAAACAATTAAGAAATCACGCCCTTTGCAAAAACAGCTTGTATTGAAGGCTCTCGGGAACTAGGTAGGCCTTTTTGTCTTGTCAGTTTTCATTGAAGTTAATTTTTCATGACCCAATTTGATTTCCCCAAAGTAGCAACTCATGAAGAAGATGGCTCCTTTTCAACTCATGAAGAAGATGGCTCCTTTTAGTCAAAGGAGTTTTTAGAGCTATGTACACTCACTCTTCAGCCTGGAAACCCTGGTTTTGCAAGTGAATTTCATAACTAAATCTAGATAAAACGTCTCCAGTCTCACTCCTGCCAGCTACCAAATGATAAACTCTTCTACTGAAAAAACAGTTCAGAATCTCTTTATATAATCTTATGTAATCTTCTCTCCTTTATTTCTGTGCTGTTTGTTGTTTTGTTTTCATTGAAAGAAACAGAGTCTTGTAAATGGAAGGGTCTTGCACGGGGCACATAGTTTACCTTAACCAAGTTTCTGAGGGGACAGTGAGACATGCTGTGTCTCCCAGACCTGCCAGTCTCCAGCCTTGAGGCTGATGCTGTCAACAACGTACTTTTCCCACTGGATGCTTCTCTTCTGGCACAAATCAAGGCACAAACACTATCATTGTTAAAAAGGGGCATGCTGCTTAAAAATGAAAGGAGTTGGCTAGCAGTGTTTAGAGCTCCGCCTTGCTCGGAGCAGAGCATTTCAGTATGAACTTCATGCTCCTGTGTAGGGAGGGCAGCATCTCTCATGTTCCTCAAAAACAAGGCCAGGGTGCCTCTTCTCCCATGAGTAGGCTGGGCGCAGAAGGAGGAAGTGGAGCGGTGTCAGTGTGCGGGCCAAAGTGGCAGCTTCCCATGGACAAGATCTGGCCACACTTGGGTGGCTCTTGTTTCTCCCATTTATCTGTGATCTTCAAAACAAAGTTGCCAGTATTAAAGAGTGCCAAGAGTCTGGACTCATAAAACAAAGGTGATCTAATATGAGGAGAGTGGGGAAGTAATGTTGGAGTCACTTCTCGGATAAGGCAAACCCATTTTTTTTTTCAGTTTGCCTCCAGAAAAAAAAATAAAAAAAAGCAAAAATGAGGTGATGGGATTTGAGCAGAAAGTCTGGGCTGCTGAGGGTGAAACCCAGAAAAGCTTTCTCTCCAGATGTCTGTCCTCTGAAAATCATGCCAGGGATATTGAGCCTGTAGCTGTATACCAGGCTTGACCAGGTCCTTGGGGCATCTGACCTTGTCTCTCGCTGAGGCCAGCCACGGTCTCTCCATTTCTAGACAAGGAGAGTGAAGCGCGTGGTCCTGCTGACAGGTGGTGGGGCTGGCATCCGACCCTATGTCTTGATCCCCCAAGCTCCTGACTGCTTGGCATGTTGCACCCTTTCCTTTAGGTCTGCAGAGGCAAGTCCTGGGAGAAAACAGGCTGCTTAGTTCCTGCTGGTAGCCTCCTCCAGTCCCTGTATATCACTTCTTTGCCTTTGGCCACAAGCTCCTGGCTCTCTTTGCGAGTTGGGTGCTTGTCAGCCACTGGAAACCAGGTCGTCAGGGCCCAGGCACCCATGGACTCAGTGGTCCAAATAATGAATCTGCTGTGCAACCGCTATTCATTGCTTATTAGACAGTCTACAAAGTGTAACTTCCAGCACATTTATTCCAGGGAACAGGAGAGTTAGCACCAACTGGGCTCTGCCTGAAGTTCACACCAGGGTACTGAGCTTGCTGCACAGATCTTACTCTTTTGTGTGGTCTTTGGTGTTTTGTTTCCAGGAAAAAAAAAAAGCAAAAATGAGGTGATGGGATTTGAGCAGAAAGTCTGAGCTGCTGAGGGTGAAACCTAGAAAAGCTTTCTCTCCAGATGTGTCTGTCCTCTGAAAATCATGCCAGGAATATTGAGTCCTTCAGTGTGACTGAGCCCATCAGGGAGATACCACCCCTAGAAGCTCCTCTTGGCCATTGCTGGAGCATTGGGTAGCTGGGAAGGCTCTGGCGGTGGTGTCTGTACTAGGTGCATGCAGCCCACAGGCAGGGCTCTCTGCTAACACTGCTGGAAAGGCCACTTTGGGTGTGGTTCTGGGACGGGGTGTACTCTGCACATCTCTTGTTCCTGTGCTCCTCTGCCACCCCCTCCAGGGGGTTCCAGTCCTGGAAACGAATGAGGAGAGAGGGCAAGGAGTAGCAGACTGTTTTTCTCTGCTTGCTACAGGCCACAGGAGGTCACAGCAAACCCCAGCACTTTGGAGGGAGGGGGTGGGGGTGGGGAAGCAGTGGGGACTGTGGTAAGTATGGCTGCTCCTAGAAGCTGTGCACACAACATTCTCTCCTGTCCAGCCTCTGGGGCTGCTTTCCTAGAATGCAGCATTTTATCACAGAGGAGAGATTTTAGGACGGCAAGGTTCTCCACACTGCTTGGGGCCAATTGACTTCTCTCCTGGGCCCCGTGATGCAGCACAGACCTGAGAAATACTTGGAAGAAATGGGAGTTGGGGGGAGGCGTTCACGTGTCTTGGAACCTGAGTGCCAGCCCTGACTCAGCCTTAAGGAGGCAGCCTTTGGCACAGGCCCTTGTCTTCTAGGGCGTGGAGACTTAAGTTGGTTCTTGAGAAGGGCAGCCCCAGCCTTTGGTGATCAAGACCATCTCATCCTTTTCCTCTTCTTCAGACTTTTCATTGACTAAGAATTGCAGGTTGCTTTCTCCAGTTTTATTTTCTTCCTGTAGACCCAGAGAGTAGATTTTTATGAATTGTGTGGGAGTCGAAGAAGGCTTTTGGGTATTCCCAAAGAGTTATGTTTCTGATTGGAGAGAATTATATTTATAAAATCCCCTTCAATCCCCTAAAATATTGACCCTGTTGAAATCGGATTCAGTTTTCATGTTTGAGTCACTTGGACGCTGTCACTTCTTAGACACCCGTTGCACCAAGTGTGACGCCCCTGGGGGTTCTCCCTGAGAAGCTAGCCTGTAGAGTTGGCTGCCTCATCCTGTCTTCCGTCGAGCCCTCCTGCACAGTGGCCCCATCCGGGCTGGCCGTGCTTGTGGTGCTGCACACTCGCGAGCAGCATCTGGCTCTCAAGTCCCCATGTGCTGCCTGGGGGGTCCAACGCCAGCAGAATTGGGACCCAACTGTTCTCAGTTCATTCAGCGGCATGTCCTGTTTGGCTGGTGGAGTCTGGGCACTTCTGGGTTGTGGTAAGGGGGAGCTTGCTTGGAGACTTCCTGAGTCTCAACATGTCGGTTAAGTGCCTAGTCCAAATGGCTGTGACCAAAACACATGCAGGGAAAAAGATGAAAGCTGGGTCTGATGTTGTTATTAAATACAGGGTTTTTTGTGTGTTCAGCCCAAACTGATGCTTATTGGAGGGGAGCTTGTTTCAAGGAGGTTTGGGGTGGGGGTGGCTGGCTTATAAAATGACCGACCTCAAATCCAGATCATAGACATCAAGTCAGACGGATCTAATTCTGACTGTAACGACCAACACTTTTAGCTTTTGTTCTAAAGTGAGGAGATGTGTCTGTTTCTTCGCCACGTTTGCATGGGAAAAGGAGGAGTGGATCACCTTCCTGGATGGAAATGTCTCCCCATCTCTTTGCTTTTTAACCTTCCCAGTCTGACACTCTAGTTAAGAGGGAGAGTCTGCAAGGACGCATTTAGGTGCTGCCTCAGACTTGGGGGCTGGGCTGCACAGCAAATTATAGTGTGTTCACTGAGATTACTTCTAGCAAAGGGAGGGTCTTGTCTGCTTATCCTTTTGGTCTGAATGGCACTGTGCAGATGTCCCAGGGAGCCAGCTCATGCCCTTTTCAGGAAGTAAGCAGAATGCCTCCCATGACTGTCTTGGGGGCGTGGATCACAGGACACTCCTCCTGGGGTCCCGCCATGGCGCCTTCTTGTTGGAGCCTTCCTTCCAGGCGGTTGCCTTTTTCCAGGGGTTGAGCCTGAGCTGGAGGTCTGTGTCCCTCCAGGACCTCTGCACACTGGACCTTCACATGAAGGTCATTCCAGCCGACCAGCACCAGTTCAGGAGCAGGGTGGTGGTTTTTTCTTCTCCATAGGAACCGGTGACTACACCGTTGCCAGGCATTCTGGAAGTGTTCAGGCCCCGAGATGGAAACTGGGCAGATGGGTGGTGCCAGTGGTACTGGACCTCATCCTCTGTGCAGTGCTCGCCGTGCACGTATGCACCTGCTGTGTACGCTTCCCACATGGGCCCTCAACTCTATGGCAGAGCACTTGGGACTGCTCATCTTGTGTTTTCAAGCAAGGTTTTGCTCCCTCCCTGCTGATGGTTTTCTTGACTATTAAGTTGGGACAGACCCTTGGTGACCATCTGATCCAGCTCCGCTTCTTTTGTAGAAAGATAAGAGACCCCTCCAGAAAGTAACTTGGCTTGTCCCTGGTCACATGGTATGGTCAGTATTGGGGCCAGGACAAGAGCATGGCTTCAGTCTCAGCCAGGGCTTTGTCTCCCGTATCCATTGGTTGGCTGTCTGGGTGTCTGTCTGTCCCTATTACTAAATGGGGAACCAAAGCCTGAGTGTGGGTGTGACGTCAGCAGTTGGGGCTCAGGCTCTGTGGTCTTGGCCTCGTGTGCCTCCCCCTCCTCCGAAGATGAGCCAGTCAGTGGTCCCAACCAGAGGCTGCTGGAAGGCAGTGGACTTGCGTAACTAGGTGCTCCTTAGCAGAAACAGACACTTTCCAAAACACCAGCAATTAAGAAATGCTCTTAGGCACACCCTCGTTGTTCCAGCAGCAGGTTGGATTGGCCCTGAAAGGGGCTGTTTGGCCGATGTCCACCTGACTGTATCTTTGAGGGATTAGACTCAGGTGTGCCCTTTAGACTCCAGCCTTCTGGCCCCTGGCTCATAAGGGTGGGCCCTGACCTTTCTCCTACGTACCTGCTGTGTTGTCATGGGATTCCTTTCCTTTTGTTTCTCAGCTTTATGGCTGGGAAGGGAAGGCATACTGGCACATGAATGACATTTGGACCTGGCATTTGACAGTACATATGTGTCTCCTAATCAAGCCATCATAAATGGCATAACTTGCATGGGACAGACATTACAAATGTACTTTTTCCCTCTAACATTGGCCATTGGTTTCCCATACCTGCAGTCATTGCTGCTCCAACAGACATTCTCCTGATCTATGTATCTTTAATTTGTTTTGGCTCCACAGGCTTTTTTAAAAATCCCAGTGATTTCTAGCCATTCCACATACTCAGCATTTCAGTTTTACTCATGATTATTGTGCATACACAGTTGTCCAAGTCAGACTGCCCAACTGTATTAGGGGCTAGGATGGCAGCTTTAAAGAGTGCCTGCTCCCACAGCCTGGGCTACCCCCTCGCTGCTCTGCAGATTTGGGAAAAGGCGAGCTCCGGAGCTACCACCAGTTGACCCCCTCACCCCAGAGGCCTGGGACCTTCTGGGTGGAGGGGCACTGAGCATCCCTGAGGTGTCAGGGAGGCCAAGACCATGGTGACTAGGTCACAGATAATCCAGTGGGCTAGGGGCAAGTCTCAGCCTTGCACTGTCATGTCACTGTGGCCTTGAGGGAACCACTTCTCCCCTCTTACCTTCAGTTTGTCCATTTGTAAAATGAGAGTTAGACTAGAGCAGTGGGTCTCAACCAGGACCAGTTCTGCCCCTTCTCCCTCCCCAGGGGAAATGTGGTGATGTTTGCAGACATATTTGATTGTCACAAGGGAGGGTACTCCTGACTTCTGGTTGGTGGAGGTCCGGGATGCTCTTACATATCCCACAGTGCATGGGATGGCCCTAGACATCAGTGTGCCAAAGGGAGACCCTGTCCTAGGTGATCTCTAAGGGCCTTTGTGTGCCGTGACTAAGTGGTGGGCTCCCTCAACAGAAATGCAAGCTGTGCCTCTTGTAGTCAGGTCTATGTGTTTGGCCCACAGTTGCCACCTAACTGTGCCTGCTGGGAATTGGAGGAAAGCAGGTTCTAGGGGAGGCTGAGCTGCAGCAGCCGATGCTTTACAGAGTCTGGGGCTGACACTTGGATTGTCGTGCACACTTAAAAGGGGTGCTGGAAAAGAGGTTGAGAGTCCCCCAACTGCCCTGGAGAGATACTGGGAACCTTGAGAGCTCTTCTCCAGTTCCTGAATGCCCTGTTATCTGCGGAAGCTGTGGTGTGTTAGCAGTCGCAGCCTGCTCACCAGGGGATTTCTCTGGTCCGCAGTTCCTCCGTGTGACGAAGCAGTACCTCCCCCACGTGGCGCGCCTCTGCCTGATCAGCACCTTCCTGGAGGACGGCATCCGCATGTGGTTCCAGTGGAGTGAGCAGCGGGACTACATCGACACCACCTGGAGCTGCGGCTACCTCCTTGCCTCTTCCTTTGTGTTCCTCAACCTGCTGGGACAGCTGAGTAAGTGGCTGCTTGTGGTGCTCCGAGTCATCTGCGGAGTTGACAGGCTTTGCCAGGGGCTTCTTGTTCCCTCACCGACACAACCTGCACAGTTTGTGCTGATTAGAGGCTGGGAGGCTGTTTGGATTTGAGGCTCTCCTGAGACGGTTGTCTACTTTTCCCCTCTTCTCTAGGGCAGGCTTGCCAGGCCAGCGAGTTGTGTTGTGCAGACCCTTCAGGGAATGCTCTGTGTCAAGTCCTGGGCTGATAGCTCTGGCACTTGCTAAAGAAATACAGCAGTGCTTGGTCTGCAGTGCCCAAAGCAGGAGGTGCTGGGGAGACTGGGAGGTCTAGGTGGGCCTGAATTGGAGCTAAACTAGGTAGAGACAGAGGGGCCTAGGCAGGATAAACGGGATTAGGTAAATGGAGAGAGAAGAATGAGGCCTGTGCTAGTTTCTGACCTTTCTCCTGCTCCTGTGGGACCATCTGCTGGTAGCTCCCTCCATAAATTAGGGGTGAGGAAGAGACTTACTTTCCCATGTCCTCTGCTCTTCATAGTAGAGCAGATAGACTACTCTGATGGGAAACCAACCCCGGGAAATTGCCCCTTTTTCCTAGCAAGGGCTCCACCGGATGTGTCTTTGTAAGTAACATCCGGTGAGCTGGTTGCTGGTGCATGCCCAGTCCTGTCAACTCTCCCAGAAGCTGCCTGCAGCTTGGGGCAGGTGAGGAGATGATGTATGTTCCTTGCCTGGGGTTACCTGCAGTGCCCTGACCCTTGCCCCTCTCCCTTCCAGCTGGCTGTGTCCTGGTACTGAGCAGGAACTTTGTGCAGTATGCCTGTTTTGGACTCTTTGGCATCATAGCATTACAGGTAGGCAGAGCAGTCTTTGCTGGTCCTCCCTTGTCATGCCCTGGGTACAGTCAAGCTGTTGAAAAGGTGCCATCCTTTCAACCTCTGACTGCCTGGAACCGTTCTCTACTCAAGGGCCAATAACTAGCTTTTCCTCAGCACAAGCTCAAGAGCAGCAGACCACTGAGCAGGGCTGTTGAGGCTGTTCCCATCGAGGAGGCAGCATGCGCTGGGGCACCAGGCGGCTGTCATGCCCATCCTTGGCCACTTCCCTGAGTCTCCGAACCACAAGGGTGGTTTTCAGCCAGAATGTTATCTGGTTATCTAAGAGGAACACTCTTTATTCAGATGAAATGTTTGCAGTGGTTTCAGAGCCTGGGTATTGGTTGAGCAGACCCAGGGTCCCCATACTACTCTTTTGGGGAATTACTAAGCCAAACTTCTGAACTTGGAGCTGTCCCCAGTGTCCTAAAACGGTTTTGTGTACTTTTATATTTTTTACTTAATGTTGGAAAGCTGCCAAATGCTGTTAATTCTATAGAAAAGAAATTTGTTTGAAAATGCTGAGACTTAAGTTTCTCTCTGTCTTCTCCTTTCCCCTCAGACGATTGCCTACAGCATTTTATGGGACTTGAAGTTTTTGATGAGGTATGTGCATTCTGGCTAGTGAATTTAGTGAACTTTTCTCCTATCTCTACTCTGAAACCAGTGTTTGGAGTAAAGCTTGTTTGGGTCCAAACCATGCTTTTTAATAAAAGATTCTGCAGCAGGGCCTGCCCTGACAAGGCCCCTGCCCTGATCCCCTGGAGTGCTGGTGAGAAGGCGCTCATCTATCCAATCTGGGGAGTGGGATGGATGGACGGACTTGCTTGCCAGGGTTCGTCATTGGTCTGGGCATGTCCAGGTTACCGGTCCCTTCAGTTGGAGAAGCACACCTGCATCTGCAGCATAGGGACCTGAAGTTTGCCTGCGTCCCAGTGCTCTGGCCCTGTAGGCTTGAGCCTGCTGTGGTCCTGCTTAGTGCATGGTCTGGGCTTATGCCAGGTCCCCCTCTAGCTAGCTGGGCAGGCAGGTCAATGTGTTTCTTCTCCTCAGGAACCTGGCCCTGGGCGGAGGCCTCCTGCTGCTCCTGGCCGAGTCCCGGTCAGAGGGAAAGAGCATGTTCGCAGGCGTGCCCACTATGCGTGAGAGCTCCCCCAAGCAGTACATGCAGCTCGGAGGCAGGCTGTTGCTGGTCCTGATGTTCATGACCCTCCTTCACTTCGATGCCAGCTTCTTTTCTGTGAGTATTCTCGCTTATGGAAATCAGTCTGGTTTCAGAGTCTTCCTCGAAAAGAGCAGTCCCTCTCCCAGTCCTACCCTGTTTTTCTTGGTTGTGTACCGTGCAGGGGACACAGCAAACCTTGTTTGCCAGAGCAGTGGCCTTTCCAACAAATTATGCCAGAAATCGACATGAACTCGCCCCGTTTTTCTTTCCTTTGTTCATCAGAACCTTTATCGCATCCTTCTTGCATGCCAGTTGTTGGGGTCACAGACATGCAGAAGGTTCCTTTCTTGCCTTCAAGGAGCTTACAGAGTACATATCACACGTATCACCACCTAGACAGTGGTGAGGTTGGCAGTGGGTATGAGAGACCCTGGCCAGGGCAGGCTACCCCACAGGTTCCAGATTGGCTGTGGGAAAAGAGGTTGTTTCTAGCTTGGGTGACTGGGTGGGTCGTGAGGCCCCTGGGAAATGAGTTATGGCTCAGATCCATCAAGCAGAAACTTGAGTTGATCTTGGTGAGTCACAGCCCAGCAGTTGGAGATTTTCTTTTCATCTTTCCCAAACTCTTTGGCTTCAAAGCCAGTGTTATGTTATCTGCTGCTCCCCCATCTCTGTCTCGCTTTTATTTCTCCACCTGTAATTTCCCACTCTTATTTTCTGTCTTCATTCTTGAACCTTCAACTGCCATCTTACAGCTGAACCCCTAGTTGCTGAACCTGGCACAGATAAGTTGATGACACAGGACAGGTGGGCATTTCCATCTTTTCCTTCCCCAAAGTCATTTTGAATTTCTACTTTCTGCCCAATGCAGATTCTCCAGAACATCGTGGGCACAGCTCTGATGATTTTAGTGGCCATTGGGTTTAAAACCAAGCTAGCTGCGTTGACTCTGGTCATCTGGCTCTTTGCCATCAACGTGTATTTCAACGCCTTCTGGACCATTCCAGTCTACAAGCCCATGCATGACTTCCTGAAGTATGACTTCTTCCAGACCATGTCCGTGATCGGAGGCTTGCTCCTGGTGGTGGCTCTGGGCCCTGGAGGTGTCTCCATGGATGAGAAGAAGAAAGAGTGGTAACAGATCCCTCCCGACCTGGCTAAGACCTGTGGCCATCCAGGACTGGTTCGAGGTGGAATTTGACAAAACTGCCAGCATTTATGTATCCTCTTCTTTTCCCCTCCCTTGGTAAAGGCACAGATGTTTGAGAACTTTATTTGCAGAATACCTGAAAATTAATGGCTAAATCTGCTTTGGAACCACAATTTGGTATCTTTGGGTATTTAGTGCTGGCCAGCCAGAACAGTTAGTATGGCACCCCTGGACCAGGGCTTCTTGGAGTGAGCAGCTTGGTTAGTTGTGGCCTCTTAGTCCCATTTTTGTTTCTTTTCTTTTGTTGTTGGGGGGAGCCTTCAAACTGTACTGTGAGCAGATACGTTTGTGTCTCATTCAAAGTGGTCTCCCTCTTATTTTTATGTTTTTAGCTAAAGCTACTAACTGATTTGGAATGGCCTGGCCAGCTATCGAACACCCTGTCCAACTTCCTGGTTTAAAATCCCACCCAGTGGCTTCAATGTGTGTTGGCCCCTGCATTGTAAGACTTGTTAAGTGTAGGAAGAAAACCATTTCAGAGAAATCCAAAGAAATGATGCAGTATTAAAGGGGCAACTGAAGCTGCTGCTCAAAGCAAAAGACTTGAGTTAGAACATCAGCTTGGGTTGGTGTCAAGTTTCTCTTTGGATAACACCCCTTAGTTGTGAGCATTCATGGCCCAAGGCAGGCGCTAAAGGCTCCCAAGTCCTGGGGGAAGTGGCTGGCAACCTGCAGTCCCCAAGCCTGGCATGCAGGATGATGGTGAGGACACTGTACACTGAGACAGCTGGCACAGCCTCTTGGGCAAGTTGGCCTTGGCAGGCTCCTGCTGACCAATCTCAAAGGCTGCTGCCCTGGGGTAGAGCAGTGAGGGAGGCTCTAAGACCCAAGGGCTTGCAAATTAGTTACCTCACACTTGACCTTTCCACCAACAAGGTCTGAAAACCACATGCAGAGCTCTGACCTGACTTGGCACCATCCCACACATTTTTTTCTTTGGCTTGAAGGTTTTCCCAGGCTGCAGGTTCAAAGTTACACAGCCATGACTTAACATTTCCAAGAGGCTGTTGCTTGCTCAGTGTCTTTCGCTATGCTGAATACAACCCAAATTAGTATTTACAATTTGTGATGCCTTATCAATTTGATCTTAATCCTGTATTTAAAGTTTTCTAACATTGCCTTATACTGTGTTTCTCTTCTTGGAGAGTATCCCTCCTTGCTCTCCTCTGTTATCTGTATTGCAGTGGCCTCACAGAGGGTCAGATACTTTCCTCCCTCAGGGGCGTGGCTGCCTAAGACTGAGACCCACACCTGGGGAGGGAAAGCGGCTCACTCCAAACTCAAAGGTCTAGCAGAAGCCCAAACTTGGGCCTTATTTTTTTCTCTGATAGTAGCAGCTAGGTATGCAAGACTTAGAATGAGTTCCCAGGAGTGCTGTGGGCCCAGTCCTGACCTCCCACTTCCCTTGTCAGCACCACAGAACAGGGTGAGGCAGGTGTTTGTCACCAGGGCTTGAAAGCCTTCTCTGGTCCTGCAGCCTGGGCCCCCCTCATCTGGCAGGAGTGATGGGGTGCCCTTTCAGGGCACCACCCCCACAGGGCCCCGCCATAGTGGAAGCTCCTCCCAAGATATCTACTGTCTACCCCCTAGTAGCTACAGGGCTAGGCCATGGCATAGGAACAGAGGGCTCTTTCCTTCCTGGTCACTCATGCTTGCTGCATGGAAGGTGACCTCTGATCCCTTCCCCATTCAGCCCTTTCCCTGCAAACACTGCACAACAGCCCCATAGGACCACACTCTTGGCCAAGTCAGTTTCTCGGTGGCCAGTTCTGGCGGGCAGGGTTCTTCCTTGGCACCACCCTTGGGGACTTGTTGGTTTGTAGAAAGCCAGAATGAGCTGAGGAACCCAGGGTGGGGAGGGGACAGCCATCACTGGCTCTGCAACAGCAGCCTTGGATCTGGTGGTTTCCTGTCCCCCCAGCCCAGAGAGGCTAGTGTGCAGGGTTAGATGCCTTTGCTGGAAAGAGAGAAAAAGGATGGTCTACCAATTAATTGGTTTTGGCAAACAACTTCTGAAAATGTATGTGGGAAATAGGTATAAATTTCATTTTATGCTGTATTTTATATCTTAGTTGTGTTTGAAAACGTTTTGATTTTTGGAAACATCAAAATAAATAATGGCATTTGTTGTATGCTGTGATCCTCTGGTGTTTCCTAGACGGGGATGGTCCTGGCCCGAGCTTGCCTCTGTAGGTCACAGGGAGCCAGGTTCTTGTCTTGGAGAGCTCATCCAGGTAGCATCCTTCCTTCTCTTGGAGCACCTGCTGCTTTCTCATCCCAGGCAAGGGAGTGGCCTGGTCAGCAAGTGGGGTGGGGGGGCAGTAAATGCCAGGAAACAAAGCTGAATCATGGAGAAGGTACTGTTGACACAGTGCCAGCAGTTCAGGGGCATGTGGCAGCCTGATCAGAACAGTGAGGGAACAAGAGCTAAAGAGTTTCTCCAGCTATCTTGTATTAACCCAGCTGTTTCAAAGAGCTAAATCTCTTAGGTTTGCAGTGATGGCTTTTGAATTTCTTCTTCAATGAACTGGACTGCTTCTGTGGCATAAACAGAAAATCCTATTTGTTAGAACCCTTCTGATCCTAAGATGTTGGGCTCTGTGAAGTCAGGGCTCCCCCACCCCCCATGCAGAGAGTTTAGTGTGACAGTTGTCATCTTTCCTGCCACAGCTTAGCTGCTGGATGGAATGGCTCCAGGGGACACAGGAAAGGGCAGCCAGTGGCGCTTTGGAACTTTGCAGCAAGACCCGTTCTAGCCTAACCCCACTGATTTATCCTTGGGGACAAGAACCTTCATTCCTGCCAACTGCAAAGGATGGCATCTAGTAATGGGGTTTCTTCTCTAGGATCCTCTGCTACAGTGGCAAAGAAAAGCAAATCCCAACTCCCATTAGGTGGTTTTGCTTTTAGACTGGTGGTTTCAGCCTGTCCAGGGAGCCAGGGCTCCTTGTAGCTGCTTCCAGGCAAGCGCTAAGCAAAGTAACAGCTTTTGCTTAATCATAGCAGCCTTGGCTGGTGTTTTCTTTGTATACTGTTAAGTTCAGGGTTCCATTTGCTTGGGGACCTACTGTTTCAAAGAACTTGAAACTCACCTTCCCGCGTTTCCGGTCCAGCGCCGGGGCCACCCCAGTCTCCCCTGCGAGCCCAGTGCCTTCCTCCCCAGCATCATCCTCACTTGCCATCAAAATGACATTGGTGTGGTCCCCATTCTCAGTCCTTCCTGGGGCCTTCTGGGTGAACAGCTCGGCTGGAAGGAGCAGAGGGAGCACGCTGAAGCTTGAGGGATGGACATGCAGTAGGAGTGAGAAGGGCCCAGACCAGAGCCAGGGATGCTGGTGGGAACCCCAGGACTAAGCCACAGTGAAGTGTGAAGAGGAAGTTGTACTGGGCCTGGCCAGGTAGAGAGGGCCTATGCTGCTTACGTGGGTACAAATCTGTCATGCTGTCATCGCTCTGGGCTCCTTCCTCGTCACTGGATGCGGGCTCCCAGAAGTGTGCTCCTCTGCCAAGCGACCCATCGCTATCTGTCTGGCCTTCCCTCCTACTCCTCTTGTGCAGCAAACAGGCAGGGACAAACTCCACTCCCTGCTTCCGGCACTCTTCATCTGGGAGGTAAGCACATGCTGCCTGGCACCTGGTGGCTCCCTCGAGTCCTGTGCATCCCCAACCAGACTGTGAACAGGGCCCTGGCACCCCTACCCACTGGGGCAGCTCAGAGCAGTGGCAGGCACACATCCTTGGCTCAGTTCCTGCTAAGTGTGCAGGGAGAGTAATGGGAGCCCAGAAGTCAGCATGGGCCCATGCGGCCATTGCCATCCTATCCCTCGTTCCAGCCAAGAGATAGAGGCTGGGAGCAGTAAACAGGCACAGACAAGAAGAGCTGTCCCAAGGGAAGGCGGACGTGTGGTCCTCCAGCATAGTCGGGCCTGCCACTCGCCCTGGCCCACCTTTGGCTGAAAGCAGTTCGCATTAGTCTCCCACAGAAGGCCCTCACCAGGACCCCCACTGATGCCTTCCATGCTGCCAACCCAGGGAAGCTGGGTCCCTGGTGTGGAGAGGCAGTGAGCAGAGGCTGGGTAGAGACAGCCCCCTAGGGGCCACTGTGGCTCCCTCACAGGGGTGCAGCACTAGGTCAGCCTGGGCACCAGGACACACCAGCTCCCTCTTCCTGCTTTCACCCCTCACTGGCCAGTCCTGCAAGGCCCTGGTCTCTAATTTCCCTGCCTGCCTCGGTCCCACCTTCAGGTGCCTGCGCTCCACCCCACCACAGCCTACACTACACCTCCCTGGGGCAAGGCAGCCAGGCCCCATCACCACCAGAAGCTGCACACGGACCTGGAGTTGTTCTTCGGACATCCTCGGCCAGGTCTCTGACTCCAGACCATTGTCCTAAAGTGGCCTCACTTCCTCCTTGTTTGGTCTCACGCCCCTGGTCCATCACTACAACTCGGTCCTTCCCTCTTGTCCTGTTGAACGCACTGCGAAAACCTCAGCCCTGAGCCCCCACCTTCCTCCTTCCTATGCCCCAGAGCAGCTGAGCATGCCTGGAGAAGACCCACCACCGGCTCTCATCTGGAACAGCGTGCTCTGCAAGCTGCCTGTTTTCTGCTCCTGAGAGGCCCATGTCCTGCCTTTTTGACCCTCCTGCAGCTTCCTCTGCTTTCACACTCAGGCAAAGACTGGCTTTCCATCCTTGACCCCACGTGGCAGGCTCCCGGGATGCTCACTCACGCCCCCAGGCTGTCTCACAACGCCACCACAGCCACCACAACCACCCTCGCTGGGGTCGCCAGGGCCCTCCAAATGGTCAAACCTCACGATATTTCTGTCCTCACCTTCCCTTCACCAGCAGTTGATGGAATCAACCCCTTTTCCCGGAGACCCTCCTCAGGCCCTGAGGCACCACTTTCAATGGGGTTCTCCCCCTCATGTGGCCCCTTCTCTGCAGTGCTCGGACCTTCCCCTCCTATGCTCACCCCAATGGGGGACACAAGCACCACCTCGGCCTCTATGACTTGTGGTATTGGAGTGTCTCAAGGACACTCCAATAATAGACCTGACCGAACATATCCCAAGGAACCTTAATTCTCACCACAAACCTGCTATTCAGACTCCATTCTGCTGCCTTGGTTACTGATACTCCCATCTACCTGAAGCCGGAAGGATCGAAGCAGATCATGCTCCATCCCTTGGTGGTCCTGGCCACGGCCTCCAAGGCCCTCTGTGACCCGGTCCCTCAAGCCCCCTGGCACGCTGCCACAATGGCCGTCCTTTGAATCTCTTCTGCCTCAGACCTTGTCCGGCCCCTCTCCTGCCCCTGGAGCACTGTGGCCCTAGCCCCATGTCCCTCAGGTCTCCACCAGAAGAGAAACCCTGGAGATCCTTTCCCACCCTGTCCAAGGTAGGCCTCTGGACACCTGCCTAGCACCGCCTTCTTTGCAGGCATGCCACAACTTGCAATTAGACTTCCAAGTCTGCTTCCTACACTGCACCCGTGCTTACTAAACCAAGCTCTCTGGGGCAGGACCACGGTCCACTGTCCTCTGTGCTTGGACTGGACCTGGGCACTGGCAAAATATCATGGAAGAATGCCCAAGATATCACCTTTGTCTCTGAGAAGTGGCTCTCTCTGTCACCCCGATATCTGCACTGAGAGGCAGGCTGTGTCCTAAGCACCCTCTGATGGAGGGTTCCTCCCCGCCCTCCCAGGCTACTCACATCTGCGCAGCGCCCTCTGGAACCGCCGGCCCTGGGTGTGCCGCAGCACGTGCTCTGGGGACTTGTTGATGTGTCGCAGGGTGAGCCTACAGAACATCTGGTGCCTGAGGGCAGGCAAAGTACAGTTGGAGGGCACAGGGACAGGTCATCAGAGGGCTCCCGGCCACCCCCAGTGGCTGATGGGACAGTCTGCAGCACAGCCTGGACACTGGGCCTTGCAAGAACTCCCCACCCAGTCCACCCCGCAGCAGAGGTGAATCACAGCTGATGGAGCCTTTTAGCATTTACCTATAAAATAGGCAGACTTGAGCCTCCTGGAATATTCCAGGGAGAAAGAATGCCTATTCACGACCTGACAGAGCTGGCAAAGTGCTCAACAAATGGGAGAACTCATCACCACCGAAGTCTCCCTTGTGATGCTTCCTGTCAACCAGTGCTCTCGGCTAAGCCAGGGGAGACGTGAAACCCAACACTCAGCATCTCAGGAGACGAAGCACAACCCTCATGCCCCCCTCGGCAGCAGGCAGGACACGCACGACAGCCTCGCGTGACAGCACAGGACATATGCTCCCCGGGCCCAGGGACCCTCCCCCTGGAGAACTGGTTTTCCTGGGAGAAGCGCTGACCCCGGAGCCCGAGGCCCGGCTCTGGACTCGGCCAGGCACTTAGGCGCTGGCCAGCCGGGTGCCAGCGGCCGTGCGGAAAGGTGCTGGGGAGACGGGGGCACCGGCCTGCGCGCCCCGCCCCGCCGCCCTCGCCCTCCCCGCGGCGCTGCCCACGTACGGGTGCTTGGTGCTGGGCACAATGTGCGGCTTCAGCTCCGCGTAGTCGAAGGACGGGCAGGCGCGGACCAGCCGCTGGTATTTCTTGCCGCTGGTGTAGACCTGGAGCTCCGGCAGGCGGCACGGCAGCTCGTGGCCCGTCAGGGAGCACCTCACCTGCGGGCGGGGCCCGGGGCCGTCAGAGGGGGCCTCCCCCGCCGCCCACCGGTCCCCCGGTCCGTCCGCCTCCCCTTCCTGCCCCGCCGCGGACCTTGGAGGCCCCGGGCTCGAGCCGCAGCGCCGGATGCTCGCGCAGGAAGGCCCGCACGTCGGCGTGGAGATCGACCATGGCTCGCAGCGCGCAGCCCGGCAGCTTCGGTTTTGCGCGGCGGGGAGGGACTCGGCGGCCACCCGGAACCGGAAGCTCCCGCGCCCCGGAAGTGTTCGCGGGCCGCCGGGTGCCATGGCGGCGGCGACGAGCTGGCTGGGGCTGCTGCTGCGCACGGTGTGCGCTGGGCCGAAGCGCGGGGGCAGGCGGGGGGGTGGGCATGAGACCGGGTCCCAGCGAGGGGCGGGCGGGACCCGGGCGGGCTGCGCGCCAGGGAGGGGGAGGCGGCGGCCGTAGGAGGGGAGCCAGGTCATCCCTTGTCTCCGCAGGCCCCGGCCGGCGCAGTCAGGAAACGCCTCTTGGGGGTCCCCGCGTGCCCAGGTGAGGATTCGGCACAGGGTGGATTTAGGGACCGAGGAAGAACCACCCGACTTTCAGCCCCTTCTTCTTAAAGGGGCGACCTGGGGATTAAAATAAATTCCGTAACCACCGACTGAATGTAAGCTCCGTGTGAAAGGGTTTCACCGTGAAATAACATTCTAGATTAAATGCCTCGTTATCAAGCCTCGATTATGTGCCCGGCGCCATAACGAGTGCTTTGTCCTCACAGCAATCAAGGGGAGGGAGTCCTGTTATTCCAGTTTTACAGATGAGGCTCCAACTAATGAGGGCCCACCTGAGATTGGAACCTGGCCTCTGAGCTTCAAACTAAAGCATATGTAAACGCCACATTTCCAGACTGCTTCTCCCTCCAGGTCAAGGGGCACTTTGTTCCCAGGAAAGTGCTCTGTACAAATAGGAGAGGGTACTTTGCCAGCCTGCTGCAGGCCTGCTTTTCTGTCATCTGAATGTCATAATGCTTTCAGCAGATGGGACTTGCCTTCTGAGAGCTTAAATGTGTCTTCTGTGTACATTGTTACATCTTTAAATTTATGTTGAACAATGAAAAAGAAAAGCTATTAAGAGAGCTTTGTAAACCACTGTCCTGAGTTTATGGCTGATACTTATTTCTCTTTATAATACAATAGCCAGTGGTGCCTGGCACATTAGCTGTTTAATAAATGTTTTTGAGCAAGCAAATCCCTAGTGCATTTTAGTGCAATAGAATACGTTTTAGTGTATTCATGAGCAAAAAGGCATGAAGTGGTCACTTATTTACTCAGGGTCAAGTGGCAGAGCTGTAACTAAGTCCTGGGTCTTATTTATTTAGTCAAACAAACATTTACTGAGCCTTTGCTGTGCTGAGCACTGGGTTAAGAGCTGGGCTGGATGCAGTGCTGCTCGTTGGCTCTTAACTGCAGGTTTTGATCTGTTCATTCCTCTTCCACATTCTCAGGCAACATTGGTGGTGTCTTCTTAAGAAATTTCTGCCCCAGTTCTATTTATTTTGGGGTTTCTGACCCCGTGCCAGTATTGTCAATTCAACAGTGCCCAACGCTCTCTTTTTTAAATTACAAAGGCATATACTTTCAATTGCAGGTAGGGGTTGTTTTTTATACAGGCAACTCTACGCATGTTCTGGGGTGGGGAATGATCCAGTTTTACCTAGGTTTTTGTTTTGTTTTTATCCCAATTAGGGAAGTTGTAAGTTTACAGAAAAATCATGAAGAAAATGGAGTTCCCATATGCCTCCCTCTTCCATTTTTAACATTTTTGCATTAGTGTAGCACTTTTTCCAGCTCTTTTGCTTCCTCTAGGGGTGGCCTGGAGGCTAAGCAGGTGTGGCAGTTCTACAGCAGAAGCACCTGCAACAAAAGCAGAGGATGACTCCTTTTTCCGGTGGCTCCTGCTTCTCATCCCTGTAACAGCCTTTGGCCTGGGAACATGGCAGGTAGAGTGGTATCTAGGTCGGGGGTTGAGGGGGGCAGGAACCAGTCCTCTGAGCTCTTGCCTCCCTGCAGTCTGCTCAGGAGTCTGCTGATGCTGTTTCTTAAGGTCCAACGTCGGAAGTGGAAGCTGAAGCTGATTGCAGAATTAGAATCTCGAGTCATGGCGGAGCCCATATCTCTGCCCGCAGAGTAAGTGTGTGGCTGCCTACCCTGAATGGGGCTCACTTGAGGCCAGCAGCAGAAGCCTGACTTCTACTAGCCACCTTGCCCCCGTTTGCCCTCAGATGGGAGCCCTCGAGATCAGTCTTTCTGCTGGGCTTCCTACTGAAACTGAACTGGGAAGCTGCTTGATCTATTCAGAACCTTCTCACCTGGTTTTAACCTTTGGTCAGGTGCATGTACATAAGCCCTCCTCTGTCCCCACCCCAGTGCTGATGGCTGTCCAGAGTAGTGATTCTTAGCTGGTGGGTGAGAGCAGAGGAAGCAGGTCTTAGCATGAAGGTATTATGAACAAGTGCCCCAAGTGATTATAGTCCTCCCCACATCATTTAAAAGCACTGTCCTAGAGGGAGCGTTGTATTCAATAAAGGTTCCCATTGTTTGACTTGCAAATGGAGCTTTGACATATTTTACTAACTTTATGTAACACTTTTGCACAGGAGTCCACACTTTTAGCTTCTCTTGGGAAAGTAGACTGTTTGGCAGCAGATCCTCATTCCCATATGGCATTGCAATGTTGGAGCTGAGGTTCAGCCATCCTTATTAGAGGGCAGACCCTGTGGTTTAAAGGTCCCTCCATTTCCTACTGCCTTCCCTTTTGACTCCTTGTCCTGCTCTTTTGGGTTTGTAATGTACAACATAAGCGTTAGAGGGTTTGTTTTCCTGTCCAGCCTTGCTTAGTCTGAAATCTGTTTATGCTTTTCACATAGCTCCACAGAACTGAAAGATCTGGAGTACAGGCCAGTGAGGGTCAGGGGGCACTTTGACCACTCCAAGGAACTGTACATGATGCCACGGACCATGGTGGACCCTTCCCGGGAGGCCGGCCAGATCTCCTCCTCCGCCAAGAGTGGTGCCCACGTGGTCACCCCTTTCCACTGCTCAGACCTGGGGTGAGTAGCAGGTATGGCAAAGGTGATACCAGGGCACAGTGACGAAGTTGTGGCAGAAAACCCATTATCATTCTTTTCTTCTCATCCCTCAACCTTCGTAAGACATTGGGGAACTCTCAATCCAAGAAAGGTTCAGTTCCTTGAATTGTCAAGTCTGTAATTCTGTTACTTGTTAAACCATCTTTTTTGTCAAACCATTTGTTTCACTGTGTATCCCTGCATAAATCCTCTATACTAAGCTCTGAGGCCGAAGAAATGAGTAAAACATAGGTCTCTCCTCTAGAAAAATTGTTCTAGTGGCTAGTCTTGTGAATTACAATGTAGCATGGTGGTCAGCAGGAGGAATTCAGAAGGTACCCTCACACTGTCTGGAGGTCAGAGTCAGGCATGCTTCCCAAGAGCTGTTTTTGAGACAAATCTACTGAGAGGGCAAAGACTGAGGACTGCCTGGGGCTTTGTGGAAACATAGGATGGGGTTCTGTAGCAAGCCCCTCCTCGAAGTACCCTGCTATTCCAACTACCGAGCTGGGAGGTGGCAGGCCTTGTTATCGTGGCTCGACATTTGCATTTAGAATTTGACTGTGGCTGCCCTAATTAGGAGATTGGAGGCAGGTGGGCAAACAATTGTTGGAGCAGTTCCAAATTGACAAAAACAGGCACAGCAGAGAAAGACTTCCTAGTGGTACACATGTGGTCAATGGTACCATCAATGACGTGTCTGCCAAACTGACCTTCCCGTGTGCATTTCCTTGGCTCACCTTTGAAAACCAGTGGGCAGTGCTGTGCCTACGTAAGTTCGCAATGCCTATTTAAAAACGTCCCCACCTGAAATAACATTATCTGTACACACGTATTACTTTTGTTATTCCAGAATCACCATACTGGTAAATAGAGGGTTTGTCCCCAAGAAGAAAGTGAATCCAGACACCCGGCAGAAGGGCCAGGTAAGGGCTGAGCACCCTCTGGTTGTGAGTGATCAAGAGATTCCCAGGAGCCATGCGGGGCTCTCCTGTGTGAAGCACTTTCCCTCAAGGGCAATCTCACATCTTCCTTCACAGATTGAGGAAGAAGTGGACCTAGTTGGGATGGTGAGGCTGACAGAAACCAGAAAGCCCTTTGTCCCTGAGAATAATCCAGAAAGGAACCACTGGCATTACCGGGACCTGGAGGCCATGGCCAGGGCCACAGGCGCAGACCCCATTTTCCTCGATGCTGACTTCAGTACGTTTACCAGTCCACCCACTAATCTTGTGAATACCTTGTTCTATCTTCCTCAACCTTGACCTTCCAGAGTGGCTCTGTCACTGACATCCTAGGGGGAGAGCAACTGTAGGCTCAGCCTTGTTGACTACCAAGGGAAAGAAGCAACACCAGGATGACAGTTGGCTACAAGTCTGTAGGGTGTCACTGAGCAGCTTTGGAGTTCACTGGGGGAAATGGACCATGCAAAATGACAGTTGGGAAAAGCCATCAGAAAAACTAGAAAAAGCAGACCAAGTTGCTAGAGAAGGGACACGGTGTGGGAAGCACACATAACTGCACGTCATTCACTCTCTCCACAGAAAGTACAGTTCCCGGAGGACCCATCGGAGGTCAAACACGAGTCAGTTTGAGGAATGAACACATGCAGTATATTATCACCTGGTAAGCACCCAGTCCCTACCAGTCTCACCCCAGCTCCTTGCCCTACCCCAAGTTGACTCAGCCCCTTCTACATACTTTCAACACAAGGTATGGATTGTGTGCAGCCACATCATACTTGTGGTTTAAGAAATTCATGCATTGGACCCCTGGCATGTGACAAATCAGCTGACAGCCTGTCCCAGAAGCAAGCAGGACATAACTTGGTGCATATTACCTTTTAAGCTGATCATGTATTGTTGGTGATAGAAATAAAATTCCTTGGTTCACATATTAGGCACTTTTATTTCTTTCTGCCCAAGTGAGCTAGTAACTGGCTTGGTTCAGAATACTAACGTACCGTGTGATGATTCTGTAGTATACAGGACTGGCATGTTAAGCAAATTTAGTTACTGATTGTGTGTGTTTGTGTGGCGGAGGGGGGGCATGGGAAAGTTTCTAGTTTGCAAATGCTCCCATGCCTCTTGCCTTCAACCCAGAAAGCGTAACAGACACTGGTTAAAGGAGAGTCTTTATTTTTATGTACAGGAGATCAACATTTAACCCAGTTTAGTGGCAAGTTCTTTAGCTTTTGCCTTCTCCAGCTTGGCAATGCGAGCCACAGATTTTGGACCCAAGACATTGCCTCCCCAGTGACGGCGGATCTGAAACAAAAAGAAGCAAGTTAGCTCGCCCTGTCATTTTTGGAGGCTTGAGAAGCATGTTTAGTGAAGCTATCCTATTGTGTAAAGGTGCCTCTTACCTCATCATATCTGTCGTTGTAATTGGTCCTAATAGCTTCCACCAGCTTAGCTAGTGCTCCTTTGTCTTCCCTACCAGAAAGGGAAAAAAAATAAATAAATAAGGCCTTTGCCTCAATTACTCTTGCAGAAAGCAGGAACACCTTTTTTAGCAAGCACAAACCCTTTTGCCTCAGATGAAAGTAATGACCACAAGGTTTGTTCAGGTGAAGAAATTCTTAACCATCATAGGCAAAGTTCAGACAACTATAATCCTTGAGCTAGAACATTAGTTTTTAAGTTAAAATCCCTCAAAAGAATGGGCATTGGGGTCCCGTCCCACCCACAACCAGGCCACCTACTTACGAGTTGACCTGTGTGAAGGCCACGGTAGTACAGGTCTTCCTGTGGACGAGACGTCCCAGCCTGGCCTTCCCCTTGATGATGCAGTAGGGGACCCCCATTTTGCGACACAAGGCAGGCAGGAAGACAACCAGCTGGAAGACAGCATCATCTCTGGAGTACATTTTGACCAAAAGCAGTAACTTAAAAGGGTTATTTGGTAGCAACTGCTCAGGGTTAAAAAGCTCATGGATTTGCACTTCAAGGTTTCATTCAGTGAGAGATTCACATCATTGCAAGAGCATGGGAGGGTGCCATGTTGAGACAGTTCAGATGAAAAAGCTGGTGGTCATGGTGACCCCACTTTGGCCTCCATGCCTCAGTCCACTCTATCCATCTTCCTAGTACCAACGTAAGGACCCAACTTGAGTTTAGCCTCAATGCTTGTAAGTCAGAAATGTACCTCGATGGGGTCCACATCATGTGCAATCACCACCAGCTGAGCCTTCTTGTTTTCCACCAATGTGGTGACAGTGTTCACTCCTGCAACACACAATACACGTGTGAGCACAAAGGGCTGCTCAGGTCACAGAACAGCCCTGTGGTCACTCAGCTGTGACTCAGTGTTAAAAAGCTCTGATTTTACCCTTCACGGTAATTTCAGGTGAAGAAATTCGCTCATCATTTTAACAGCTGGCCCCATCAGCCACCCTGTTCTAAAAAGAGAGGCTCACTCACCTGCTCGTAGCACAGGCGGCCTCTTAGTGGGGACATCCCCTTTGCCAGCAGCTTTCTTCTCAGCCCGGGCCAACAGCCTCTGCTTCTTCTCGTGCTTTGTCTCTGGTTTGTACTTGTGGGCCAACTTAAGCAGTTGAGTAGCTGGGAAAATACTGTTTAGTTTAGGTATGCCAAGTGACATTCTTTGTCACAATCTAAATTCTACATCACTGTCCTGGTGATTAAGTGATAATGACAACTGCATTCAACAAATGTAAGACCCCATGGGAAACCATCTCAAGCTTTGGAATCTAGACAAGGAATTCCACCCCCAAAGAACTCGTATGTGACACTGTCAGTTAAGCCACGGCCCTGCCTGAGAACCCTTTCTTTTCCCAGTGCTGGCTCCATGCCACGACACCTCACCTGTCTGGCGGTCCAAGGCCTGGGTGAACTGGTTGATGGCAGGGGGCACTTTCAGCCGCTTGTAGAGGATGGCCCTTTGCCGCTGCAGCCGGATGTAGCGGGGCCATTTGACAAAGCGGGTGAGGTCCCTCTTGGGCTGGATATCCTGCCCTGAGAAGTAGAGGGGTAACATGGTAAGCGAGGCTCAAACGCTCTGTCATGTTTGGGGCTGCTGGGGCATCAGCCATGTTTGTGGTTTAAAGTGCCATCACCATGCTTCAGACAGCAATATTTTCCATTGTTCGCACACATCCTTTAGACCACAGAGGAAGCATAGTGAACCCTTTCCTGGTCTAATACCACCAGGAACGCATTCCGAGTACCTTGGCCAAGTAAAATGCCACAGGCCATGCTCCCAACACTTGAACTTGGGATAACCCCACAAAGGATGTCATTTCATTACTAATTCAAAGGAATAGAACAGTTTACAGCTAAAAACTGTCACAAGAAGAACTCAAATCCAGGAAGCATCAACTCGAGACCCCTACAATCAATCCACTGCTAATAGACGTCTGATGGATCCTGCTCCATAAACTACCATTTTCTTTGGGAAGCACACACAGAAGCTGCCACCATCTCCCTTTTTCCTACTCACCAATGCCAAAATTCTTGGGCCTTTTCTCAAACAGCGGATTTATCACCTTCTTGGCCTCCTGCTTCTTCACAACAGCAGGGGCCGGAGCCACCTTTTTCCCCTTCGCCTTCTTTCCTTTCGGCTGGCGAAAAAAGAAAACCCAGTTAAAACCGCCATTTCCCCATCTCCTCTGCCAGTTTCTCTGTGGAGAACGCGGGGCAGGGACTGGTCTCCTAGCCAAGTTCTGCTCCCAGGCTCAAAAGAAAGCAGGGCTGAGTGCCCGGCCACACGCCCGCTCGTGCATCAGCGATCTCGGTGGTTAAGGGCGTCCACACCACTACTCGGATAGCAAATATTCTTTTCACATCATCTGCACAAGCGCGGGACAGCCTAGGGAGATGCTCTTAAGAGACATCGGGCCGGAGCACTCGGAGGGCTCGCAGCCCCTCTGCGCCCTGAGCCCGCTGGCGCGCCCGGCTGGGCCTCGGAACAGCAAGGGCGGCCTCGGAGCCCGGTTCGCGGCGAACTCCGCATTGCGGCGCGATGGCTTCCCGGCTTCCCTCCCCGCTGGCCCGGCTACGCAAGCGCACCCTTCTCCCGACACCTACATGCCAGACCCCGCGGGGCTGTAGTAGCACGAGGCCCCGACGAGGATGGCGACAGATAGAGCCCAAGCCAGGACGCAGAACACAAACTCACTCACCATCTTGGGCGGCGGGGCGAGAGAGAAAGAAAAGGGAATTATGGGTAATTTGTACGTGACCTCGGAGATCGCGAGAATTGTGTCCTGCGCGAGATTTCTGATTTAAAGTGACAGACCCTTTGTGCCGGCGCGCCGAGAGTGGCACCGAGAGAGGCCGCGCGTGAGAGGGAGTGTCGGATCCGGGAGGCGCGGGTAGGCGTGGGCCTGGGTCCGCGGTCCGGCTGTGCGGTGGACTCCGGGCTTTCGTCCTGCGGGGCCGTGTAGACGGAACTTCCCGTGAAGGGGGTGTGGCGTGTGGGCCGCCCGCGCGGTTTCCTTCACCCCCGAGCCCCAACTCAGAACCCCGGGCCCTTCCTGCGGCCGCGGCCTCGTACACCTGGGCCCCGGAGGAAAGCTGACTCCTGAGGAGCCAGGCCAAACAATGCGCCCGTGCTCTGGGGTCATGGGAGCCCCGGGAGGGTTTCGGCGGGTGGCAGTCGCGTTTTAGGGCGTCCGGCTGTGCCTGTGGAGACGAGGCAGGGAGGGAGGCGGGAGGGGGATGGCGTGGAGGAAAAGCGTGGATCCGGAAGGTGTCTGGGCTGAGAGGCAGAAGGACTGGGTGCTGGTAGGGGGACGGGGGGCGGAGGCGCCCTGGGGAGAAGTTCACGGGAGGGGGGGGTGGGGAGCCCCTTCCAGGCCTGGGGGACGTGCAGCAGCAAAGCCAAGAGCCCGATGTGGGCCTGGACTGGGGAGGCGGCTGGAGCCCCAGGGCAGAGTTTTGTGGGTTTGGCGGGCTTGCCCAGGGAGAGGGCATGAAGCAGGGCTAGAGGGCCGGGACCAGCAGTGCCTGCTTACGGAACGAGTTTATTAAGCAGAAAAGAAATCACCAGAAAGCCGTGCGTTCTCTTGAGCTGGGGGCGCGGAGAGGTTGGTTGGGAGCTGTGCTCAGCTCACACTCAGACTTCTGTCCTCCGTGCTGTTCCCAGGTGCTGACAGGTGTCCCCCAGGCCTCGGCTGTGCCCCCACACCACCCGAGGCTCCACCATGGCCCAACAGAGAGCCCTGCCACAGAGCAAAGAGACGCTGCTTCAGTCTTACAACAAACGGCTCAAGGATGACATCAAGTCCATCATGGATAATTTCACCGAGATTATCAAGACGGCCAAGGTGGGCAGGGCTGGCCGTGGAAACCAGAGAAATGAGCAGGGTCTAGAGAGATCACAGAGAATTGAGCTGAGTGGCTTCCTCTGGTGAATGGTATCCTATCATTCCAGACAGGTGATTGGCATGGGGAACATGCTGTCAGCAGCTCCCACCATAAATGGGGCACACACCTAAGCCAGGTACAGCAGGTTTCGTGGAGATGACACTTGGGAGCAGGAGGTGGCAGGGGATTGACAATCGCAAGCAAGCCCTGGAGGGGCTCTGTAGTCCAATTGCTAGGGCTCAAAGTCCAGCACCACTTAGGAACTGTGTGGATTTGGACTGGTTACTTGATTTCTCAGCACCTCTGTTTGCTCAGCAAATGGGGAAACAGATTGACTGCCTTAGAGGATCTTTGCCATGATAGACTGAATTTAGAGAAAGCATTACCCTGGCCCTGGCACAGAGCAGGCATCCCATAAACCCTAGTTCTTGGGAGTATGATCAAGGAGAGAAAGGATATGATAAACTGAGAAGGTCACTTCGGGGATGGGTAGAATGGTCAGGAATCAGTCAGACATTCGTTTCATGCTTCTTATGTGTCAGGTAGGTTGTGAGAGAGACTAGGTCCATATCACTTAGTTTCATAAGAACTTTATGAGGTAGGTACCATTGTTTCCTTCCCCATTTTCAGAGGAGAAAACCGACGCACAGGGGAGTTAATATCTTGCCTGAGGTCACTCGGCTCATAACCAGCAGAGCCAGGATTTGAAGCCTGACAGTCTTCTGAGCCCACACTCTTAACCACTGACCGTGAGACCACAATGGCCCTTACCCCACTCCCATCCGAGATGATGGGGGCATCGGTAGCCTTGGACTCCTGCTTCCCCATTTCCTGTCAGAGGTTCCTGGAGCACCCTGTGTTGTCTGTCCCAGCCTCAAATGTGTTCACCCAGGAAGCACTCAATAAGTGGCTGCTTAAGAAAGAGCACAGTCCCTTTACCCACCCACCCAATGCAGCTTATTGGTGCCCGTCTCTCACCCAGCTCCAAGCTTGTGACCTGAAGCCCTACTGAATAGGGCTCCCCTCCCCCTGCAAATGACTTGATCCCTGATGGAACCCCATCCCTGCTCCTAGCACAGCAGTGACAACCCGTTCATCCTGACCCCTTCTCACTTCTTGCACAGCCGCATGACAGAGGGTGAAACTGAATGTTTCCGGGATTCTGGTTGGCAGATACGTGCACATTAACTGAATGTGGGCAAAGCCCTACTGAATAGGGCTCCCCTCCCCCTGCAAATGACTTGATCCCTGATGGAACCCCATCCCTGCTCCTAGCACAGCAGTGACAACCCGTTCATCCTGACCCCTTCTCACTTCTTGCACAGCCGCATGACAGAGGGTGAAACTGAATGTTTCCGGGATTCTGGTTGGCAGATACGTGCACATTAACTGAATGTGGGCAAGTGTTAGGTGTGGCCGGACTGCATCCTGTGGGCCAGGGGTCGGCAATCCTAATTCTGGCCTTCTCCTGCCCTGCAGATTGAGGATGAGACCCAGGTGTCACGGGCCACTCAGGGTGAGCAGGACAACTATGAGATGCACGTGCGAGCCGCCAACATCGTGAGTCACCAGGTGGAGGGTTCCAGCCGGCTCCAGGAGCACTTGGGGTTTCCCTGGGTAGAGTATGGGACACTTTATCACTGGTCTCCCTTTCCCGTGGACAGGCAGCAGAAGGAAGATACAGCAAGGCTGTGGTTTCAGCCCCTTGGCAGCTTTCAAGAATGGGGTGGGGAATAAGTCTTTTCCTGGGGGCCCATGTCATCCCCACAACGACCCTGGGTGGGTAAGCCCTCCAGGCCTGTTTTGCAGATGAGGAAGCAGAGGCTCTGTGAGAGGGGGCATTGCTTGTGGGGGCAGAACTGCTAGCCCCTCATTGACCCCTGGCTGCTCTGGTCTGGCCATTGCAGGTCCGAGCTGGCGAGTCCCTGATGAAGTTGGTCTCTGATCTTAAGCAGTTCCTGATCCTCAACGACTTCCCATCCGTGAATGACGCCATTGACCAGCGAAACCAGCAGCTGCGGGCCCTGCGGGAAGAGTGCGATCGGAAACTTGTGGCGCTGCGGGATGAGGTCGCCATCGACCTGTATGAGCTGGAGGAGGACTACTACTCGTCCAGGTACAGATAGGGCCCACCCCCACGGAGGGGCGCCTGTGAACTTGCACCTGGCAGCCCCCCCCCCCCCCAACCAGGCAGCCTGAAGTACCTCTCATTTTTTCCAAACCCTTCCTGGTTCTGGTCAGAGCGTGGGACCAGCAGATAATTTACAGCCATCTACTGAGCCCTGGGCCTTTCCCACCAGCAGCGTGATGAGAATCATGGAACCTCAAGGCAGGTGGGCCACTAGATGCACAGTCCCTATGGGACAGTGGAGAAGGCAGGGCGGCTGCCTACTGTCACCCAGCGGCAGGAGGGTGGCCAGTACTCCTGGCCAGCACTGGGCCGCCTCCTTCCAGAGACTTTCTCATCAGGCAGGGCTCTCTGGCCCGGTGTTCCTCCTCTCAGCTTTTAAATCGATGCTTAAAACACATGGGCAGAGGCCGACCTCACTCCTCTTGGCCACCACTACCATGCCACGCCCAGGGCTGCAATTCCATGTGGATTCCACCAGAAACTCCACAGTAGACGGCTGTGAGAGGAAAATTCCCAAATGGAGAATGGCCTTGAAAGCCAGACCCAGGCACCAGGACCACCAGTTTCTATTCATTTCAGCCTTGTTTATGAAGCACTCCTGTGTGCCTGCACCGGGATACGGCAGGAGGCCAGGGCTCGTCGTCCCAGCCCTTGGGGGCCACTTGGGATCCCAAAAGCTCTGCCCATTTGAACTGGAAGGGCTCTGAGAAACCAGTCTGAGTCCTATTTACATTGGGCTAAACCGAGGCTGGAGATGGGGCAGGCCTTACTGCTCCACACCCCTTAACTCAGAAAATCAAGACTGGGTCCAGCAGACACAGAGGTCATGCCCATCTCGTCCCCTCGCCCCAACAAATTTTTCTTCCTTTCCGGGCTGGGGTGGGGGGTGGATTGGAAAGGCTTGTGTCTGTCCCAGGGAAGGCTCCCTGAGGACCTGTAGGTGCCCAGGACCAGCATGCTCTGGGGCCTGACGTCTGCAGGTGGGTGTCCCCACTCTGGACCCGCTTCTGTCCCTTGTGTTCTCTACTGTGGGAAGGGACTGAATGTGGCTGCCCAGCTGGAGTGGTTCTTGAGTTTTCCAGAGAGTTCTGGATCTGCCCTTGCTCCCCAATATTCAGGGGCTCAGCCTGCATTGCAAGCATCTCCTCCACACCAGGCATCAGAGGAGCACGGGTCCTGGAGTATTCCAGGCCCTTCCATGAGGTGACCCCTTCCATACCTCCAGCATGGCCCTACCCCGGGGGCCTCTGGACTGAGCCCTGCCTCCCCAGTCAAGGGTCTGCCCAGAGGACCAGAGCCTCTGCTGCCCTCACCTCACCCTGTCCGTTTCTGTGGTTTACCCAGAGGTGTGCCTGGGCCAGCCAGGTGTCCCCCTCCCCCTACAAGGCAGTCCCTGGGTGCCTTAGGGGGCTGAGGGGGGCTGATCCCGACTCCCTCAGGGTCTCCTGTGGCCGAGTAGTTTGGATTCCTCACCTGCAGAGATCTTTTATATGGTCAAGGGACAAACAAGTCAGGCTGCCGAGGGTGAGACCCAGGCAGGTTTCACTGGACTTTCCCTGCTGTCCCGTGGATAAGTGTTGCTATGCGCTACCCAAACCCAAACTGCCCGCCTCTCCAGCTCTGTCTCCTTCCTGAGCTCCCGCTGCCCTCCATGCCCACCCCACACTCTCTCACCCACCTTTTTACTCACTGTCTGCCCTTTTCAGCTCTGCCTCTCTCCCTCTGCTCCCTCTGAGAGGCCACCCTGTGCTGAGGGTGCTTTCCAGCCTCAGCTCAGGGCTGAGCAAGGGAGGATGCAGGGGAACCTGGGGGACTTCGGCACAGTAGGAATGGCAGGGGCCAAGCTGGGGCTCCTGGGGGCTGTAATGAGGCCACGTTGTACACCCCGCTGAGGTCCCAGGAGCAGAGGCACTGCCCAAGACCACACAGCATTGCGGGTGGGAAAGAGCTCCAGGGCCCGTGTTGCTACCTGTCGCCCGTAAAGGCCTGGTGCCAGGCTAGGGCAGGTTGAAATATGACAGGGCCTGCCTCACAGAACTTACTAAGCTTAGTGACCTAGGAAAGGCTGAAAGCAGCATGGGCTGCTGGGCTGGGGTCCAGCAGGTACCTAGGATGACACCCTGTGGGAGCCTGGCAGGATGAACACTGGCTGGTATGATGGGCTGTCCAGGAGCCAGCTCTGCCCAGGGCTCACCCAGGCTGAGGGGCAGCCCTGCTGGGGTCCTGCAGCCTGTGAGGGCTGACCCAGGATGGCTCCCTCTGTGGTAAGGGTGGTCCCTCGGCCAGGCCTATGTGAGGGAGGGGAGGCCAGCCCAGAGCAGAGGAAGGAGAGGCAGGGGCTGGGGTGTGGGTTTCCCTCTGTGTTTTCTTAACTCTGCTTCTGTCTTGCTTTTTCCCCCTCCCTGGCTTCTGCCTCTACCTGCTCCTGTCTGTCCCTGGGGTTTCTGGTGGTGGAAAAGCTCAAGTCTTTGCGAAGCTAATGACCTGCCTCTGTGTGAAGCTTATTGGAGGCCCGACCTCGACACGGACTCCACTGATGGCCTCTCGGCCCCTTTGCTGGCTTCCCCAGAACCCAGCTCTGGCTCTTTGCCAGCCGCAGCCCCTGCCCACCCCCATGCTGGTGGCCCTGGCCCCACAGAGCACTCCTGACCACCTAGGGTGCCCCTCCCTGGTACCTGTTGCCCCTCCAGACAGCCCCTGGAGCTGCTGTGGCTTCCTTGGAAATCTCAGCCTGGGCCTCGGGGCCAGCCCACCCAGAACTGTTGGGGACACCATCTCCCACTCGCCGGTTTCCCATGGTTCATCCTCTAGGCCACCATCTTCACAATTTCCCTGGCTCCGCCAGGAACGGGCAGGGGTGGAGGGCAGTTTTTGAGGAGTATTTAACCCATACCAACAGTGGGCAGGAGGGTAAGCTGTGCCCTGGGTAGGGTGGGGTCTAAAACAAGTTCAGTCTCTGGCCATGTTGGAGGGGTGCCTGTCCTCACAGCAGCCCGATGTGTGGGCCTTCCCAAACCCTCCTGCCATGTGCGTTCTGATTGTAATGAGACTGTTGAATAAAGCCACCATTGCCCACTTGCATTGGCTCCTCTGTCTTCCTCATCCCTGGTCGTGCTGGGACCCCCTAGTCTCCCAGCGCTGACGGGAGCCACCGTGCCTCCTCTCATCTGCGCAGGGCTCCCTGCAGACAGGGACATACTCCATTGGGCACCTGGGCTGCCTGGTCCCCAGGGCATGGCGAGTGAGTGAAACTGTCTTCCACGTGCGTGGGCCCGACCCCTTACCGCCTCTGTCCTTACAAACCTGAGTGGAGCCGTTACCTCCCGTGTCCCGAGAGGAGAGGACGTATGGGCTCGGAAGGCTCTGGGGTGTGTGCCAAGGTCACAGAGCTGGGAAGTGAAGTGGCAGGAAATGGGGCTCGAGCCTGGATGGGATGGTAAATACAGGGCCTCCCGGCTTCCTTAACGCTTGCGGTATAGAGGGCATGCGGGCTGGGCCTCACCCTGGCCCCGAGCTGCCTCTCCCCATAAGAGGGGTTCCCCATCCTCACTCCTGAAAGAGGCAACACAGGCCGCCTTGTCGGGAACCCCCTACAGCCACACTAAAGTTCCCAGGCAGCCAGTGTGTGCCCTGGCTGGGAAGTTGCCTCTGAGCCGCCTTCTGGCTGGTAAGGTTGGCAATGGGCTCTTCCCACAATATGTTAAGAAATTTATGAAAGAGCTTGAGGTTAACCAGAAGAAAGATGGCAGCCGGGTAGGAGCACACGGGAGGACGAAGCCAGGACGGGGGCCCACCGTTGGTGGTGGTAGTGGGGGGGTGTCCCTCCACCCCTAAGGGCTGAGGATGGAGTCCCCCTGCAGTGGTTTTACACTGCCCTTCAGAGGTGAGTTTGTCCCTTTGAAGCAAAGCCGTGGGCCCTTCCCGTGCTGTCTGGCAGCCAGCTTCCCCCTCCTCCCCACCGCCCCCAGGTTTCCCTCTCGGACCTACCCCTGGCCAGGCTCAGCCACCCTCGTCCACAGGAGTTTGAATCCCGAGGTTGTATTTCAAGGCTGTTCGAACCCATGGAAAATTATAGCTCAGGCATACCCAGCAGACCCCTCTCTGCCCTCACCTTCCCCGTGGCTCACCTTTTCTCTTCTGTGAAAACCACTCAGCGGTTGGGTGCAGACCTCGGCCTGGGCAGCGCAGCTCATGGCCTGTGCTGTCCCCATGCCCCGCGGGGTCACCCACATTTCCCTAGCCATTCCCCAAGGGTCTCCTGCCTGTTGTTATTCTGTGTTGCGTTTAGTCCTCATTCGTTGTAGTCCTCTTAGGCCTGGAATGAGATCAGGACATGGTGGGGTGGGTTGAGTACAGTCTTGGGGGGCTCTGCAGGCAGAACCCACAGGAGATTCTGGGGCTTGAAGCCCGGGAAGGGTGGGGTCAGGGAGGGCAGAAGGGGGTGGGGTGCGGTGGTTCTGGACGTAGCAGGTGGGCAGGTATGCTCACTGTCCCAACCGAGTGAGCAGGGCTCCGAAGGGTCTGGCAGAAGCGAGAGAGGCCCGGGGACTCAGTGGAGCCCCGGTGGGAAGGCACAGCAGGGAGGGGAGGGCCTGGCTGCCTGGGGAATGGAAGCCCCTTGAGGACAAGTGCCTAAAAGAGGGAGAATCAGGTTGTGAAATGTTCCAGAAAATCATGAACTTTATCAGGGAGTTTAACTGTTCACATCTGATAGTTGTTATGCTTCACATTGTCAGGTGCAGTTTTCTCTTTGACAGTGGAAACACTGTATTGTTTAGAATTGAATTGGAAATACAAATATAAATTCTTGGCTTTTAAAGTAGAAAAATAAATAAGTAAATGCGTTTTTTTTCTAGCTCTGACCCCTGAAATGACCTAGATGCAGGCCACCCCCACGAAGCTCCCCAGTACCCTGATTCTGTTTTTTAATAAAAGTTTTTCCCTCAAAGGGGTCAGGGCTTCTAGGAGAAAGGGCTGATTCCGTGTCGGGCAGGGAAGTCCACGGTGAGCCTGGAATGCTGCTTTGTGCCACAACGCAAGGAAGATGTCCAAGTTCATAGCATTGGGTCCAGAGAACACAGCTGTTGGCCAAAAGGGAACGCCCAGTACTTAGTGATGGGACAGTTTGAGCTGTTTACTCAAAAGAGTAATAGCTATAGGTGATTGAAATAACTGACACACAAAAAGAAATAATAAGTCATTCTAGAAAAGATGAACAGAACCAGATACGTGATTGTTGAATTTACCAATGTCAAGACAACCATGGAGACACACAACACTTAATTGGATTATATTGAGATGTATTAATTGGCCATTCATAAATAGGACCAGGTTTGATTCAAGTTCTCCTTAAAGACAAATGTTAAAATTAGACAGGCTCATAAGCAAGGTCTACACTCCAAACTTCAACCACTTAGAATGTCTGGGTTTCCTCTACCTGCCCCGGCACGTCTCTGGTGGCACCCACCACCTCCTGCCCTAGGGAAGACCTCAGGGAAGCCTCGAAGGCCTACCTGGAGATGGAGACACAGGACAGAGAGCTCCAGACTTGCGATGTGAACTGAGAATCCCACAGGAGGACCCATCATGCCCGACCCTTGCCGCGTCCCTATTCCTTCAGCATCTCTTGCTGTAGCAGACCCTGACCCACCCTCCATCCCCTACTGATCACTTGATGACGTCTTTCCAAACCAGCTCTTTCCTTAAGTTGTAAAGTTTCCATTTCTCTTAACTGTAATCCCGATTTTTTTTTAACTGATGCTATGTTTTAAAACTCCATCCTGTAACCAAAACTCCTGACTGATCTTACTTGTGTCCCCATCTTGTTTTGCATGCCGTTGCATGCAGCCTCCTGAAGTCAGGTGCCCTTGTAGCTAGCCCTTATTGATTAATGTAAGTCAGCTCAGAACTAAACGCCCCAAGTTCCTAACCCGTCTTGTTGAACCTAGTCAGTTCTAATCAAAGTTAGCCCGCCTGACACACACAGTAGCCGAAGTACGTAATTGCTCTAGGCATACTCAGTGATTAGACTATCTCTGACCTCATCATCTAAACCAGCTTCGCTTATTATCCTAAGCTTGCCCACCTCTGCTCGAATGCCATAAAATATTGAACATTTCTCCAGTTCAGGGAGACATTTAAGGAAACTGTCTTCCTGTCTTCACGAGGCTTACCTTTGCTAAATAAACTTTTTCTCTTCTCAAAATCACGGTGTCTTCAACCTGGAGGTTATTCTTATGCATTATATAGATATCCCCTTTTTAGATTAAGGTCTACTAGGCTAGAGGGAAGTGCCTGAAACTGTAGAGCTGCATTCCAGTAGCCATGTTTCTTTTATTTATTTATTTATTAAACATAACAACATACAAACATCCTAACGATATGAGCATCCCATTCTTGTTATACAATCAATAACTCACAATATCATCACCTAGTTGTATATTCATCATGATCATTTCTTAGAACATTTGTAATCAATTTAGAAAAAGAAATAAAAAGAAAACAAAAAAATTCATGCCTACCTTACCCCTTACCCCTCCCTTTCATTGATCACTAGCATTTCAATCTATTAAATTTATTTTAACATTTGTTCTCCCTATTATTTATTTTTAATCCATACGTTTTCCTGGTCTGTCGATAAGGTAGATAAAAGGAGCATCAGACACAAGGTTTTTACAATCACAGTCATATTGCAAAAGCTGTATCATTATACAATCATAGTCTATGATTGGACTATGAGTAAAATTGATGGATTAAAAAGAAATAAATAATAGAGGGAGCAAATGTTAAAATTTAAAAATAAATATATTGGATAGATAGAAATACTAGTGAGAGGGAGAAGTAAGGGGTGTGGTATGTACGATTTTTTTTTCTTTTTATTTCTTTTCCCAGAGTGATACAAATGTTCTAAAAAATGATCATGGTGATGAATATACTACTATGTGATGATACTATGAGCCATTGATTGTACACCAAGTATGGAATGTTTCTATGTTAATAATGTATGTGCTTATACTTTGTTGTATCAATAAAAATTTTTAAAAAATCGCGGTGGGTGTCTGATTGCTGACCGACGGTGTCCATCAGCGGAGGACTCACTTCTGAGCCGTGACATTGCATCCTTGCTTAAAAAGTAGTCCCTGAAAGGCCAAGTTGCTGGCTTGTCCTTTATAGGTCAAGCTATTGTGTTGTGTAGCTCAGCTGCGGGGGTAGCTGTCTACAGTGGGTGGGGAGACCGTGATGAACTAGCACCTCAGTGCACCACCTCACGACCTACATTGGGGAAGAAAGTTAAATCCTTAATGTTTCAAACGCATCTGGTCTTAGCAGCAGACTTTCCAAGGTGACTGCAAACTCCCCTTCCTTCCAAGGCGGGTCTTCCCTCTATCTACAAAGGGGGGCTCCAGTGGAGTCACAAAAACCGGTCCTTCGGCTGTGTTAAGGAACTGGGGCTGTGGTCCGCCGCCCCGGGCTGGTGGACACTCTTCCCTTTCCCCTGAGGGGTACGATAAAGGCCAAGTTTTGTTTTAAAAAGTTTATTCTGGGATGATAGTCTCCAAAACGGAAGTCAGCTTCCCAGCGGGCCTTCCCCGGATACTCCGGCTCCGTCACCATTCACTACTACCAAGCACCGTGGCTGACACCTACAAAGGCTCGACGGCACACGGGGGCGTGGGGATCCGCTAGTCTGGTTCCCCGCTTTACTCCCAGGCTCCGAGGGTGCTGGCACGGCGCGCAGTCCGCTTTCAATGCAGCGGGCCCATCAGCCGACCACACTCCGCTGACTCACTCGTGCACCCCTCTTACGGCACCACGGGGGAGCGCGAGGTCACACCGAGGCCGAGGAAAAGGGCGCGAGGGTCGCGACTCAGGGTCACGCGCCCACCTCCGCCCCGGCCCAGCCCAGCCCAGCCCACCCCAGCCCACCCCAGCCCACAAGGCTTTGCGCGCCTCCTGGCTCCCTTCTTCCGGGTGGAGCCAGGCATGGCCAATCGAGCGCCGCCGGCTGGCGGCGCCTGCGCACGTGGTACTTTCGGTCGAGTTGAGCGGTGCGCGGGGAAGGAGGGTCGCCTGGCGCGGGGACCACCGTGAGAGTGGCGGGACCGCCGGTGTGCGCTCGGGCCGTCTCTCCGCTCAACGCCCCGATCCTCCCTGAGCAGGCCCTCGAGTAAGCCCCGCCCTCGAGCCTTCCAGGCCCCCGAACCTCCAGCCATGGCTTCGCTGCTCGCCAAAGATGCCTACCTGCAGAATCTGGCCAGGAAAATCTGCGCCCAGCCCAGCCCGGAGCCGCAGAAGCGCAAGTGGGGTAATGCGCAGTCGGGACACTTGGGGTTCGTAAGGTTGGGTGTGGAACCAAGGAGAGCGTCGAAAGGTTCCCCCTCCCGCCTAGAGTGGGAGGCCCCCGTAACCCCGCGACCGAGGTCGGGGTGCACCCCGCACGCCGTACCCCAGAGTAGCCTTCGGGTGGATTAAACATGGAAAGGCTTAAAACAGGCCTGTAAATACCAGAAGGAAACATAGGCGATGTTTGTGTAAAGTTACTGCCGTTTCCCTTATTTGATAGCCGTCCGGGGGGTCCCGGGGATTAAGCGCCCTCTGCCCCCTGGACTGGATGCACTGCCGGCATTTGGGGGCGGCGGTCCTTGTAGAATGGGTTCTTCGTTGGGCGTCGTGAATCCGCGTGACCCACGCCCCACAATGAGTGTGAAGACGATTATGAATGAGTCAGAAAATGCGTTTTCAGCTCGTTAATGTGAGTCTGGTGCTGCCTGGGGAAAAGAAAATTCAGGACTCCTGCCAGTTGGGTTTAATGGGGTGTGTATGTGTGTGACAGGAGTACTCGGGAGTAGATAGATGCACAAGCTGGTGAAAGAAGCTGGGCTGCAGAGACCCGGGCCTTATGCTTAGAACCTGGCTGGGAAGAGGAACGAGTTGCAGGGTCTGGCATAGAACTACCCGAGAAGGAACAGCCTTTTTTCCTTATTTGTTATAAAAAGTTAGAAAACTCAAATGAGTTTTCTCCTCCCAGTTAGTCCTCAGGGCTGTGCTTTACTAGCGTATTTTTGTCTGTATATATTTTACTTTTAAAAACAGTTCTTAGACTCGTTATACTCACTTTTCCCGTTTAAAATATAAACATTTTTCCACTCATAAAGGGAAAGCCTACATTGTTGACTTTGACAGCTACGTAGTGCCGTAATTTGTCCCATTGTTGGACATGTATGCTTTCCCAGTTTGTCACTCAGCAAAACACCCTTGAAGCCAAATAGTTGGTGCGTGAATCCTCATTCCACCCAGTGGAGTTGCTGGGTCCCATGTGTGAGTGTTTTTAAGGTTTTTGATATGTGTGGCCAGTCTGCTCTCCAGGAAGTCTGTGGTGCTGAGTTCCATGGATAAGTGCTTCTGGAGCTGTATCCTGATCCTTTTTCTGTGTCTTTTTGGGATCATAGCCCTTGCAAAGACCTGCTTGCCTCTTCCTGCTTCCTCCCAATCGCAGAAATTGGGATGGCAACCCTTGCGTGTTTTGCATTTCAGCTGGCAAAACTCGAGACTCAAAAGCTGCTGGGCCTCCAAAAAAGAAAAAGAAGAAAACACAGAAGAGACTTCGGGAGCAGGAAGAGAAGGCCACAGAGCACAAGGCCAAGTCCCTGGAAAAGTCATCTCTGGCAGCTTCTGGGGCCAAGAAACCAGCAGCAGCCAAAGAGGAGTTGGTGTCTAGCTCCAGCACGGCCTCCCCTGCAGGTGAGAGGCTGTGGGGATGCAGTGGTAGGATGGGGGCTGGGATGGGGTGCAGGATTGGTCCTTTCTGCTTATAAAATGGGGCACTGGCAGTCACCTTAGGGCTGTGCAAGACTTTGCAAAGAGTGAAACTCCAGAGAACAGTTTATTGGTGCCCTGTGGGTGATGTGAGCTGAGGAAGTGGCTGGTGATTCCAGGCCAGATGGTGTCCAGGGTTGGGATGTACAAGGCCGTGTCCCACTGAGGACACGAAGTGGCTAGGCTGGGGGAAGAGGAGATTCTGTGAAGAGTAGCACTATGCTCAGGTGTTGGAAAGAGAGGCCAAACAGGCTCCTGGGGGCACGGGGGACAGAAGTTGGAAGGGGTGGGGGATGGGCTTTTCTGGTGCCATCTTGGGCACTTTATCACTCCCCAGTGACTTGCCTTGTGAGGGACTCCCTTTCCAGGGGAAGAGCTGAGGTAGAGGGCAGGCCATGGCAGTTCAGCAGGCAGAGTTCTCGCTTGCCATGCTGAAGACCCGGGTTAAATTCCTGGTGACTGCCCATGTGAAAAAAAGAAGAGTTGAGGTAGAATTTACTGGAATCACTCTCTTGCAGTTCCATGACTGACCACAAGTCCACAAGTGCTTGTGTGTGTGTGTCTGTGTGTATATAGAGAGAGACAGACTTGGATTTTCAGCCCTGGGGAAGGTAGGGAAAAGGCTGGGGAGAGTCTCCTCTCAGTCCTTCTATCTGTTTCCCCCACAGGCAGCCTGGCCACAAAACCTGACTCTTTCTTTGCCCTGGACGTTCTCCGGCAGCGGCTGCATGAGAAGATTCAGGAGGCCCGGGGTCAGGTGGGACGTGGGAAGACCCTCCCTGGGGTGCTGGGGTGCTGGGGCACTGTGTTGGCTGGAGCGTTTTTCCTGCCCGGCCTGGAGGAGAAGACGCTGCCTCCTCTCTGCAGCATCATTTTCGAGCTCGGTTGGCTTGGAGGCCAGCGGAGCCATCACAGGCTGACCAGTAAAACGTATGGGTTGACAATAGGAGCCTCAGCCACCATCTTCGCCCCTGCCTGGTGTCATGGGCTCTACTCTGAGAGAGAGCTGTGGGGTTTTGAGCTTCTCCCCAGAGTCATTGGCTCCCGGCTGCCTGTTTAGATGGCACCTGGCTCTTCTCTTTCACAGGACTTGGAAAGAAGCTCAACATCCTTTCTTCTGGAAAGTTGGCTTTCTTGTGCCCCCTGATGGGCTGGGCGGTTCCTATGCATCTAATTGAGTTAGGTGGGGACCCTGAAATAAAGTGGCCTGTCTGGGGAGATAGGCACCAGAGCCAAGAATGGAACCAATCTTGACGTTTTCTGCTAAGCTCTGTTGCTTTCTTCCAACCTGGCCGTTCTGCATCCTTTCCCTCCGGGACCCTCTTTCTGTCCTCCTGCGGTTGGGGCATGGTTCCCAGCTGTTTTCCTCAGCCTCCTGGACAAGCCCACCGGCCCATCCTTAGTATATGGTGGCCAGTTCCCAGGAGGGGGGTGTAGTTCTGGACCCTGCATGCCTCTAGCAGGTCTAGTTCAGCAACCTGTCCAGAGCTGTCTTTTTTTTTTTTTTTTTTAATTTTTTGTTAATTAAAAAAAATTACAAGAAAGAAACACAAGCATTCTTAATATATGCTCATTCTATTCTACATATATAATCAGTAATTCACAATATCATCACATAGTTGCATATTCATCATCATGATCATTTCTGAGAACATTTGCATTAATTCAGAAAAAGAAATAAAAAGACAACAGAAAAATAAAACAAAAACAGAAAAAAAAATTTTACATACTATACCCCTTACCCCTCCCTTTCATTGATCATTAGCATTTCAAACTAAATCTGTTTTAACATTTGTTCCCCCTATTATTTATTTTTATTCCATATGTTCTACTGTTGACAAGGTAGATAAAAGGAGCATCAGACACAAGGTTTTCACAATCACACAGTCACATTGTGAAAGCTATATCATTATATAATCATCCTCAAGAAACATGGCTACTGGAACACAGCGCTACATTTTCAGGCAGTTCCCTCCAGCCTCTCCATTACATCTCAGATAACAAGGTGATTGATATCTACTTAATGCGTAAGAATAACCTCCTCTCTCGACTCTGTTTGGAATCTCTCAACCATTGACACTTTGTCTCATTTCACTCTTCCCCCTTTTGGTCCAGAAGGTTCTCTCAGTCCCTTGATACTGGGTCTCAGCTCATTAGTTTTTCTCAATCCCTTGATGCTGAGTCTCAGCTCATTTTGGGATTTCTGTCCCACCTTGCCAGGAAGATCCACACCCCTGGTAGTCATGTCCCACGTAGACGGGGAGGGTGGTGAGTTTGCTTGTTGTGTTGGCTGGAGAGAGAGGCCACATCTGAGCAACAAAAGAGGCTCTCTTTGTGGTGACTCTTAGGCCTAAATTTTAAGTAGGCTTGACCTATCCCCTGTGGGGTTAAGTTTCATATGAACAAACCCCAAGACTGGGGGCTCAGCCTATAGCTTTGGTTGTCCACACTGCTTGTGAGAATATCAAGAATTCAACTTGGGGAGGTTGAATTTTCCCCCGTTCTCACCATTCCCCGAAGGGGACTCTGCAAATACTTTTCCACTCACTGATCAAATCACTCTGGGATTCATCAAGGCATCACTCTGGACAAACCAACGAAATCTCATGTCCTACCCAAAATTTCATGTACTTATGGTGTTCAACCAACTATCTTCATAAGTTATATTAGGAGATGCCCTCCAGAGCTGTCTTGTTGGAACCTGTACTGAAAAGAGTCAGGGTTTGACTCCCCTGTGTCTTGAGAGGAGAACAGTGCGGTGGGGGGCCGACTCCCCTGGGTCCTGAGAGGACAGTGCAGTGGGAGGCTGACTGCTGTGTCCTAAGGGGACAGTGCAGTGGCCAAGACAGGGTGCTTGACTCCAAGTTCTGGGTTTTCCTCTCCCTGGCAGACACCTTGGTAAAGTGACTTGACCTTTCTCGTCTCTGAAACAGGGGTGGGTCACGGCCCCTCTGCTGCCTCATTGCACTCTGTGTTGGTACAGTTCCCTGACACTTAGTCCATGTCTGGGAACTGGCCCCCCCAGGGGTCACTTACATTTGGGTTGAGAGCCCAATTCATCATGGAACACTGAGCTCAGGGGCCCCTCACCCTGGCCGGATTCCAGCCATGTGCTGCATAGGGTTCCCGAAGTCGGGGAACCTGATGAGTGGGTACCCCCTTTCCCCCCTGCAGGGCAGTACCCAAGCGCTGTCTCCAGCCGCTCTGGAGAGAAGACGGCGGAGGAAGCAGGAGCGGGACCGGAAGAAGCGGAAACGAAAGGAGCTGAGAGCCCAGGAGAAGGCTGCGGAGGCTGCTGCACCGCCCCCCGCGGAGCCCGACGAGGAGCCGCAGGAGCCGCAGGAGCAGCAGGGGCTGATGTTCAGTAAGGTGGGTGGGAGCTGGTAGCGAGGCCGAGGGCTCCAGCAGCTTTAGACTCCGTGGGCCTCGCCCCCACTCTGCTCCAGGCTGGCGGTGCGAGTGGGTAAGGGGCTTCCCCTCCGGGCCTCCGTCCCTCTGGGCACAGCAGGTGTGGCCAGTGCACCCGGGAGGGATCACAGAGGTGGTGAGGGTGGGGCGCTCATGGCCTGTAGTCATACCTGTTCTTGCCCAGGTGGAGGTGGGGGAGGAGGAACCGGTCAGCAAGGCCCAGCGAAGGAAGGAGAAGAGGCAGAAGGTGAAGGGGAACCTGACGCCTCTGACGGGCAAGAACTACCGCCAGCTGCTGGAGCGCCTGCGGGCACGGCAGAGCCGGCTGGAGGAGCTGCGGGAGCAGGACGCGGGCCGGGCGCGGGAGCTGGAGAGCAAGATGCAGTGGACCAACCTGCTCTACAAGGCGGAAGGCGTGCGGATCCGCGATGACGAGCGCCTGCTGCAGGAAGCGCTGAAGCGCAAGGAGAAGCGGCGGGCTCAGCGGAAGCGCAAGTGGGAGAAGCGCACGGCGCAGGTCGTGGAGAAGATGCAGCAGCGCCAGGACAAGCGGCGGCAGAACCTGCGCAGGAGGAAGGTGGCCAAGGCCGAGCGGCGGATGGAGAAGGCCCGCAAGAAGGGCCGGATCCTGCCCCAGGACCTGGAGCGCGCTGGCCTCGCATGAGGGCCCCCAGCCCCGGGCACCCTCCCAACCCCTGCTGCCACCTCCACCCTCGGGTGTGCGGAGGGTCCCCACCACGTGACCTGGCAGGTCTCCACATCCCAGTCAGGCTTGAGCGTCCTCCATGCCATCCTTCGACCCTGATCCTGGGGAAGGAAATTCCCGATGGTCTGTGGGGCCGGGTGCTTCACCGGTCCCTTCTTCCCTGCCTGTGTGCGCAGGGCCATAGCAGCAGACGGGGGTGGACTTTGTCCCCTGTCGTTTTCTGACCCTCACCTGGGAGAATGGACACCCAGCTCCCGCAGCTTGAGTGGAAGGTGCACTTGCCTGGCTGCTGTGGCTTGGACAAAGGGCTGGAGCCAACCTCAGGTGAGGCTCCTCTTGAGACAGGTGCCCCTTTGCAGCGTGGATGGCGTAGAATTGGGTCCCAGGCCTGCCCTGACAGTGACTGACTGGCCTTCTGTTACCCTCCTGGAGTCAGGAGCAGCTCCCCTGAGGTGGCCGGTGGAGGGAGGTTTCCAGTAGCAGACAAGACTGATAACCAGCTGCTCTCTCCCCTGTTGGCCGCATGGGTAGATGGGAGTGGAGGTTTATGTAATTGTCATGCCTACCAAGTAGCTAGGTAGAAAAGAGCTTCCCCCCCAACCCCCCCCCCCCCCGAGTTATTTTTCTTTTATAGAATGGGTGAAGTCTTCCCATGGCACATAGTTCAGAGCCTGCAAGAGCACACTTTTGCTTGAGGCAGCACAGCATCTAAATGGGCTCAGAACCCTTTCCAACATGGTGGAAGGGAAAATGCTTTATAGAGTTTGTTTGTTTTTAATGCATGACTGGGCTGGTGGGAAATTAAGAGGCCAGAAATTACAAAGTACAGGTCCCTGGGTTGGAGCTGGCCAGGACCTCCAGGGTGGGGTGGGTGGGAGACCTGCTTGGACTCATCCTGCTGCTCCCCGGGTGGAAGGTGTGTACCCAGAAAGGGTCTAACAGGATTCCAGACATAGCCAAAGACCAGTCTTGGTAACTGATGTGCTTGAAAAATAACGTGGGGGAGGCATGTTATTGTTTGCAGGAGAGTGGCTGAGAATGTTGGATTTGGAGAGCCAGGGAGCCTGCAGTACCTTGTATCACGTGCAGACACACCCTACTGTCCGGCTGCCGGGAGGGTTGTTGGTTGATGTCTCTCTTGGCTATCGCCAGGCCATCCTCCTCTTGGGGAGCCTCGTCCTGCTGACAGCACAGTGGGGTGCCAGGGCCTTGACATTTCTACGTGGAGTGTAGACACAACTCTGAATCGAGGTTCTGAGGCTTCCCTGCCGGTGTCTGTTAACCCCCTCCCCCATGACTCTGTCTCAGCGTCTGTTTTGCCAGAGGACTGAAACACAAAGTCTCCAACAAGTTCCAAGCAAGGCACGATTTTAAAAGCCACTCCTGGACATACGTGCCAATCTGTGGAACAAAGAAAGATGTGACAGGCAACCAGGGAAAAAAGTCATTACCTACCAGCAACAACAGATTGACAGCTGATTTTTCAGCGACCTTGAAAACCTGAAAAAGTTGTACTGAAAAAAAAGTCAATCTAGAATTCTGTACCCTGTAAATGCTTTTCACTTAAGTGAGGGTTGTTTTTCTGTCAGCAACTAGTTTTGCTTGTCAGAAAGTCTTTAAATGGAATGATCATATGGTAAGAATGTTTGTGTTTGTATGTTGTTAATGTTTAATAAAAAGAAAAAAAAAGTGTCTTTATTTCACCCATGTTCTTGAAAAGAAGGAAGTTTAAAAAGGAATGGTGAGTAAAGACAAGGGGAAACATTTTAAATATAGATTGTGTAAAACTGTCTAGTTTGGTAGCCACTCATCACGTGTGGCTATTTAAAATAATAAGTTAAACGTTCACTGTCTTTGTTGCATGAGCTGCGTTTCAAGAGTTCAGTGGCTGCATGGCCAGTGGCTATGATATTGAACCACGCAGGGAAGACATTATTACCATATTGCAGAAAAGTGCTAGTGGTCAGTGCTTGTATAAAACAGTAGCAAGGTTTTGTGTTTTGTGGGCTTAAAGAAAGTCGAACTATATATAAAATACAGGACAAATAGGGCAGATGTACGGTGTAGGGAAGTGATGAGTTGAAATCTAAGGTTATTTGTAGGAAGGGTAAGCATTAGAATCTAAGTTTAATATGCTTAGTAAAACTTCTAAGATAACCGCTAAAGATAGAAGCAATGTATACTAAACCAGAAAAAAAATGGGGTGAGGAGGGCTGGAGCCCAATAGTGAAGGCCAGAAAAAAGAAAACCTAGAAAAAGTGAACTGAATGGAAGGCAAATGTAAGATGGTAGGATTAAATGTAAATCCAAATGAAGCTGATGAGATATGGGTGAATTTTATGGTGTGTGAGTTAGTATCAATAGAGCTAGTAATAAAATTTCTATACTGAACTCTCCAGTTAGGAGACTGTGGTGGAATTTCCAACAAAGCAGTTTAGTACTGTTTGCAGGCAGCACCCCAAAACCATCAGGAAGACAGGCTGAGAGGAAAAGGGTGAAGGTCCATGAGCCAGTACTGACAAGAAGGACCAACAGACAGGACACTTCAAGGTCGAAAGCACTGCCAAAGAAAACCTTTTATCGGTGAGAGGTCAATTCAACTTAAAGTCGAGCCCTTAAACATTCACCAATATCATTGCTTTGAAAGCTGTAGCAAAACCATCCACAGCTAAGAGAAAATTGACAGGTGACAGTGAAAGTTGGAGGGTTTTAATTTCTAGGAATCTATGGCCAGCAGAGGGGAATCAGGTGGGTGTGGAAGATTCAAATGATATCCTTTACAAGCTTGACTAAGGAACCTCGGGCAGTGCACCTGTGGACACGAATGTGCCTTGCTAACTTTGGAGTTTTTATGATGATTGATCACCTGCTAGTCCAGAAAGCAGAGCTTCACAGGTTCAAAGAATCAACATCATGCAAACTACATTATCAGACCTTGTCACAATTTTTTTTCTTTTTTAAAAAATTTATTATTTAAAAAATAAAGAAACAAAACAACATACATAATCAGTAATTCACAATATCATCACTTAGTTGCATATTCATCATTTCTTAGGACATTTGCATTAATTCAGAAAAAGAAAAGACAATAGAAAAATAAAATGAACACAGGAAAGAAAAAAAAAAAGATTATACCTAACCCTAACCCTTACCCTTTGCTTTCATTGATCACTAGCATTTCAAACTATTTTAGCATTTGTTCCCCCTGTTATTTATTTTTATTCCATATGTTCTGCTCCTTTGTTGACAAGGTAGATAAAAGGAGCATCAGACAGAAGGTTTTCACGATCACACAGTCTCATTGTGACAGCTGTACCATTATACAATCATCCTCAAGAAACATGACTACTGGAACACAGCTCTACATTTTCAGGCAGTTCCCTCCAGCCTCTCCATTACATCTTGAATAACAAGGTGATATCTATTTAATGTGTAAGAATAACCTCCAGGATAACCTCTCGACTCTGTTTGGAATCTCTCAGCCATTAACACTTTGTCTCATTTCCCTCTTCCCCCTTTTGGTCGAGAAGGTTTTCTCAATCCCTTGATGCTGGGTCTCAGCTCATTCTAGGGTTTTTCTCAATACCTTGATGCTGAGTCTCCGCTCATTCCACGATCTCTGTCCTACATTGCCAGGAAGGTCCACACCCCTGGGAGTCATGTCCCACGTAGAGAGGGGTAGGGTGGTGAAACTGCTCGTTGTGTTGGCTGGAGAGAGAGGCCACATCTGAGCAACAAAAGAGCCTTGTCACAATTTTAAAATAAGTTTGTTTACATACAGTTTTATTGTGATACACTCACACTCCGTACAGACCATCTGAAGTATACAATCACTGGCTCACAGTATCATCGCAAAGTTGTGCATACATCCCCATGATCAATTTTGGAACATTGTCATTACTCCAGAAAGGAAACACAAATAGAAAATAAAACCCAAATCCTCCCATACCCCTTATCCCTCCCTGCCCCATTACTGATGGTATTGGTGTGGTACATTTTTAACTGTTAATGAATGAATATTAAAGTATTAGCCACAGTCTAGTTTGCAATAGATACATTTCCCCCCATGTATCCATTATCTTTTAACATTTGTTCCCCTATTATTTATTTATTTTTAATCCATATATTTTACTCATCTGTCCATCCCATAGATAAAAAGAACATCAGACACAAGGTTTTCACAATCACACAGTCACATTGTGAAAGCTATTTCATACAATCATCTTCAAGAAACATGGTTACTGCAAGAGCTCCACAGTTTCAGGTACTTCCCTCTCTAATACACCATAGACTAAAAGGGGGATATCTATATAATGTGTAAGAATAACCCCCAGGATAACATCTTGACTGTGTTTGAAATTTCTCAGACACCGACTGTTTATTTTGTCTCATTTCCATATACCAATACCATCGGTAAATAGGGCAGGGAGGGATAAGGGGTATGGGAGGATTTGGGTTTTATTTTCTATTTTTGTTTCCTTTCTGGAGTAATGAAAATGTTTCAAAATTGATCATGGGGATGTATGCACAACTTTGTGATGATACTGTGAACCAGTGATTGTATACTTCAGATGGTCAGTATGGTGTGTGAGTGTATCTCAATAAAACTGTATTTAAAAAACTTATTTTAAAATTGTGACAAGGTCTGATAATGTAGTTTGCATGAGGCTGATTCATTTTGGCAGAGAAGGTTTTTTCAATCCCTTGATTCTGAGTCCCAGCTCATTCTAGGGCTTCTGTCCCATGTTGTCAGGGAGGTTTACACCCTGGGAGTCATGTCCATGAAGAGAGGGGGAGGGAAGTGAGTTTGCTTGCAATGTTGGATGAGAGAGATTGGCCACATCTAAACAACAAAAGAGGTTCTCTGGGGGGTGACTCTTAGGCCTAATTTTAAGTAGGAGGGGGGATAAGTTTCATATAAACAACCCCCAAGATTGAGGGCTCAGCCTATTGAATTGGTTGTCCCCACTGCTTGCAAGAATATCAGAAATTCTCCAAATGGGAAGTTGAATTTTCCCCCATTCTCACCATTCCCCCAAGGGGACTTTGCAAATACTTCTTGATAAAATAAGTTTTAAATATTTTTAATTAAAAAAAATGAGAGCAATTGTAGGTTTACAGAAAAAATGCAGAAGGTACAGGAACATTTCCTCCTCCCCACAAACACCACAGTTTTCCCTACTAACATTTCGTATTAGAGTGGTAACTTTGCTACAATTAATGCAACATACTGACATACTGAACCATAGTCCATAGTTTACAATAGGATCCACTCTTTGGTAATGTTTTATCTTTTAATTTTTATTTTAGTATCAAATGCAACTTAAAATTCCCCATTTTACCCACTTTCAGATCTACAATTCATGGTGTTAATTACATTCACAGTGTTGGGCTACCATTCCCACCATCTTATCAAAGAGTTTCCATCACCCCCAAACGGAAGCTGCTAATGAAGGAGTTTTTTTTTTTTTTTAACTTTTATAACGGGATTTTATTGAGTAATGAATTTAAAGTTCCAAGTCCTTAAAATGTTCAAAATAAGGCATCCAGAGAAAGATACCTTGACTCAAGAAAGAGCCAATTATGTTCAGGGCTTCTCTGACAGCTGGCACATCTGTTAGCTTTCCCGGCTTCTGGTTTCATGCAAGAAGCTAATTTTTAAAGCAATATGTTTGGAAATTTAAGAACATATTTCTAAATTGCCTGTGAGTCCAAGAACTTATAATGGCTGTTAGAAAATATTTAGAACTGAAATTTGTGGATGGAGCTAGAGCTATCATTTTATAGCCTTGAATGTGTATGTATATGTGTGTGTGTTATAATGTATACATACTTAAAAGCCAAGAATAAATAAGCTAAGCATCCAACTTAAGATGTTAGAAAAGCAGAATAAACTCACAGATAGTAGACAGAAGAAAATAAAGCTTGGAACATAATGAAAGAAACACAATGTAAAATACAGAGGATCAACAAAATTTGGTTTTCTGAAATGTGTAAAATTGGCAATGTTCAGGCAAGTGTGATCCAGAAAAATGGATAAGGCATAAGTAATTATTAAAGATGACTACTGAAATTATGAAGAAATTTAAAAGAATCATGTTTTTAAAAGAATAGTTTTGAACAAGTGAAGTGAAAATTTTCTAGAAAAATGTAAATTATCAGAACTGACCACAGGAGAAATGGAAAGCCTCAGTTTTAAATGCTAATGAAAATGGAATCAACAGTTAAGAATAACCCACAGGGAGGCCTGGAGGGTTTTCCAGGCAAGTTTCACCAAATATTCGAAAGACAAGTCTTAGATTCTCCCAGAGAATAGAGAAAGAACAGTTCTTTTACTCATTTGATACCAAAAGCAGGCAAAGACAGAGGGAGCAAGAAATGACAGACCAAATTGATTTCTTAATCTGAAAGAGGATTTGGGAGACAGTCTCAGCATCCACCTTGAAACCTCTACCCTATTCTGGGCCAGGCACATTGGATGTATTGGGGGATAGAGCCCCCTGGTTCCTCAGGAGGTGAGGCCAGCATCGAACATTGCATGTTCTTTTCTTCTGGTAACATGCATATAACCTAAAATTCCTCCTTTTAACCACATTCAAATATATAATTCAGTGCTTCTAGTTGTGTCCAAAATATTGTGCTAACATCATCAACATCCATTACCAAAACTTTTTCATCAACTCAAATAGAAACTGTACAATTTATGCATTAGCCCCCCATCCCTATCCTCACCCCAGACCCTGGTAAACTACATACTAGTTTCTGACACTATGAGATTGCTTGTTCTAATTATTTCATATCAATGAGATCATACACTCTTTGTCCTTTTGTGTCTGGCTTATTTCATGCAACCTGATTTCTTCAAAGTTGTCCCATGTGTCAGACCTTGTTTCTTTTTACACCTGAATAATATTCTATTGTGTGTATATAACACATTTACTTTTAACCCAAGTTGTTGGTCACTTGGGTTACTTCCATCTTTTGGCAATTGTGAATAATGCTGCTATGAACATTGGTGTGCAAATATCTGTTTGAGTCCCTCTTTTAATTATTTTGGGTATGTCTCTAGATGTGAGATTGCCAGATTATATGATAATTATATATTTAAATTTCTGAGATCCACCAAAATATCCTTCACAGCAGCTCCACTATTTCAAATTACAACCAGCAACAAATGAATTTCCTTATTTCTCCACATTCTCTCCGACATTTGTGATTTTCAGTTTTTTTAAGTAGTAGCCATTCTAGTGGGTTTGAATGGGTGTCTCATTGTGGTTTTGATTTGCATTTCTCTAATAGCTAATAATGTTTTGGCTTGCTAAAGCTGACAAAATGCAATATACCAGAAATGGACTGGCTTTTAACCATGGGGGTTTATTAGCTTACAAGTTTACAATTGTAAGCCTGTGAAAATGTTCAAATTAAGACATAACAGGACAATACCTTCTCTGAAGACCAGCTACAAGTGAGCTTGGGCTCCTCTGTCTCATGGAAGGTCATATGGTGGCATCTGCTGGTCCTTTTCTCCTGGGTTCTGTTGCTTCCAGGTTCTGGCTTCAGTGGCTTCCTCTCTACCTCTGGGGCTTTCTCTGAGGGTTCTCTAAATTTCATCCCTTAACTTTGTGTGTGTTTTATCTTCTTATAAAGGTCTTGAGTAAGTGGATTAAGACCCACCTTGAATGAGGTGTGTCACATTTCAATTAAAATAACCTAATCAAATGGTCCCACCTAAAATAGGTCTGCACCCACAGGAACAGACTAAAAGAACATGGTCTCTTCTAGGGTACATAACAGCTTCCAGCTACCACAGATGTTGAACATTTTTCATGCCTGTTTTGGCCATTTGTATAATTTTGTTGGGAGAAATATCTATACACATATTTTTCAATGTTTAATTTTGGTTTTCTTTTTGTTGTTGAGTTGTATGATTTCTTTATCTGCTCTGGCTATTATATACTTGTTGGATGTGAAGTTTCCAAATATTTTCTTCCACTGTGTAGGTTGCATTTTTACTTTTGTGATAAAGTCCTTTGATGCAGAAAAGTTTTGAACTTTAATGAGGACCGATTTATCATTTATTCTTTTGTTCTTGTGCTTTGCGTGTAAAATTATGAAACCATTTCCTAAGAGAAGGTCCTGAAGATGTTACCCTATTCTTTTTTTGGGGGGGGGAGTGTATTAGTAGGGTTCTCTAGAGAAACAGAATCAACAGGGAACACTCACAAATATAAAATTTATGAAAGTGTCTCACATGACTGTGGGAACACAGAGTCCAAAATCTGCAGGGCAGGCTGTGAAGTCGACGATTCTGATGGAAGGTCTGTACGAACTCCACAGGACAGGCTCACCAGCCAAAGCAGGAAGAGAGCCTGTCTCTTCTGAATCCTCCTTAAAAGGTTTCCAGTGATCAGATTAAGCATTACTCATTGCAGAAGACACTCCCCTTTGGCTGATTACAAATGGAATCAGCTGTGGATGCAGCTGACATGTTCATGATTTAATTCTATGAAATGTCCTCATTGCAACAGACAGGACAGCACTTGCCCAGCCAGACAAATAGGTATCACCACTTGGCCAAGTTGACACATGAACCTGACCATTACAGTCCACCCCTTGTCAACTTGGCAGCTATACATACCACCTTAAACCATACCTTATTTCTAAATAAAAAACAATAAAACACACATTTTTTTCTTTCACTTGACAATATTTAAATGTCCTGCATATAACTGGAAGCACATTAAATCTCTCCAGAATAGGGTGCAAATCCTTGGGTAATATTCATTCTTAAACTTGATATCTTACAACTTAAATAGTATAACATGAACAAAATAACATTACAGTCCTCGTTTCTGTAACTGATCACATGGTCAAAGTTCATATTTATCACTACCTTCTTCCACTACCCATTCCATGTTCCCTTTACCCTCAGCAAGCACTTCAGCTGGCTGTGATTCTTTGCCTGGTGGGGTGACCAAACCTTCATTTCTGAAGTTTCAGACCCATTGGTAGTCCTGCCTGGATTGGATTGTTGCAGTTTTCCATTGATTTTAATCACAGGGCATGGTAGTACTAAAAGACACCCTAGGGGATCTCCTATATTCCAAGAAAACTCTTCTTTACCTCCATTATGTAGTGGCAGTCCTACTTCCCTCTGATAGTCAGGGTCAATCACCCCAGACAATAATGTAATCCCTTCTTGACTTATTGATCCAGTGGCATAAGTAACCTAAAGTGACCAGGTGGCAGTCTTAACTTCTAGTTCAGTGGAATCATTGTTGTTTCTCCTGGTGGAAGCACTCCCCCTTTTGGAACTAAAATCTGTAGACCAGCAGAGCTCAGGGCCGCAGGGACAGGAAGCAAACATTTTCCTAGTGGATCACTAGGGGTAATAGTGAGTGGTGCCACTCCCATTTCCACCCCTTGGTTCCTGGACCCATGGATCCTGGCTATGGGAGAAATAGCACCATACAGTGGACGCTGATTCAGAGCATATGCAGCTTCCTGGAGAACATTACCCTTAACTTTCAAGGTATTGCCACCTAGCTGGCACTGTAATTGAGTTTTCAAAAGGTCATTCCACCGTTCTATCAATCCAGCTGCTTCTGGATGATGGGGAACATGATAAGACCAGAGAATTCCATGAACATGTGCCCATCCCCGCACTTCATTTGCTGTAAAGTGTGTTCCTTGATCAGAAGCAATGCTATGCGGAACACCATGATGATGGATAAGGCATTCCGTAAGCCCGTGGTTGATAATTTTGGCAGAAGCATTGTGTGCAGGGAAAGTGAACCCATATCCAGAGTATGTGTCTATTCCAGTTAGAACAAATCGCTGCCCTTTCCATGAAGGGAGTGGGCCAATGTAATCAACCTGCCACCATGTAGCTGGCTGGTCACCTTGGGGAATGGTGCCATATCGGGTGCTCAGTGTAGGTCTCTGCTGCTAGCAGATTGGGCACTCAGCAGTGGCTGTAGCCAAGTCAGCCTTGGTGAGTGGAAGTCCATGTTGCTGAGCCCATGCATAACCTCCATTCCTACCACCATGACCACTTTTTTCATGAGCCCATTGGGCAATGACAGGAATTGCTGGGGAAAGAGGCTGACTGGTATCCACAGAATGGGTGATCTTATCCACATGATTATTAAAATCTTCCTCTGCTGAAGTCTCCCTCTGGTGTGCATTCACATGGGACACAAATATGTTCATGTTTTTAGCCCACTCAGAAAGGCCTATCCACATACTTCTTCCCCAGACCCCTCTGTCACCAATTTTCCAATTATGGTGTTTCCAAGTCCCTGACCATCCAGCCAAACCATTAGCAACAGTCCATGAGTCAGTATACAAATGCACCTCTGGCCAGTTCTCCTTCCAAGCAAAATGAACAACCAGGTGCACTGCTCGAAGTTCTGTCCACTGGAAGGATTTCCCTCACCACTGTCCTACAAGGACACCCCAGAAAAGGGTTGTAATGCTGCAGATGTCCACTTTCGGGTGTACCTGCATATCATGCTGAACCATATGTAAACCATGCCCCAGTTTTCTCTTCCTCAGTCAATTCACTGTAAGGAACTCTCCAAGAGGCCATAGCTCTGGTCTGGGAAAGAGACAGTAATATGGCAGGAGTGGAGACCATGGGCATTTGGGCCACTTCTTCATGTAACTTACTTGTGCCTTCAAGACCTGCTCTGGCCCTATCTCCTATATACCATTTCCATTTTACAATAGAGTGCTGCTGCACACATCCAACCTTATGGCTTGGTGGGTCAGACAACACCCAGCTCATGATAGGCAACTTAGGTCTCATGGTAACTTGGTGGCCCATGGTTAAGCATTCAGTCTCTACTCAGGCCCAGTAGCAGGTCAAAAGCTGTTTCTCAAAAGGAGAGTAGTTATCTGCAGCAGATGGTAAGGCTCTTCTCCAAAAACTTAAGGGTCTGCTTTGTGATTCTCCTATAGGGGCCTGCCAAAGGCTCCAGACAGCATCTCTATTTGCCACTGACACTTCCAGCACTATTGGATCTGCTGGATCATATGGCCCAAGTGGCAGAGCAGCTTGTACAGCAGCCTGGACCTGTTGCAGAGCCTCCTCTTTTTCAGGTCCTTGCTCAAAATTAGCAGCTTTTCTGGTCACCCGATAAATGGGTCAGAGTAGCACACCCAAATGAGGAATATGTTGTCACCAAAATCCAAAGAGACCAACTAGGTGTTGTGCCTCTTTTTTGGTCATAGGAGGGGCCAGATGCAGCAACTTATCCTTCACCTTAGAAGGAATATCTCGACATGCCCCACACCACTGGACACCTAGAAATTTCACTGAGATGGAAGGCCCCTGTATTTTTGTTGGATTTATCTCTCATACTCTGATATGCAAATGCCTTACCAGTAAGTCTAGAGAGGTTGCTACTTCTTGCTCACTAGGTCCAATCAACATGATATCATCAATATAATGAACCAGTGTGATGTCTTGTGGGAGGGAGAAATGATCAAGGTCCCTGCAGACAAGATTATGACATAGGGCTGGAGAGTGGATATTCACCTGAGGTAAGACATTGAAAGTATATTGCTGACCTTGCCAGCTGAAAACGAACTGTTTCTGGTGGTCCTTACTAATAGCTATTGAGAAAAAATAATTTGCCAGTTCAATAGTTGCATACCACATACCAGGGGATATACTGATTTGCTCAAGCAATGATACCACATCTGGAACAGCAGCTGCAATTGGAGTTACCACCTGGTTGAGTTTCTGATAATTCACTGTCATCCTCCAAGACTCATCTGTTTTCTGCACAGGCCAAATAGGAAAGTTGAATAGGGATGTGGTAGGAATCACCTACCAGGAATCTGGTATTGCTTCTGATTTACTATTTTGCTCTGTAGGGGCAGTTCTAGTGGCTTCTACTTGACCTTTCCCACCATAATAGCCCTCACTGCATGAGTTAGAGAGCCAAAATGGGGATTCCACCAGTTGCTCATTATGTCTATACCAATTATACATTCTGGAACTGGGGAAATAACAACAGAATGGGTCCTGGGGCCCACTGAACCCACTGTGAGATGGACCTGTGTGTTTGAAACTCTAATCAGATCCTCTTCCTGGGGATGTGATTAAATCAAGAATGGTTGTGTAGCTGAGGTAGGTGACAATATGTCTCCAGCCATCTGGGTGGGTCTTGGTAAGTTTCTGGAGTCCTGCAAAAGAGGAAACATTTTGGAGAATGAAAGACTCACAGAGAGCACAGCAGAATGACATGGCCACAAGAAGCAGAGTTCACCCACCAGCGACCTTTGGAGATGAAGAAGGAACATACCTCCCAGGGAGTTTCCTGAAACAGGAAGCCAGGAGAAGAAGCTAGCAGATGATGCCGTACTCACCATATACCTTTCCAGATTAGAGAGGCACCCTGACTGTATTCACCATGTGCCTTTGCAGACAAGAGAGAAACTGCAACTATGTTTACCATGTGACTTCTCACTTGAGAGAGAAACCCTGAACCTCATCTGCTTTTTTGAACCAGAGTAGATCTCCCTGGATGACTTAGATTGGACATTCCTATAGACTTGATTAATTGGGACATTTTCTGGGCCTTTGAACTGTAAACTTATTAAATTAGCTTTTTTTTAAAAATTATTCCATTTCTGGTATATTGCACTCCTGCAGCTAACAAACTAGAACAGATTTTGGTACCGGAGAGTGGGGTGCTCCTGCTGCACTTTGGAAATACCAAAGATGGTGGAACAGTGTTTTCAATGGATAAGGGGAAGAATCAGTGAGAATTGTGAGAACCTCAAAAGAGAAGGCCTAGAATGCTTTGAAGAGACTATTGGTAGAAATGTGGGCTCTAAAGATACCTTTGATGAGGCCATAGACAGAAATGAGGCATGTCTTATTGCAAACTGGAAGGAAGGTAATCTTTGTTTTCAAATAGCAGATAATTGGGCAGAATGGACAAGTGACTTTGTCTGGAAGGTAGATTTTAAGTGCGATAAACTTGGATATTTAGCAGAAGAGATCTCCAAGTTAACACATCCAGGGAAAGATTACCTTGGCTCAAGATGACCAGTGATGTTACTATTTCCCAGCTGACTTCTGCTAGCCTTCTTTCTAGGTTTCTTCAACAGCTTCCCCAGGGATGTTTTCAAGCTTTTTCCAAAATAGATCTCTTTTAAATGGCTCCAGTATGTAACCCCACCTTGAATGGGTGGATACACACCTCCACAGAAACCATCTAATCAGAAGTTACCACCCACCATTGGGTGAGTCTCATCTCCATGGAAACAGTCACCCAATTGTGACTATGACTTTTGATGAGGCAGCGATATGACTCTGCCCAGTCCAGGTGGGTCATGATTAATTTACTGGAATCCTTAAAAGAGGAAACATTTTGGAGAGAGTCAGAAATGACAGAACCTTCAGAGCCGACAGAGAGAGCAGATGTAGACACTTGGAGAACAGTTGCATCAGAGAACAGAGATACAGATGTTTGGAGATGCTTGGAGCCCAGCAGACATCCCCATGAGATGTTAAGCAAGCCAGAATTTGGAGAGAGCCAAGGGAAGCCAAGTAATGAAAGCCAGGCCCAGAGAAGCAAAGTGAGGAACTCCCACAAGACTAAAGGATGAAAGCAATAGAACCCAGGAGCAAGGGACCAGCAGATGCCACCCAGGTGACTTCCCAGCTGACAGAGCTATTCCAGATGCATCAGCCTTTCTTGAGTGAAGGTAGCCTCTTATTGCTGCCTTAATTTGGACACTTTCACTTCCTTAAAACTGTAAACTTGTAACTTATTAAATTCCACTTTTAAAAAGCATTCCAGTTCTGGTATATCACATTCTGGCAGCTTGCAAATTAGATCAATATCTTAAGTCCAAAGAAAGGGCTGATGAAGGTCAAGCTTTCTCTATCAGCTGGGAGGACACATGGTGGTGCCTGCTACCTTTCTCTCCTCATTTCATAAGGCTTCCCTGGGGGTGGTTTTCTCTGTGCATCTCCAAATGTCTCTGGGCTGTGTGGGCTTTGTTGTCTCTTAAGCTTTTTCCAAAATGGATCCCTCTTAAAAGTCTCCAGAAACCCCACCTTGAATGGGTGGAGACACATCTCCATGGAACCCATCTAATCAGAAGTTACCACACATAGCTGGGTGGGTCACATCTCCATGGAAACAATAAAAAAGATCCCACCCAGCAATGTTGAATGAAGGTTAAAGAGCATGGCTTTTCTGGGGTACGTGGCAGTTTTGAACCGACAAATTGTACCCTTTGGACCCCCAAAAGGCACATTCTTTTGAAATGCAAAATGCATTCACTCCATCACAATATCATAAAGCCTTAAACTATTTCAGTAACAATACAAATACCTTACAAAGTCAGAAATCATACAAAATCCCAACAAAGTGTAGCTACAGGCATGGTTTGTCCTAAGGCAGAATTCTATTCTAGCTCTCATCCTGTGAAACTCAAATCAAGTTATAAAGGAGGAATGAGTGTGTGCCCCAGAGATGGCAGAGGGCCTGCCTGAGGCTCTGATGTTTGGAGAGGGTAGAGCCAAGAAAAAGTGTGCTCCCAAATGTCCTTCAAGGTTGCAATGCTCACCCCAGCATTTGGGGTGCTTTCCAAGGGCTACTGTGTAAGCTCTTGGAAAGGGTGGGACTGCCGCTTTCTAAAACCCCAAGGACAACTGACTCTCAGACTTCAAATCTAATGGAGTTTGCCCTGCAGGTTTTCAGAGGATATGCCAATATATAAAGGAGGAATAATCATAGGATAAATGTTCTCATTTCCATAGGGAGAAATTAGAAGGAACATAGGGGTCATTTGGACCCTAATAGTTCTGAAAACCTGCAGTGCAAACTCCATTAGATTTGAAAGGCTGAGAGTCAGTTGTCCTCTGGCCTTTAGAAAGCAGCAGTCCTACCCTTTCCAAGAGCTTACACAGCAGCCCTTGGAAAGCACCCCAAATGCTGGAGATAAAATTGTAACCTTGAAGGACATTACTAAAGAGGACACTTTTGGCTCCACCTTCTCCAAACATCAGGGTCTCAGGCAGGCCCTCTCCCATCTCTGGGGCACACACCCAGCCCCTCCAAAACAATGGGGTGTCTAGCCCAAAACTAAAGGACAAATACTGTATGGTCCCACTGATGTGAACCGACATTCGAGAATCAGCTTGGAATATATCATTGGTAACAGAGACTAGCAGGAGTTAGAAACAGGGTAAGATAATGGGTAATTGGAGCTGAAGGGATACAGACTGTGCAACAGGACTAGATACAAAAACTCAAAAATGGACAGCACAATGATACCTAAGTGTAATGTAACTAGGTTGGAACACTGAATGAAGCTGCACCTGAAATATGGTTTTTTGTTTGTTTGTTTGTGTGTTTGTATCTTTTGTTTTTGTTTTTTTCTTTTTCCTTTTTATATATATATATATTTATTAGTATTATTATTTTAATTCTCTTCTCTATATTAACATTCTATATCTTTTTCTGCTGTTTTGCTAGTTCTTTTCCTAAATCGATGCAAATGTACTAAGAAATGATGATCATACATCTATGTGATGATACTAAGAATTACTGAGTGCATGTGTAGAATGGAATGATTTCTAAATGTTGTGTTAATTTCTTTTCTTTTTTTTGATTAATAAAAAAAAATTAAACAAAAAAAAACAAAAAAAAACCAATGGGGTGGCATCCAGGTTCTTCCTAGTCTACAAAGAATATGCTCCACCCTTTCCAAGGCCTGGGGGACAGCCTCTCATAGCACACAAGTGGAAGGTCCACACTTTGCCTTTAGGGCAAACATACCTTCTCCAGGTGGTTGGAAAGGTCTGCTCTCCTGGCCCCAGACTCCTTGGCTTCAGATCTTAGCTTCCATGCTTTTGCCTCTGAAATTACTTTTCCTTCAATTTGTCCCTTTTCTGTCACTTTTAGTCCAGACTAGCAGTGGTTCCATTTATGCAGACCGCACATCATCTCTTGTTGGTTTTCTGTGTAGTAGGCTGGGATCAAAACCATGAGACAGTAGGATTTTCCACAAATCCTTCTTGGATAACTCCATCTCCAACCCTGGCTTTTTCTGAAATGGCTGTCTGGTTCCATGTTTGGTTAAATCCTCACATGGGGCACTTTTCTCTGGGGTCTCTCTTTCTGGAAGCCCAGAATTTTCCAGACTATTAGTTTCTGGTTTCTTTGTACCCAAGAGTTCAGTTCTTAGCTTTTCTCATTCCTGTTGCATTTCACTATAAGCTGCAAGGAGAAACCAGGCCACAGTTTCCATATTTAATATAGAAATCTGCTCAGCTAAGTATCCTGGGTCAATGCCTTTAAATTCTAACTTCCATCCAGCAGCAGTACTCAATTTTGCTAAATTTTCTGCTTCTTTACAACAAGGATTGCATACCTTCCAATTTGCAATAATGCATGCATCATTTCTGTCTAAGGCCTTATCAGAAGTATCTTCAGAGTCTACATTTCTACCAATAGTATCCTCAAAGCATTCTAGGCCTTCTCTATCAAGCTCTTCATGACTCTTCCAGAATTTTCCCCTTATGCACCTAACAAATTGTTCCAACATGTTTGGTATTTGCAAACCCAAGCAGTACACCATGTCTCTGGTAGCAAAATCTGTTTTAGTTTGTTAAGATGCCAGAATGCAATATGCCAGACATGGAATGGCTTTATTTTTTTTTCAAGTCTCTATTTTGTTTTAGTTTTTAAAAGTAATTTCTCTCCTTCACAATTTGTTGTCACACACACATGTGTGCACATTTCACACAACACACAACTTGAGATGGCCAGAGAAACATGGATAACCTACTTTTTCTTTTTTTTTTTTTTTTACAAAATTCAAAGTAGATTATACTCGTGTGGTTTTCAGTCATCACACAACAAACAGACATGATCCACTTACTGATTTATGCTCCCCAAATGCTTTAACAGTGAGGATTTTCTATGAAAGTAGACATAAAACATCTTGTTTTTACTAAAGCCAGTCTCAGGCATACATTTTATGTTTATATATAGTCCTTGAGAATACTATAGTAGCAGTACATAAGTTCATTCTGTAAGAAGATCTGCAAGATGATTTTCAAGAGGCTTCATGCATTGTACTCTCAAATAAAAATCCTTAGTCAAAAGATAATAACAGTTAAAACTGCATATTTATGTCAGAGAGCAGAAGAAGGTATAAATGTAAATAGCTGTGCTTAGGGACTCTTTTGGCAAAGTTGTTCCAATAATAAATAAAAACTAGAAAACTCTCAGACTGATACAAAGTGGACATAGGCATCAAGAATTATCTATACTTGGCTCAGAGTTTTTAGGAGAAAATAATATCCACACAAATGACACAGCATCTGGTAATCTCAATTTGGGCAAGTCCTTACTGTCAGTCAGTCTGGAGGCTTGGGAGAAAAAAATAAATTTGTTTTTCCCCTGTTAACAGAAAGGCAGGGTGAAACTACTAGCTAAACTAATGCCTTCCTTCCTTTAGAACTCTTAGATCAATTAGAGAGGTTGCCCTATCGTAGCGCAAAAACCAGGAACAAGGCCACAGGCCTCCAGGAACATTCTGCAAAGTTAGAACAGGCTGAGACTAAGGATCCGTAGTTTTGGGAAGCAGGTTTTATTTGCTATGACCATAGGGCTCAGCTGAGTAGCCTCTGAAAGTCTGAGCCCCAAACAAAAGGCAACCTTAGCTTTTATAGACTCTTTGACATGTTAAAGACAAGGTAAACAATTGGCTGATTTAAGTTGAGAATGGCCCAAAACTGAACCGTTGAGGGGCCCCCACCCCAAGAATGTCTTATCTTGCCTACGTGCACCTTCACCAGTTCATGAAGGCTAGGGGAGGGGTTTCTATCCCAGGAAATGTGCCTTATCTCACTTGCCTGCAAGGAGAGGGGGTTTGGGGATTTTCCACAGAGAGCACAGCTAAGCCAGAAGGAGGGGAAGGCCTGCCTGCTACACTATTTCTAGTGGGTTTTAATTTCAAAACTAACATGCTTAGCATTTGGACCACAACCTATTTTGTAGTTCACCTAGGATAAGCATGATCCCTCAGTACTTGGTGCTTTTTTTGAACTTCCACACATGAACTGTAAAACTCTTATTTAAGAAATACCATGGCAACTGTTTATGGTACTAGAGGACAAGGTATAATTTACATAGTAATATTGATGCTTGTAGCCAAGAAATAAATGTACTTTTTATTTTTAGACTGGTCAGTTTGTGCCTTTAGACCTTTAACTTTGAAGGACTCCTGACCTTAACAATCAAAGCAAACTAGAAAAAGATGACAAAATAACAAATGTTTTATTTAAACTCTTCTGTGCAATAGGTACAGATAGAAAAATTACTCATTCAAATAATTTCATAGGTGTCACTCAGAAGCATCCTTGCTGTCTGTAACTTAATATGCTAGAGCCCTTAAAATAAAATTATAGGGGAATTTAAAGTGTATATTATATACTTGCAATTATTTTAAATCGTTCAAGTTTATAGCATGTTACTGGAGTGAGATAGAGATAAAGACAGTTCACATTTATATTTAGAAGATAAAATTACTACAGAAGTCAGCTGAAATCCTTGCTCATGTTTAAGTATAGTCTTTGTGATAAGACCTAAAGTATAAGCAGGCACTAATTTTTGATTCACACTCAAGTGGGGGTAGAAAGGTACCAGCAATTCCACATTGCCCAGTGTAGCCAGCATTAGGGCTGCAGTGCACACCAATCCCAGGAAGACAGATAGTGAACTAGGCCCTGAGGAGATGGCTGTGGTTCCTGCATGAAATGACTGCCCAAAAAATAAACTTTCTCTTAAATCCTCCTTCATTCTTTTCTCCTGTTTTTCCTTTTATTGTTCTTTTGTATATGAAGAGTAGCAATACCTTCTTTCCTTCCTAAAGCCTTCCTCTGACTGCTCAGGAACTTGGAGATGGAATTTGTCTATTACACCATAGTGATGGGATCAAACATCTCTATCACAAATCACAATATCCACACCACACTGAGGCCTTACTGCACCTGCAGCATCAATGACAACACACTTATTTGGAGTAGTACTCAAAACTTTGAACTTCAAGGCAAACTCACAGGGATTATATAGAGTCAGCTCTTGCTTATGTGTTGCCTGATCATCTGCATAAAGTGTTACCTCCATGGAAAATACAAGATCTGGAAGATTTCCTTCCACTGACTCTGGTTGTCTTTTTTGTTGATGCATTGGCACTAAACCCCCTTGCTGCACTTCTGTTTCTACAGTCTCTTCTGATCTGGGCTTTTCTTAGATGAAGTTAAAACTCAAAAACACACTAGCTACTAAAATATCATCTGCCTATAGCAAAAGGACACTTTGATGCAATTTTTTTCCAACCTTTTTTTGTTTTTTTATTTATTAGTTAAAAAATTAACAACAAAAAACATCAACACATCATTCCGTTCTACATATACAATCAGCGATTCTCAATGTCATCACATAGTTGCATATTCATCATTTCTTAGAACATTTGCATTGATTTAGAAAAAGAAATAAAAAGACAGCAAAAAAGAAACAAAATGATAACAGAAAAAAAAGATTATACATACCATGCCCCTTACCCCTCGTTTTCATTCATCACTAGCATTTCAAACTAAATTTATTTCAACATTTGTTCCCCCTATTATTTATTTTATTCCATATGTTCTACTCATCTGTTGACATGGTAGATAAAAAGAGCATCAGACACAAGGTTTTCACAATCACAGAGTCATATTGTGAAAGCTATATCATTATTCAATCATCCTCAAGAAACATGGCTACTGGAACACAGCTCTGCGTTTTCAGGCAGTTTCCGCCAGTCTCTCCACTGTATCTTGAACAAAAGGGTGATGTCTACTTGATGTGTAGGAGTGGCCTCCGGGATAACCTCTCGACTCTCAGCCGTTGACACTTTGTCTCATTTCACTCTTCCCCCTTTTGGTCGAGAGGGTTCTCTCAATCCCTTGATGTTAATTCTCAGCTCGTTCTAGGGTTTTTCTTGATCCCTTGATGCTGAGTCTCAGCTCATTCCAGGATCTCTGTCCCACATTGCCAGGAGGGTCCACATCCCTGGGAGTCATGTCCTATGCAGAGTGGGGGAGGGTGGTGAGACTGCTCATCGTGTTGGCTGGAGAGAGGGGCCACATCTGAGCAACAAAAGAGGATCTCTTGGGGGTGACTGTTAGGCCTAGATTTTGAGTAGACTTGACCTATCCTTTGTGGGGATAAGTTTCATATGAACAAACCCCAAGACCGGGGGCTCAGCCTATAGCTTTGGTTGTCCACACTGCTTGTGAGACTATCAAGAATTCAACTTGGGGAATTTGAATTTCTCCCCGTTCTCACCATTCCCTGAAGGGGGCTTTGCATATACTTTTCCACTCACTGATTGAATCACTCTGGAATTCATTAGGGCATCACTCTGGACAAACCAACAAAATCTCATGTCCTACCTGAGATTCCAGGTACTTGTGGCATTCAATCAAACTATCTACATAAATTATATTGGGAAATGCACTAGTCAGAATATGAATTTTGTAACAAAGATTTCTTGCTTTAGTCTCACACATAAGGTGACATTTTAAAATATTAATTACCATCTATTTTCAGCACCCTGCAATAATGACATTCCTTTGTTGTTCCTCATGCAAGAACATTTTAAAAATTTGTACATTGTACATTTCACTATTATTGTACACTCTAGGCAATCCTAGATTATACTATCTCAATCTTTAACATCTATCTTTCTTTCTGATTTCATTTATGACTTTGATGCTATTTTAAAGCAAACATATCTTTTGCTAAGAATTCTCCAGCGAGCGTGGGAGAATTCTTAAATCCTTGTGGTAAAACAGTCCATGTAAGTTGCTCTCTAATTTTACTGCTGGGTCCTCCCATTTAAAGGCAAATATTCCAAACAAATATTTTCCTTTGGTATGCAAAAGAAAGCATCTTTTAAATTTAATAAGAGAATCATTTGAACTTACTAGTTAAAGTTTTCAATAAAGTATAAGGATTATGGACAACTGGATAAATGTCTTTCATAATTTTATTTATGGCCCTTAAATCTTGAACAAACCTATATTCCCCATTAGTGTTAGGTTTCAAATCTGGGAATATAGACATATTATATGAGACTGGCAAGCCTCCTTTATGGTTTCCTTTTCTGTTGCAGCAGGATCCTCACATATAGCTCCCTCTGAATCCTCAAGATACAATTAATTAAATCTTGTTACAATCTCTTTGTCTTTCAACAACCATACAAATGATTGAATGTCAGGCACTACTTTTAACCTCTTGCTTTTCTTGCAACACATCTCTAGTTAGATAATCACCAAAAGGTCAGTAGTCCCTTTCCATGTTCATTCTTCCCCTTTACTTAATTTATATTGTGGCCACACAGAGTTTTGATAATGCACTAACAATTGCTTATTTAAATGACATTTTCTTAATTTAAACCAAATGCTAAGAATCATTCCCAAGGGAGATGTAGCTGGTGAACTTCAAGAGTTTTCCATGACTGTAAATTAAAAAAAAAATCATGAAGGCAGAGCATCAGAGTAGGAGCTCCTTAAATGCAACTGGTTCACCACACATCTGCTAACTGTATAATTGTGCAAAATCAAAAAGTGAACCACAAATCTTGAGTCATGGATAGTGGAGCTCAATTCCACTATCCCCTACATTCTCAATCTCTTATGTGAACAGTCCATTTATTTGCTTGCTTTCCTGGTTCTCCTCTCTGAATATCACTTTCATTAGAATGTTTGGTATTTTCTGTCTTACATGCTGGGCTCCTTTCATGTTAAAGGGCCTGAAAGAGAGGATTTTATTAGGATTGCCTCTCATTGTAACAAAATCTGAGTGAAACAATGCCACTTTCAGTCTTTTGTCAGTCATCTACTGTTTAACATGGCACTCAAGCTTATTCCTTGAAGGTGTTGACTTCTGGATTACTATAACTCTAACATAACTAATGATGATTTTAACTTCCACAAAGATGATCCTTCCAATACTGGCTTATTAATTGACTGATTAGCCAATTACTTTTCAAGAATATTTAATCTACCTTAGATGCTCACTCTCACAGTCATATCCAACAACTTGTGATCACCATTTATAATCTCAGTTTCATACCCACTAACCTCCAATCCCACACCATGTATTTCAATTTTAAATATACTATAGCCCAATTCTAACAATTTCTTGATGCCAATGTGATGTAGAAAACATTGATGATACCAAATTTTTACATGACATTAAGCATAATCTTGCCTAAGAAAATGCACAAGTTGTTCCCTGTGACTTAATTATTCTTTCTAAAGACATCTCTGGCTTAAAACTTCACTTTACTTGGTTATTATTCAATTCTGCCTTTTAAGTATGCTTTCCCTGTCTCACTTACAGAATTTCAATTCCTATTCATGAATATTTCACATCACTTATTACTCCATCCCTGATTAATTTTTCTCCCTAAAAATTATAATTATCTAACATGCCATAAAGTTTATTTTTTAATTTGGTTTATTATATGTCTCTAAAACAAAGATTGTATTTCATATAAGGATATATATATATATTTACTATAAATCCCCAGTGCCTAGAATATTGTTTGGCACATAGTAAGTAAACAGTAATTTTGTTGAATTAATAAAGGAATAACACTAAAAAAAAAAAAAACTCCAAAACATTTCATCTCAAAACATGAGCTCCTCAGACAGGAGCTGTGACTGTTTCTCCAATCCTTTGTCATCACCTCTAGGCTGCACTGTGGAATGGCTTTTAAAAGGGAATTTATTAAGTTGCAAATTTACAGGTCTAAGGCCACAGAAATATTATTGCTGAAATGTTTAGTTCTCCTTTCAATTCTGTAAATGTTCACTTCATGTATTTAGAAGCTTTTGGTTAGTTACATGGGTGTCAGTCTTATTTAAGATTATTTTGTACGTGATGAGTTGCTTCTTTGTTACTCCTTTTGAGATTCACTCATTGTCTTTGGCTTCCAGCTGTATTTTATCATGTGTCTAAGTATGGATGCCTTTGAATTATCCTACTTTGAGTTCACTGACCTCTTGGATGGGTAGATAAATGTTGATTATCCAATCTGGGAGGTTTTGAGCCATTTTTCATCCTTCAGATACCCTTCCCCTTCCCCGCCTGTCCTTCTGAAGGGCCCATTACGTGTGTGTTGATGTCCCACTGGCCTCTAAGGCTCTGCTCATTTCCTTCATTCTTTTCTCCTTTTCTGCTCTTCAGGTTGGTTTTTCTCAATCAGCTTCGATTCATATTTGCTCATTCTTCCTTCTGACTATTTGTATTTTCAGTTGAGCTCCTGTAGGGAACATTTAATTTTAGTTATTGTATTTTTCTAGTCTTGCATTTCACTTTGGCTTTTCTTTTTTCTTCTTTTACCTTCTCCTTTTGAAATAGTCATAAAATGAGAGGACAGCAGCAAAATCAATACAAATTCCACACAGAGAACTCCACCGTATCCCCACCCACCCCCTAAACACCCAGATCTAAATTTTAACATTTTACCACCTTTGCTGAATCATTGTTTCTGTCCACCTTTCCACACACTTGTCTGTCTTATCATCTATCTAGCTTTCTATCTTCTGAACATTTGAGAGCAGGTTGTACACATCATACTCCTTGAATGCAGACTACTTCCATGTACATTTCCTGTGAATAAGGACATTCACTTATTGTTTAGTTTCCTGGCTGCTAAATTCAATACCATGCAATCGGTTGGCTTAAACAATGTGGATTTATTGACTCACAGATTTGAAGCTGGTAGGCCATAGTCAAGAAATCATAAGGTGATGCTTTCTCCCAGATCACTGACATTCTGGGGCTGTTGCCAACAGTCCTTCATCCTTGGCTTTTTTGTCACAAGGGGCATGGGGCAGGCTCTCCTGGGTTGTGTGGGCTCCACTGCCTTCCCTTTCCTTCTCATGACTTACTATTTGTGTTTCACTCTGCTTATGAAGGATTCCAGTAATCTGGATTAAACCCCAACCTTTAACTGAAGCAACTTTTTTTGCTGATTGAATTGCATGTTTTGAGGCTGTAAAGTTAAATAAAGCTATAAAATTTAAAATACTATTCTGAACATTTGTTTACATTACAGTTTATCCATTCAATGAAAAATATTTCTTTTGCCATTAAAATTAGAATTTTTTCTGAAGACTATTAGTGCAAGGCAGAGCAACTCAGGAGCATTTTGTTCAGTGAAAAAGCAGGATATTAAGTTGTAGAACATAATCCTATTTTATATGTATATGTTTTTATTTTTGTATGCTTGGGGAAAAAAAACAAGAAGTAAACACACAAGAATATTGCCATTGAGGTGTCTCTATACAGAAGGATTATAGCTTTTTATTTTCTTCTCCTTATATGTCTATATTTTCCAAATGCTTCATCATAAGCATAATTAATTTTTTTAGGCCAGGTGGCAGTGTTCTCACCTGCCATGCCAGAGACCTGGGTTCAATTCCTGGTGCCTGCCCAAGCAAAAAAAAAAAATTATATGAGGGACATATTTGTATGTAATAAGCTCCCATATGTTGCAAATTAAATAGGCTGCAGCCCATATGTTTTCATACTTTTTGCTTTACTAGGAGAAAATGTGGCAAATGGAATACCTTTCAAATAGTCTATGTTCAAAACACCTTGTCACGACACACCCACTATCAATTTCTCTAGAATTCTTTTTTTGTGTGTGAAAGGGAAAAATATTTGCTTTAGGTATTTAAGATACATATTTAAAATATTATCAGTATGTTTTCTTAAAGAAAATTTTAAAAATTTGTTTAAAAAACCTTTTCATTTTCAATGTACACTGTGGTTTTTTGTACATTGCATGTCACTTTCAAATTGCTTTTATTTAGTGGATTATTGTTATCATTAGTTTTCCTAGAATCTTAATAGTTTTTAATGTTGGATGTGTCTGAGAAACTCTGGTGCAAAGTACAGCAAAATGAAAATATTGTTAACTATTAACAAGTATAATGCAGCTTTGAACTTACAGTGCTTTTATATATAGCCTATGAATTCACACAGGAAATATATGTGTACTGTCTCCAAACATCTGGATATTGTTTTCATGTATATCCACATGAACAGTTGTGCTTTTAATCAATAAAAATATAATTTCTCATAAAATGTACAAGTAATCTATTTTCTCCTACTTTTTATGGTAAAGGAAGACTGGTCACCCAGATCTGTTTGTAGAGTTTAGATTTAAAACTGCTGGATCATAGCTTACATGAAAATGTGTAAATTTGTACAAACATTTCTGAGATACATAGGTGTTCTTTATGTGACTACAGGGAGGTACAGTTTTGCATATACAGTTATAAACTGCCTAAACCACACAAATGTGGTATTTTAGTTTGCTAAGGCTGCCAGAAAGCAATGTACTAGAAATCCATCAGATTTTATAAAGGGGATTTATTAAGTTACAAATTTAAAGTTCCAAGGCCTTAAAAAGGTCCAGACCAAGACATCCAGAGAAAGATACCTTGACTCCAAAGAAATGCCAATGTCTGTCACATGGGAAGGCATGTGGCTGGTATCTGCTAATCCTCATTCTCGGTTCCGTGGCCTTTAGCTTCTGAGTCCAGTGGCTTTCTCTTTAGTTATCTGTGGGTCCCGACTAAGCTGCTCTGGGACAAAACTCTGCATTTCATCTCTTAGCTTAGCATCTCAAAGAAAGGCACATGGTGACATCTGCTGGGCTCTGGTTTCTGTCTAGCTTCAGCTCAGCTCCTGGCATCTCTTGAGCTTCTGTTTTGTGAAACCATCTGCATTTAAGCTTTCTCCTAAATGGTTCCCTGTGTTGGTTCTCTTAAGGACTCCAGTAACCTAATCAAGGCCCACCTTGAATGGAGTCACATCTTCTAATCAAAAGATCACACCCACAATTTAGTGTGTCACATCTCCATGGAAACAAACTAATGAAAATACTGATTCAGGATTAAAAGAACAAAGCTATTCTGGGGTGGCTAACAGTTTTTAACCAGAACATGTAGATAGCATAAAAATTACTTATAATATATGCTCTAAAATTTACAAACATACTTCCATACCTAGTGATATATTGGAATAAAAATTCTGAAAAACATAGCTGTGGCAAATATATAAAATTACTATATAAAAATATAATAAAAGTTAAAACTTTTATGTTGCTAATAATTTGTCAGGCACATTTTCCAAGTGCTTTACATACATTAACTCTAAAATTGTTATTATTATTTTTCCCATTTTACAGAGAAGGAATGACATCTTTTTTCAAATTGAGCTTGTAAGAAAGTGAGGTCCAAAAATAGAAAACAGAAACCAGGCTGATGACTTTGCGTTGAAGCCATGGGCTGCCAGGACAGCTCTGCCCATTCTGGGAACTAAAGAAGGCAGTTAGTTCCATGGCAAACTCAGGGGCCTTGCACAGCAGAGAATTGAAACTAAACCCTACATAATGTCTGAGACCTGGTGCTTTGCATAAGAATGGGGTGCAGTCAGTCAATCCATCCATAGGCCAAGGAAATGAAAGTGTGTATTTAATTACACATAGTGGCAGAAGGTACATTTATAAGTCAGTCTATGAATAGTTTTTAATTTAGATCAAAGAACTAGTCTTTTAAATTAATTTGACTCATTTTCAACTGAAGTTTTCTTGTGCACATGGAGAAAGTGAAGCAGTAAATATTCTGCTAGCAGAGGACTTTAAAAACAGTGACAGAATGCCAGTTGTGTATCAGTATTATCAGATGCCTCAAATAGAAAATCACATAAGTTAATTCAAATAAGTTCCCTTTTTAAATTCAGTTTACAAAATTAAAGCTAAGTCTTTGGAAGTTCATTCTCTCACAGATGGATTATCTGACATTCTTTACTGTCATATTTAACTGATTTTAGAATTCTAAAGTCAATTAAAAATTCAACATTGAAGGGAAAATTATTTTTGGCTTGATTATAGTAGTACAAATTTGGACAGGTACATATTTTGGTAAAAATAGCATTCAAACTAATTTAAGAAACCCACGTAGCAGTAATGTACTTGGAATTGGTTTTGATGTAGATTAATTCATAACTGGGTCCAAACAAACTGTCAATAAAAACAGGTCAATAAAAGTACCACTTTTTCTGTGTAGGCACAAAGTAACTGATCTGCAAAATTTCTTACAGTGGCTGATGTTAAATGATACCATTTTATAAAGCACTTTCTTCATCATCCACAATGGATTGGATATTAGAAACATCCGAACCACAGATTTTGTAAATCAGCTTGTGTTGAGGGGCAAGTGGTATGAGATGTATATGCTTTTCTGTATTCTTTTAATTTCTTTTTCTGGAGTGATGCAAATGTTCAAAAATGACCATAGTGATGAATACACAATTATGTCATGGCATTGTGAGCCACTGATTGTATCCTGTAGATGGACTGTATATGCTTGAAGATTTCTTAATAAAACTGTTTTTTTTAAATCAATGTATTTTTCCTCAAAGGTAATTAATAACCCTTTTTTTGGTAAGTGGATCCTGTATTTTAGCTTCTTCATTCAAATAAGTTGGAAATCTTTAATGAATGTGTTCAATGAATGATGTACAAGAAAAAATTTTTTTAATTCAAAGTTTTGGCAAGTTGCATAACTGGCAACAAACCTAAAAATAAGACATTTTAAGAAGACCCTTACAAAAGAGAAGAAACCAGACAAAATAAATAATTGAGAGCTCAAATAGAACACGAGTTAATTTTAAACTTCGATTACTTTGCTTTACTGTAATATCTGTACTTAGGGGAAGAATCTTTTAATAAAGCACATTATTTTAAATTGGATAAATGTGAATTCCACATCAGAAAAGACTGAAGTGGAAAAAAAGAAGAATGGAATAAAGACATTCCAAGGACTTATAAATAATTTATTGGGCATAGTTTATCTTGTAATTGAATTCCACATCAGAAAAGACTGAAGTGGAAAAAAAGAAGAATGGAATAAAGACATTCCAAGGACTTATAAATAATTTATTGGGCATAGTTTATCTTGTAAAAATTATGCATTGAAGAAAGGTGCTCTAAATGGAGATAAGAGAGAGAATCTGTGAAAATATGGGATGAAATATTTAAGTTTTTCACATGAGAACATTGGAGGTAACAATGTCCTCCACTTAGCACAATTTGTTCAGAATCTACTAGGCACTTCAGCGCTTACAGATATGGAATATTCTCAAATTAAAATATGATCTGCAGTGAAGAGTCAAATGAAAGGGTCAACAAATTTAGAGCATTTAAGCATAAAATGCAGCTCCAAAAATATTGTCAGAAATTTTACTTAAAAAATAAAGCCATATTGAAAAATTGTCTTCAGAAAAATACCAATGACATACTATTGAGAAAGCTAAGTATTGGATTAAAGTACCTAGATAGGTGATGAGATAATTCTGCTTAGATTATTTGTAAATTTCAGATAAAATAAAAATCTCTTTTAAATTTAGGAAGAAATTTATTTTAAAAAATAATTGTAAGAAAATAATAATAATTGTTAAATAGACACTTCCATAGCCTTCTGTAGTTGGTCCCTCTCTATTTTGAAATAATTGTCAGTCAATATATATTTCAAGAAACTGTAGAGTGTTAATTACTGGTGCTTATTTTCATTCTCAGATGTTCCAGTTTGGACCATAAATTTAATGGCCACCTCATTGATAGAGGAATTTCAAAGAATCAAGTACAAACAGACCATATTCTGTGACCATAATAGTGTAACTGCATTAGAAATCAATAACAAAAAAAGCCACAAACACAACAAAAACCATCCATAGATATTTAAAATTTAAAATACACTAAAAGTTGATAGCAGAAATAGGAATTGTGAGGAATGTTAAGAATTAGTCAGAATTCAAAAATATAAGCATACTATGCTTCAAAAACAATGTTTAATGAAATTTATACCCTTAAAATGTTGATATTATAAAGAAAAAAGGATGAAAATTGTTGGACTATGTGCTCATCTTAAGAGGTTTAAAAATGCAGCAAAGTAAACCTTTATTTAAGAAATGAAAGGAAGTAAGAAAAATAAAAGTGGTAATTTACATGTAGAAGATAAATGAATAATAGGAAGATTCAATAAGACACAATTTCATAATAGACAAACCTATGGCAACATTGATAAAGGAAAAAGGAGGGATGGCCAGATTCAGAAATAAAAAAAACATAACTACATATAACAGATTTTTTGTATTTTTTAACTTTTATTATTGTATAGCATAACACACATAGAAAGCAAAGAAACTTAAAAAGCAATATTTTTCAAAGCATTCTTCAACAAGTAGTTACAGGACAGATCCCAGAGTTTGTTGTGGGCTACCATGCCATCACCTCAGATTTTTTTCTTCTAGCTCTTCAAGAACATAGGAGGCTAAAAGGCTTGAATATTTCTTTATCACACAGTCAATTCTTTTCCCTTTTTGCATGACAGATAACATATACATAAAAAAGCAATAAATTTCAAAGGACAGCACCACAATTAGTTGTAGAACACATTTCAGAGTTTGACAGGGTTACAATTCCACAATTTCAGGTTTTTATTTCAGCTTCTTGAAGATACTGAAGACTAAAAGAGATATCAATATAATGATTCTGCATTCATATTCATTTGTTCAATCCTACCTTCTCTGTATAACCCCACCATCACCTTTGATCTTTCTATCCTTCTTGTTAGGGATATTTGGGCTATGGCCATTCTTTGTCATGTTGGAAAGGTCTGCCAGTAATAGGGGGTAGGGAGTTGGAACTATCTGATGTCCTGGAGAGGCTGGGCCCTCTAGGTTTCAGGACGTATCTGGAAAGTTGTACCAGTGCATGGAAACCTTGTGGAATCTTCTATATTGCTCTGGGTGTATTTTAGGATTGGCTGGAATGGTCCTTGTTGGTGGTTGGCAGGTTATGCTAGAGCAACCTCCAGAGAAGACTCTTTGCTCTATTTGAATTCTCTCTGCCACTGATACTTAGTTGTACTTCTTTTACCCCTTTTAGTCAGGATGGAATTATTGATCCCATGGTACCATGGCGTTGTGTTCATCTTAGCTTCCTGCTATTGTATTTATGGTTTACCTCTCTGATCCCAGGGATCCAGGTAGGAATCTGCTGATCTATCCTTCCACACCTTCTCCAGCCTTACTAATCATCCCACTCAGATGGTTGATTTCACTCGGGAAAGGGTGGGGGCTCATGTATCAATATCTGCCTCACCTCTTATGACCCTGTATATGTGGCAATCCTACTTTTCCTTTTATATGGGAGATTTGAGATTCCAATCCCCCAGGGCCTGAACAGGGCTCAGGTGTACCCAGATACCTGCAATATCTCTGGTTGGTTTCATTCAATCAATACATACTTATCGAGCACATACTATGTGCAGGCACATTTCAGGCTTTGAGTGTAACACTGTGAGCCAGACAAAGACCTCTGTCTCCAGAACTTCCATTCTAGTTGGGGAATCAGACAGAGACCCCAGACTGCATGAGCAGAAAGGGGCACAGCACATTAGAGGGGACCCCTCAAGGCTCATGTAGATGTAGATGTGTCCCCCAAATTGTGACTGTTCAGGTAACCTCTAGAATAAACTTATAAGGAGAGTGGGCTTTGCGTCAGGAAGAGGGACCCCTGTCTCCACAGACCTGGTAGGGAAGTTGGAGGACTGTCTCTGAGAGATGCTGTGCAGGATCTGTTCCCACTTATTTTATGATTTCACTAGAGGCCTGAGGTCTGGGAGCTTCCCCTCAGGGGGAAAAGAGTCAATGAGAGCCATGAATGTGGTCTTAGTCCCTTGGGCACAGAGGGGACTCTAGGGAAATAGAGATAGCCCATGAGGAAATCAGTCCTATGTGGACCCCATCATGCCAGCTCTGACACGCAGCATCGTGCCCACCTTCTCATTGCCCAACTATGGTGCCTGAAGCTCACTGAGACAGAGCACATGGCGAGGGCTCAGCTCAAATGGTAGGGTGGGCAGAGGAGCCCAGCCCACAAAGTGCCCTCAGAGGGCAGAGATGGTGACAGGACAGGCATCTGGTTTGGGTTCCAGCTCACCTCACCCATAGTGCCATACCCTCCATCCTGGGCATCTGGCAGAATCATTACTCAGGACTTCTTCCAGCTCCACATACTGCTGGTTTCAGGAGGCACTGGACTGCATCCAGATTGAATGTCTGGGTCAGGGCTACACCACCATGCACATCATTTCCATCTTAAGTCTTTGGATTCACTGGTGGTCAGGGTACCTGTGCCAGGCTCAGTATTTTGCTTCCAAGCTTTGGATTCTCTTTTCAGTGGGAGCCAAGTCAGAGGGTGAGGAGGGCTGGGGCTGGGCACCAGTGAGCCAGAAGGGAGGGCATGGTGGCAGCACTCAGAGACAATCCTGTTGGGTAGCGTGGACCAGGAGCAACGGGGTCCTTCAGAAGAGTCCTCTGCAGACCTCTGCATTATGGTACTGAAGGTCTATCTTGATGACTTGCATGTAGCCTGAGAATGGGTATCTTCTGTTGTTGGATGAAGTGTTCCTGACTGCCAATAAACCCAGTTGATTGATGATGATGCTCACTTCAATTATGTCTCTACTGATTGTCTGCATTTTGGATGTTTCCATTACTGAGAGAGGAGTGTTGCAGTCTCTAACTACACAGAGTGGTTGTCCTTTTTTTTTGTAGTTTTATTTGATTTGCCTTATGTATTTTGATGCTATGTTGGCAGGGGGCAAATCACTAAGAATTATTATGTTTCTTTGGAGAATCCAACATTTAACCTTATGCAAGCCCTTTTTCAACCCTGATAGTTTCCCTTTTCAGAAATCTGCTCTGACTGAAATTAATAAATCTTCTGTAGCTTTCCTTTGATTAGTTCTGACATGATTTATCTCTCCACATCACTTTAATTATAAACTGTCTTTTAGTAGCTCTTTAGATTTTAAATATAGCATTTACATTTTTTTAAGTTTTAAGTTAATTGTGCAATATAGAAAACTGAAGAGTACAAGAAGCAAAGAACACAAAATTCATCCAGAATGACAAGCATTGAACAGTTTGACATATTTTTCTAGGTCCTTTATGTGTTTTCATATTTAATATGCTTTCTTTTAATGTTTTAACCTTTTTTTTTATTTGCATGGGAATTGAACCCGGGTCTCCAGCATGGCATGTGGGAACTATGCCTGCTGAGCCACTGTGGCCCACCCTGTGCCTTTCTTTTACATTACACATTTCAGCATAGGGAGATCTTAGTTTTCTTTGCTTTGTTGTGTTTTGTTTATATCCACTCTGTCAATGTTTGCTTTTTTTTTTTTTTTTTTTTTTTTTTTTTTAAAGGAAAGACAGAGAGAAGGAAGGAAGGATAGAAGGAAGGAAGGAAGGAAGAAAGGGAAACATTTTTAAACATTTTCTTGTTTTATTGTATTCTGTTTCTCCGTTTTTTGTTACATGGGCTGGGGCCGGGAATCGAACCGAGGTCCTCCGGCATAGCAGGCAAGCACTTTGCCCGCTGAGCCACCGCGGCCCGCCCTCAATGTTTGCTTTTAAGTGGAGTATTCATACCATTGGAATGTAAAGTGATTATTAATATGTTTAGATTAATGCCAACCATATTTTAACAGTCTCCTATTAGTTGCACTTGCTATTTGTGACTATCTTCTGCATTTTATCTGCAAAATTTGGCTTTAATTGAACATTTTATCTGTTTTAATTACTCTCCTCTCTTGGCATGTCAATTAGATACTCTTATCAAATTTTTATACTAGTTGCCCTAGACTTTGCAATGTAAATTTACAACTATACCACTTCCTCATTAGCCTTGTCACCTGTGTTAGGGTTCTCTAGAGAACCAAAACCAACAGGACAAACTGGTAAATATGAGATTTATAAAGGTGTCTCATACAACCATTGGAATGGAAGAGTCCAAATTCCATAGGGCAGGCTGAGAGGCTGGTGACTCCAATGAAGTGTCTGGATGAACTCAATAGGAGAGGCTCACTGGCTAAAGAAGCAGCAACTGAGTCTCTCTTCTCCATTAAAAGACTTCAACTGATTGTACTAGCTCATTGTAGTAGAAAACCCTTAGATGATCACATATGTAATCAGCCACAGATTCAATCAACTAACTGATGATTTAATGTACCTGCCTTCCAGTTTATCAACCAGCCATGGAATATCCTTGCAGCAAGGGTCAGTGCTTGCCTGACCAGACAACAAGGGTCAGTGTTTGCCTGACCAGACAACTTGGCATAATCATGTGGCCAAGTTGACACCAGAACCTGCCACAGTTCACCCCTTTTCAACTTCACAACTATACACATCACCATGAAACATTCTTAATTTCCAAATAGAACACTATAACAGACATATGTTTCACCTACAATACTCAACTGCCCTGCATACAACCAGAAATGCACTACCTTTCTCCAGAACAGAATCACATCCTTTGGTAATATTCACTTTTAAAGTTCATGTCTTATGACTTAAATGTTATAACATGAACAATAAAACTTGTGTCAAATGATAAGAGGAAAACAAGCTAGTTCCTTATATAAAAATGCAAACATACTCATAACAATACAGATAGGAAATATTCATACACTCATAGTTCTTGTTTCTGTAGCTGGTCACTTGGACATATTGATCACTAGCTTCTTCTACTACACATTCCACATTCCCATTACCCTCAGTAAGCACTTCGGCTTGCCGTGGTTCTTTACCAGGTGGAGGCACCCAAACCTTCATTCCTGAAGTTTCTGGAACACTGGTAGTCCTGCCTAGATTGGGTTGTTGCAATTTTCCATTGACTTTAATTACAGAGTATGGTAGTACTAAGAGACACCCAATGTGATCTCCAGCATTCCAGGAAAACCCTTGTGCATGACTTTGAAATAAAATGCAGGATCCCAGGGTGAGTCTCCTTGCTCTTACCTGAGGGAGAAGGAGGTTTCAGGAGAATTCCCTCCATCACATGGGCAGACCCAGCCTCAGGCAGCACAGAGGGGACATTTAGCAGCTGTAGAGTCAGAGTTTTCTGGCCCTGACCTGTGTCTTCCAGCAGCCACATAGCCTTGGCAAGCCTTTTGTTTTCTCTTCTATAGAATGGGACAGCTTTGTGAGGACTCAGGTGATAATACCCTTATGACAGGCTATTTATAAAGGAGGGCTACCATTACTCAGGTAACAAAATAGCCTGAATGTACTAAGGTTTAAAACTTTCTCCCGCTAAGGTCATCCATGTCCCACCTCTTTCCAGTCCCTGAAGACTTGGGATTTCCAGGCTTGAGCTCCTTTTCCAACCCTCCTGGTGTTCCTGGTGGAACTGCTGACTGCATTTTCCTTTCCCTGATACCCTAGTGTGAAGAGGAGGCTCCTGGGGTCATAGAAGACAGCACCCAGTTTCAGACCATCCTCAGGTATTGCAGCCTCGTGGAGCTGGTGCAGTGCATTGTGCCCTCTCCCATGGGCAGGTAGTTCTCTCTCATGTATCTATTCCAGGGGAACATGAGCCATTGCATGCCACAACCACTACTTCTTGTGCAGTTGGTCATGGTCACCAGCTCAGTGCCATACCCCATGTCACCTGTGATCCTGCCAGCACTCACCATGGGCCCCAGTATAGCAGAAGATACTGTGTCATAGGATAAAAGGACTGTGATGGGTTCCTTGAGCCTGAGGGGAGAACATGGGGGAGAACTCCAGGAGGAGACCCCAGGGCTGGTGTTGGTCTAGGAGTAAAGTGGAATGTCAGAATATTTATCGTCTGGACCTCTGTCTTGGAAGGACTCCTGGACTGGGAATCCTGGGTTTAGGCATCTCATATTTAGTGGGATATTTTCTGACTTTGGAGCAATCCCTGGGAAGGCTGTCATGCTGGTGAATATACTCCTTGTTTCAGCTCCAGCACCACCTGCACTGCCAGCTCTACCTCCTGCTCTCATACAAGCAGAGGTAGAAAGGACTTCATGTTTCACACACGCTCTGGAGCTGGCACCAAAATGATCACCAGCTAGGGATTTGGAGCCAACTTCAGAGCTAGAGTCCCTAATGAAACCAGGTCCACTGACTGAGGCAGAAGCTCCCAGTAATGTGGCAGTTCCCCTACACAAACCAGGAGCTACAGAAGAGGACATGGCATTCCCCACTCCTATGAGGGTATTTGTATTTCTCTTTACAACATTCATAATCATGTTATGTGTAATGTGTTATTACATTTATTATTCATATTAAAACTCACATTAAATATTTCATTTTAATACCACATTCATATCAGCATCATGTGCACATTACAATGCTGGAGAATCATCACCACTGTCACATCCAGAACATTCCTTCTCCTCAAACTGGACCCCCACCCCACTCAGCTATCACCCTCCTTTCTCACATCCTTAGGACCCTGGGAACAACTGATCTGCTTCTGTCTCCTGTGTTTCTGTCCTGGGCCCTGTGCTGAGAACGTGGAGGTTCTTCGGTCCCAGCACAGAGTCAGGCTCAGTCAATAGGAACAAGTTATTGTCCCTACTTCACACTTTGGACAGAGTGGCTCAGGCTGGACTTACCCACCATGTTCCAGCTGGAAAGTTGGGGAACAGGGGCTGGAGCACAGAGCAGGGCTCAGCCAGAGTCAAATGTCCATCATTGTTTCCCCCACTTGTGACGTAGACCCTCTTGCCTTATGGCACTGGTCAAGTACTCAACTCCATGTCCTTTATCTGGCTCTGCCAGAATCAGTTCAGGAGGTGACTCTGGCCTTGTTCTCAGGATATGGCCAGTAGAATGTGTGTGGCAAAGGGCATCCCTGGGGTTATGTACATGTTGTCACCATGGTGTCCCCACCAAGTGGAGGAGGTGGGCATCCAGGAGGATATGAGGACTTGTAGCTGGAGGTCCGGGCACTCCTGAGGTGAAGAGGTGAGTCTGCATAGTTTAAGCAGATGCTTATCATGAGCATATCCCAAGAAGAACCAGGGATGGAGGCTGTTGGGGATGCATGGGTGATCCGGGAATTCATCAAGTCTCTTGAGGATAGTTCCATCCCAGTGTCTGTTAAGAGAAAGCTGTGGCCATATCACTGGTTCTGCAGTTATATTTGTATTTATACCTCACCCTCACTCAAAGCTTTGAGATATCTCCCTCTAATAATTCAGCATGAAGATAGATTGTGTCACACCAAGTGAACTTGTAGTCATCATTTTGTTGGATGAGATGTATGTTCTGAGTTCTTTCACTCCTTTGCTCTGAAAGGAAACTCAGAGCTTCATTTTCTCCTTTCTTGCTTCCAAGCTTCATCCAAGTTTTCTCGGTATATTTTATGTATCTACATCTCAAGTATTCCAAATTTACTTTAATGCAATTGACTATTAAAGTTAATGGGGTCTGCAATGTATTCACAGAATGAAGCTCTTTTGAAAGGATTCAAAGCCCTTCAGAGTCATTAAGCAGAGCCAATCCTGCCATGATCTCTCCATCCACACAGCATGGGGGCTGGAAGATACATTAAGAAAGTGTCAGTAGGATGGAATGGAGGATGAGGAAATGTGTGCAGGGCTGGGTGAGGCAGGGAAATATCAAAGGGTTTGTAGAACCATTGAAACTGAGATATTAGAAGGGAACCTCTCGAGTTTTATCAGCCTGGCCAAGTCAGACAAGGTAAGAACATGGGGGAACATAGGCATGTCATTTCAAATGGTCCGATAGGTTTGTGGGTCACCTGTTGGTGATGCCATGACTTGACAGTGAAAGGCATCTCCCAGTGGCCATATTCTTGCCCAGGTTCTCCCGTGGTGTGGCTCAGGGCTGCCTCTTTTCATGGGAACCAGGAAGAGGATGTTCCTCTTCCATTCTCAAGTCCACCACATCTTCCTACTGGACTCCTGGGATAGTCTCATATACAGGGTTCACGGTCATCATAGAATGAGACATTGTTGTGCCTGCAACTCTTGGTTATGGAGAGGCTCCTGCCTAGCTTCTAGAAGACCTCATGGCAGGAAAGAGCAGGCATGGTAGTGGGATCATCTCACTGTTGCCCCTCCACCCAGCTCCAAAGGGAAGCCTGCTCACCCATGCGGGGCAGAACCATAGAATGATATGTGACTCCTGGTCTAACGTCCTTCCTCCCTAATTTGCACAGGTCCTCTCCTCCAGGCATGTTTCTCCAGCTCTCTAAATCCTCAGCATCTCTACAGCTCCAACCATACCTCTGGAGTCTGCTGTTTCCTCAGTGATGGTCCTATTAGCCATGTGGATGGCTGGCATGTTGATGATGACAATCCAGTGCCCAGCCATGTGGATTGCAGAAATGGACCACCAAACTGATGGTCAACTGATTTTTATTTTTTTAATTATTAACAGTGTATAGACATACACACATTCTTGACATACAAACATTCTTGACATGGTTACAATCAATAGCTAACAATATCATCACATAGCTGTGCATTCATCACCATGGTCATTTTTTTGAACATTTGCATGTCTCCAGCAAAAGAAAGAAAAAAGTAAAGACTCATACATGGCCTATTCCTTGCTACTCACTTTCAGTGACCACTAATATTTTAATCTACTCAGTTTATTTTGACCTTTGTTCCACCTATTATTTGTTTATATTTTTATCCATCCTTTACTCATCTGTCCATACCATACATAAAAGGAGCATCAGACAAAAAGTTTTCACAAGCACAAAGTCACATTGTAAAAGCTATATCTTCACAAAATCATCTTCAAGAAGCAAGGATCCTGGAACACAGCTGTACAGGTTCAGGCATTTCCCTCTAGCCATTCCAATACACCATAAACCAAAAAGGCATATCTATATATATTCAACAGATTTTTAACAAGACTGAAAAATCCACTGTACTGTGACAAAATACTCTTTTTTAGAAAAATTGGCATGGGAGAGCTGGAAATCAATAGCCAAAAGAATGAAAGAGGGCACAACTTACATCTTATACAAAAATGTTAATTCAAAATGATCAAATGCTTAAATATATAAGAACAAGCACCATAAGGCTTCTAAAAGAAAATGCAGGGAAACAACTTCAAGACCTATAGTTTGAAGTAGCTTCATAAACTTTACACCCAAAGAACAAGCAACAAAAGAAAAAATACACAAATGGGCCCTCCTCAAAATAAAATACTTCTGCATATCCAAAGGCTTCATCAAAAAGGTGAAGAGGCAGCTAAACTCCATGGGAGAAAATATTTGGAAATCACACGTTAGATAAAGGTTTACTATCCTGTATACATAAAGAAATGATACAACTTAACAACAAAGAGCAAACAACCCAATCATAAACTGGGTGAAAGACATGAATAGGCATTTTTCTGAAGAGTAAATCAAGATGGCTCAAAAACACTTGAAGAGATGCTCATTTTCATTAGCTATCAGCAGAATGCAGATCAGGACTACAATGAGATACCACCTTACATGTATAAGGGTGGCTGCTATTTAACAAACAGGAAACTGTAAATATTGGAGAGGATGTGGAGAAATTGAGACACTTTTGCAGTACTGGTGAGAAGGTATAATGGTGCAGCCACTATGTAAGATAAATTGGCAGTTCCTTAGAAAGTTAAATGTTGAGTTGCCCTATGATCCATCAATAGAACTACTTGGTATATACCCAGAAGAGCTGAAAGTAGTGACACAAACAGACATTCGTGTGCTGATGTTCATAGCAGCATTATTCACAGTTGCCTAAACCTGGAAACAATGCAAATGTCCATCAACAGATGAGTGGATTAAGAAAATATGCTATGTACATACGATGCAGTTTTATGCAGCAGTAACATGAAATGACGTCCTGAAGCACATGACAAGAGTATGAGCCTTGAGGATCTAATTCTGAGTGAAATAAGCCAGACACAAAAGGAATGATACTGCATGCCTCCACTTTTATGACCATGGTAGAGGTAAAACCACAGGGTGATAATACATAATATAGGGGATTTAGAGATACTGCAATACTAGGTACTCAAAGCTAGAGATGGGTGAACAGTTAACTAATGAGATTGAACTCAAATGTAAATGAATAGATAGAAGTGAAAGTGGCTCTCTGGTGAGTCTATAAATGAAATTACTATATTGAAGGTGAACAAGATTGAAAGGGGTTGTATAGACCTGAGTCCCACTGATTAATACTAGAAATATAAACTATTTCTTGCAAAAACTACTTCAAAGCTATGTTTCATGTACAAAGAGTGTTTAACTAGGGTACAGGAAAAAACTGGTATTGCATGCTATGGGCTTTCTTTAGCAGGAAAACATCAGCAGCACCACAACAGCAGCAGGAGTAAGTAAAGGGGGTGAGGGCACGAGAGTCAAGGGGAGGTTTAGATTTCCTGTTTGTTGACAGTGTGTTTATTGGTTAATGTTTCTCTTGGGAACAATGAAATTATTTAAAATTCAGAGTGTTGATGAACTGTGGACGTTGGTCATTATACATGATGCCCAATAAATGCAGGGGTCTGAAGGAGGCACTGACTGAGAAGTAGATTGGTGAACTATATCATATACATATGACTAAATATTGTGATGCTCCAAAAGGAACAAAGTCATGAGGCATGAAAGAATGTAAATGAACCTGTGGGACATTTGATGAGGCAAAATAAGTCAGAAATGAAAGAGCAATTATTGTATAATCACCCTTAGAAAATGTCTATAAAAAAACATAGGCCTAGATTGTAAGCTCTTATAGCAGACACATTTACTCCAAAGTGGTAATTATTATTTCTAGATTTTGAGAGGCTGTTTTATATATCTATAACCTGGTCTATAGAGATCAGAAAGAAGTTGATCAATTTGGGATTCAAGTAATTCAGAGCACAGGGTTAAGGAGAACTTTGTCTATATTTTAGTACTGCACCTAGTCTTTGCAATCAAAGGAAGAAAGGTTTATTTTCTCCAGAATCTGAATTTTGTGTAGACCATGATCTAGCTCAACCTGTATGGATACCTCAACGAACAATTGAAGCACAGGGAAACCAGAATAAGAATGAGGGTCTTTAATCCTGTATAGCTTAATATACAGGATATATATGCTACAATATATTAAGCAGATAATCCAGAAGAATTGGCAAAGTCCCTAAACGGATGGGAGAAAAAATATGGACTATTAAACTTTACCACTGGGGAAAATCCTGATACTGAGTCAAACATTAGGGACACCCAGGTTAATCTGCCAAGCCCTTGATCTTCTTTTCTGACTTTTAAAAAGGGGTATTTATTAAGTTGCAAGTTTACAGTTGTAAGGCCATGAAAATGTCCAAATGAAGGCACTAACAAGAGATTATCTTCACTGAAAACTGGCCAAGGAAGTTCAGGGTTTCTCTCTCGCTGGAAGGGCACATGGCAAGGTCTGCTAGCTTTCTCTCCCAGCTTCTTGTTTCATGAAGCTTCCCCAAGGGCTTGTTCCTTCTTCTGCAAAGGTCTCTGACAATGTGAGATCTAAACTTCTTCTAAAATGGTTCCCTCTTAAAGTGCTCCACTAAGCAAGCCCATCTTGAATTGGTGGAGTCACATCTGCATGGAAACCATCTAATCAAAAGTTACCTACCACAACTGGGCAAGACACATCTCCATGTAAACAATTCAAAAGCTCCCACACAGCAATATTGAATGTGGATTAAAGAACTTGACTTTTCTGGGGTACCCAACAAATTAAACTGGCCACAGTTCAAGCCCTTCTTGAGGTTTACTCTTGTGAAGCTCATTCAGGTAGCAGTGAAGCTTAGCCTACCTACAGGTATGCCTAAGAGTTGCCTCTGAAGGATCTATTTTGTTGTTCAGATGTGGCCTCACTCTCTCTAAGGCCAACTCTACAAGTGAGATCACTGCCCTCCACTCTTGTATGGGAGAATACATATAAGGCTGGAAGTCTCCCTGGTGGCTTGTGAGATGACACTCAGGGATGAATCTGACCCTGGCACCATGGGATCAACAATCCCATCCTGAATATAAGGGGTGGGGAGTGTAACTTAATGAGGTATCGGTGGCTTGGAGAGTTCAGTAGAGTTGAGAGGCTACTCTGGAGGACACTCTTTTTTTTAATTAAAGAAAAAAAGGAATTAACACAACATTTAGAAATCATTCCATTCTACATATGCAATCAGTAATTCTTAACATCATCACATAGATGCATGATCATCATTTCTTAGTACATTTGCATCAATTTAGGAAAAGAACTAGCAAAACAACAGAAAAAGATATAGAATGTTAATATAGAGAAAAAAATAAAAAAAATAATAAAAAAAAGAAAAGGAAAAAGAAAGAAAAAAACAAAAGACACAAACAAACAAACAAACAAACAGACAACCAAAAAAAAGAACTATAGCTCAGATGCAGCTTCATTCAGTGTTTTAACATAATTACATTACAATTAGGTATTATTGTGCTGTCCATTTTTGAGTTTTTGTATCTAGTCCTGTTGCACAGTCTGTATCCCTTCAGCTCCAATTACCCATTATCTTACCCTGTTTCTAACTCCTGCTGGTCTCTGTTACCAATGACATATTCCAAGTTTATTCTCGAATGTCGGTTCACATGAGTGGGACCATACAGTATTTGTCCTTTAGTTTTTGGCTAGACTCACTCAGCATAATGTTCTCTAGGTCCATCCATGTTATTACATGCTTCATAAGTTTATTCTGTCTTAAAGCTGCATAATATTCCATCGTATGTATATACCACAGTTTCTTTAGCCACTCGTCTGTTGATGGACATTTTGGCTGTTTCCATCTCTTTGCAATTGTAAATAAGGCTGCTATAAATATTGGTGTGCAAATGTCCGTTTGTGTCTTTGCCCTTAAGTCCTTTGAGTAGATACCTAGCAATGGTATTGCTGGGTCATATGGCAATTCTATATTCAGCTTTTTGAGGAACCGCCAAACTGCCTGCCACAGTGGTTGCACCATTTGACATTCCCACCAACAGTGGATAAGTGTGCCTCTTTCTCCGCATCCTCTTCAGCACTTGTCATTTTCTGTTTTGTTGATAATGGCCATTCTGGTGGGTGTGAGATGATATCTCATTGTGGTTTTGATTTGCATTTCTCTAATGGCCAGGGACATTGAACATCTCTTCATGTGCCTTTTGGCCATTTGTATTTCCTCTTCTGAGAGGTGTCTGTTCAAGTCTTTTTCCCATTTTGTAATTGGGTTGGCTGTCTTTTTGTTGTTGAGTTGAACAATCTCTTTATAAATTCTGGATACTAGACCTTTATCTGATATGTCATTTCCAAATATTGTCTCCCGTTGTGTAGGCTGTCTTTCTACTTTCTTGATGAAGTTCTTTGATGCACAAAAGTGTTTAATTTTGAGGAGCTCCCATTTCTTTCTTTCTTTCTTCAGTCCTCTTGCTTTAGGTTTAAGGTCCGTAAAACCACCTCCAATTGTAAGTTTCATAAGATATCTCCCTACATTTTCCTCTAACTGTTTTATGGTCTTAGACCTAATGTTTAGATCTTTGATCCATTTTTAGTTAACTTTTGTATAGGGTGTGAGATACGGGTCCTCTTTCATTCTTTTGCATATGGATATCCAGTTCTCTAGGCACCATTTATTGAAGAGACTGTTCTGTCCCAGGTGAGTTGGCTTGACTGCCTTATCAAAGATCAAATGTCCATAGATGAGAGGGTCTATATTTGAGCACTCTATTCGATTCCATTGGTCGATATATCTATCTTTATGCCAATACCATGCTGTTTTGACCATTGCGGCTTCATAATATGCCTTAAAGTCCGGCAACGTGAGACCTCCAGCTTCGTTTTTTTCCCTCAAGATACTTTTAGCAATTCGGGGCACCCTGCCCTTCCAGATAAATTTGCTTATTGGTTTTTCTATTTCTGAAAAATAAGTTGTTGGGATTTTGATTGGTATTGCATTGAATCTGTAAATCAATTTAGGTAGGATTGACATCTTAACTATATTTAGTCTTCCAATCCATGAACACGGTATGCCCTTCCATCTATTTAGGTCTTCTGTGATTTCTTTTAACAGTTTTTTGTAGTTTTTTTTGTATAGGTTTTTTGTCTCTTTAGTTAAATTTATTCCTAGGTATTTTATTCTTTTAGTTGCAATTGTAAATGGAATTCATTTCTTGATTTCCCCTTCAGCTTGTTCATTGCTAGTGTATAGAAATGCTACAGATTTTTGAATGTTGATCTTGTAACCTGCTACTTTGCTGTACTCATTTATCAGCTCTAGTAGTTTTGTTGTGGATTTTTCCGGGTTTTTGATGTATAATATCATATCATCTGCAAACAGTGATAGTTTTACTTCTTCCTTTCCAATTTTGATGCCTTGTATTTCTTTTTCTTGTCTAATTGCTCTGGCTAGAACCTCCAACATGATGTTGAATAATAGTGGTGATAATGGACATCCTTGTCTTGTTCCTGATCTTAGGGGGAAAGTTTTCAATTTTTCCCCATTGAGGATGATATTAGCTGTCGGTTTTTCATATATTCCCTCTATCATTTTAAGGAGGTTCCCTTGTATTCCTATCTTTTGAAGTGTTTTCAACAGGAAAGGATGTTGAATCTTGTCAAATGCCTTCTCTGCATCAATTGAGATGATCATGTGATTTTTCTGCTTTGATTTGTTGATATGGTGTATTACATTAATTGATTTTCTTATGTTGAACCATCCTTGCATACCGGGGATGAATCCTACTTGGTCATGATGTATAATTCTTTTAATGTGTTGCTGGATTCGATTTGCTAGAATTTTGTTGAGGATTTTTGCATCTATATTTATTAGAGAGATTGGTCTGTAGTTTTCTTTTTTTGTAATATCTTTGCCTGGTTTTGGTATGAGGGTGATGTTGGCTTCATAGAATGAATTAGGTAGCTTTCCCTCCGCTTCGATTTTTTTGAAGAGTTTGAGGAGAGTTGGTACTAATTCTTTCTGGAATGTTTGGTAGAATTCACATGTGAAACCGTCTGGTCCTGGACTTTTCTTTTTAGGAAGTTTTTGAATGACTGATTCAATTTCTTTACTTGTGATTGGTTTGTTGAGGTCATCTATTTCTTCTTGAGTCAAAGTTGGTTGTTCATGTCTTTCCAGGAACCCATCCATTTCATCTAAATTGTTGTATTTATTAGCATAAAGTTGTTCATAGTATCCTGTTATTACCTCCTTTATTTCTGTGAGGTCAGTGGTTATGTCTCCTCTTCCATTTCTGATCTGATTTATTTGCATCCTCTCTCTTCTTCTTTTTGTCAATCTTGCTAAGGGCTCATCAATCTTATTGATTTTCTCATAGAGCCAACTTCTGGCCTTATTGATTTTCTCTATTGTTTTCATGTTTTCAATTTCATTTATTTCTGCTCTAATCTTTGTTATTTCTTTCCTTTTGCTTGCTTTGGGGTTAGTTTACTGTTCTTTCTCCAGTTCTTCCAAGTGGACAGTTAATTCCTGAATTTTTGCCTTTTCTTCTTTACTGATATAGGCATTTAAGGCAATAAATTTCCCTCTTAACACTGCCTTTGCTGCATCCCATAGGTTTTGATATGTTGTGTTTTCATTTTCATTTGCCTTGAGGTATTTACTAATTTCTCTTGTAATTTCTTCCTTGACCCACTGGTTGTTTAAGAGTGTGGTGTTGAGCCTCCACGTATTTGTGAATTTTCTGGCACTCTGCCTATTATTGATTTCCAACTTCATTCCTTTATGATCTGAGAAAGTGTTGTGTATGATTTCAATCTTTTTAAATTTGTTAAGACTTGCTTTGTGACCCAGCATATGGTCTATCTTTGAGAATGATTCATGAGCACTTGAGAAAAAGGTGTATCCTGCTGTTGTGGGATGTAATGTCCTATAAATGTCTGTTAAGTCTAACTCATTTATAGTAATATTCAGATTCTCTATTTCTTTATTGATCCTCTGTCTAGATGTTCTGTCCATTGATGAGAGTGGTGAATTGAAGTCTCCAAGTATTATAGTATATGTGTCTATTTCCCTTTTCAGTGTTTGCAGTGTATTCCTCACGTATTTTGTGGCATTCTGGTTCATTGCATAAATATTTATGATTGTTATGTCTTCTTGTTTAATTGTTCCTTTTATTAGTAGATAGTGTCCTTCTTTGTCTCTTTTAACTGTTTTACATTTGAAGTCTAATTTGTTGGATATTAGTATAGCTACTCCTGCTCATTTCTGGTTGTTATTTGCATGAAATATTTTTTCCCAACCTTTCACTTTCAACCTATGTTTATCTTTGGGTCTAAGATGTGTTTCCTGTAGACAGCATATAGAAGGATCCTGTTTTTTAATCCATTCTGCCAGTCTATGCCTTTTGATTGGGGAATTCAGTCCATTAACATTTAGTGTTATTACTGTTTGGATAATATTTTCCTCTACGATTTTGCCTTTTGCATTATATATATCATATCTGATTTTCCTTCTTTCTACACTCTTCTCCATACCTCTCTCTTCTGTCTTTTCATATCTGACTCTCGTGCTCCCTTTAGTATTTCTTGCAGAGCTTGTCTCTTGGTCACAAATTCTCTCAGTGACTTTTTGTCTGAAAATGTTTTAATTTCTCCCTCATTTTTGAAGGACAGTTTCGCTGGATATAGAAGCCTTGGTTGGCAGTTTTTCTCTTTTAGTAATTTAAATATATCATCCCACTGTCTTCTAGCTTCCATGGTTTCTGCTGAGAAATCTACACATAGTCTTATTGGGTTTCCCTTGTATGTGATGGATTGCTTTTCTCTTGCTGCTTTCAAGATCCTGTCTTTCTCTTTGACCTCTGACATTCTAACTAGTAAGTGTCTTGGAGAACGCCTATTTGGGTCTATTCTCTTTGGGGTGTGCTGCACTTCTTGGATCTGTAATTTTAGGTCTTTCATAAGAGTTTGGAAATTTTCAGTGATAATTTCCTCCATTAGTTTTTCTCCTCCTTTTCCCTTCTCTTCTCCTTCTGGGACACCCACAACACATATATTTGTATGCTTCATATTGTCATTCAGTTTCCTGATCCCTTGTTCAAATTTTTCCATTCTTTTCCCTATAGTTTCTGTTTCTTTTTGGAATTCAGATGTTTCATCCTCCAATTCACTAATTCTATCTTCTGTCTCTTTAAATCTACCATTGTAGGTATTCATTGTTTTTTCCATCTTTTCTACTTTGTCCTTCACTCCCATAAGTTCTGTGATTTGTTTTTCAGTTTTTCTATTTCTTCTTTTTGTTCAGCCCATGTCTTCTTCATGTCCTCCCTCAATTTATTGATTTGGTGTTTGAAGAGGTTTTCCATTTCTGTTCGTATATTCATCATTATTTGTCTCAGCTCCTGTATCTCATTTGAACTATTGGTTTGTTCCTTTAACTGGGCCATATCTTCAATTTTCTGAGCGTGATCCATTATCTTCTGCTGGCGTCTGGGCATTTAATCAGATTTCCCTTGGTGTGGGACCCAGCAGGTTGAAAAATTTTTCTGTGAAATCTCTGGGCTCTGTTTTTCTTATTCTGCCCAGTAGGTGGCGCTCGTGGCGCTCATCTGTCTGAGGGTCCCACCAGTAAAAGATGCTGTGGGTCCTTTAACTTTGGAAAACTCTCGCTGTAGGGGAGGGTCGTGGGCCTAAGCGGCTTGGGGGAGTGCCAATCCGAATCTCCCAGCCGGCCCTGGAATCCGCGTGTGTGGAGGGTTGCCAGCCTCTGTGGCTTGGGGGAGCACCCATCCAAATTTCCCAGCCGGCCCGGGGTGCCAAGCGTGGTGAGGGGGGCGCCGGCTGCCACGGCTTGGGGGAGTGCCTATCCACTGTTCCCAGCCGGACCGGGAAGCCACATGTTTGGAAGGGACCCTGCTCGCTGATCTCCACGGTTTGGGGGATCTCCGATCCAATTCTCCCAGCTGGTCCGGGGGGCTGCGCGTGGAGGGGAGTTGCCAGCCACCACGGCTTGAGGGGATTGCCTGTCCAATTCTCCCAGCCGGCCCGGGAAGGAGGGAGGGAGGGACTCTGGCCGCCTGCCGCCCCGGCCTGGGAAAGCGCGCGCTCCTTGGCGATCTCACCGCAGCGGGTTCTCCCAGCCAGTCAGCCATTCCAGAACGGGGTACACTGTCTTCTTGGTCTCTGTCATGGCTCTGGGAGCTGTTCTGTATCGTTTCTACTTCCCTAGTAGCTGTTCTGGAGGAGGAGCTAAGACCCGCACATCTTACTAAGCCGCCATCTTCTCCAGAGGTCCCTGGAGGACACTCTTATACCAGCAGCAGTTAGACATTGCTACCTATCATAACCTACCAAACCACAAGCACGACCATTCCAGCCTATCCTAAAGAACACCTTGGGTAATATATAAGATTCAAAAAAGGTTCTATATGCTAGTGTATTTTCTAGAAACCTACAATTTCCAGATGGGTCCCAGGACCAGATGATTCCTGAAACCTAGAGGGCCCAGCCTCCCCAGAACATCACCTAATTCCCTCTCCATACCCCATATTATTGACAATCCCTTCAAATATGAAAATGTTAGAAAGCAATAGTCCAAATACCCCTAAAGAGTGGGATAGAAAGGTCAAAGATGATGATGAAGTTATACAGAGCAGGTAGAATTAAACAAATGAATATGATTGCTGAATCACTAAATTGATATTTATTTTAGTCTCCAGTATATTAGAACTGCAAGAAGCAAACACTAAAATTGTGGAATTGAAACCCACACCAAACTCTGAAATCTGTTCTACAACAAATAGTCATGCTATGCTTTGAATATATATGACAGTTTTTTATATGTTATTTTTCATAAAAGTAAGACAAAAATTGATCGTGATGATAAAAAAATTATCTGTTCTAGCCTCCTATATTCTGGAGCAGTTAGAAGGAAAAGTCTGAGAGGAACAAGTGCCAGCCCATGACAAACTCAGGGATCTGTACTGTAACTACTTGTTGAAAAGTGCTTTGAAAAGTGTTGCTATTTTTTCTTTGGTTTGGATATATATTTTATAGTATACAATTTAAGTGTTAGGGTGGGCTATCGTGGCTTGGCAGGCAGAGATCTTACCTGCCATGCTGGAGACCCAGGTTTGATTTCTAGTGCCTGTCCATGCAAAAAAAAAAAAAAAAAACTTAAACCAATACACTGAAAATAAAAACTAAAGGAGATTTTTAATTTCAGTCAAAATAAATTTCTAAACAGGGAAAGTATCAGTAAAGATTAAGTAGATCAGTACACCATTCAATGGTGTATTCTCCAAGAAGACATTATTATCTTTAATGAGTAGCTACTACCAACAGAACATCCAAATTCATAAGCCAAATCAAATGAAGCTACAAGAGAAAAGGACAAACACACTGTGTACTTGGAGACTGCAACACTCCTCCTGTCGTAATGGGAACATCCAAAATGCTGGCAATCAGTAAGGAGATAATTGAAGTGAACAACATCATCAACTGTGTTTATTGGCATTTACAGAATATTTCATACAACAACAGCAGATACACATTCTCAAGATACATGTATTTCAACAATATGGATCATCAAAACCACAAAACAGATGTCCACAGAGGACTCTTCTGAAATTCCCCATTGCTCCTGTGCCCGCCCTAGCCTGGAAGTTGGTTTCTGGATGGCTGGGGACCATGTCATGATAGCCCTCCGGAGATGTCCTGTCACCATCTCTGCCCTCTGAGGGTACACTGTGGGCTGGACTCCTGTGCCTGCCCTGCTCCACAAGCCAAGGCCTCCCTAAGTGCTCTTCCTCAGTGAGGTCCAGGTGCTGTAGCTGGGAAGTGTAAAGGTAGACAGGATGCTGCAAGTCAGAGCTGGCATGGGAGCTCCATGTAGGACAGGCTCCCAGAGGGGCTCTCTCCTGATCACCAGCCTCCCCTCTGTTCCCAAGGGGCCGAGACCCCGTTCATAGATCCCTGTGACTCCTTCCTTCCTAAGAGGAGGCCCAAGGCCTCAGGCCTGTTGTGGAAAAAAAAATATCTGGGAACAGAGTCCTGAACAGGCTCTCCCAGGGACAGTTCCCTAACTAACACACCTGGTGGAGACAGGGGACGCTCTTCCTGATGCAAAGATCACTCACCTTTCAGTTGACCCTGGATGTTGGCTGAAGTGTCAAAACATGGGGGGACACATCCTCATCTAGATGGGTCATGAGAGGTCCCCTTTAACATGCTGTGCATCCTCCATGCTTATGTGTTCTGGGATCCCTGTCTGACTCTCCAATGAGAAAGGAAGCCCAGAAGGCAACAATCTTTATCTGATAGGCTCACTATGTTATGCTCAGAGCCTGAAATGTGCCTGCACATAGCAGGTACTCAATAAATCTGGGCAGATTAAATGAACCACAATCAGAATCATTACAGTTATCTGAGTGTACCCGGGAAATGTGCCAGCCAGTGGGGTTTTTGTTCTCACTCCACCAGGGATAGGGACTCCCTCGATGTAATCTCAAATCTCACATACAAAAGAAAATGTAGATTTGTGCACATTTGCACTGTTGTGAGGGTGAGAGCAGATATTGATACATGAGTCCCCAGCCTCTCCTGATTGAAAAGAATCATCCTGCATGGCATGATTAGTAAGGTTAGAGAAGGTGTAGAAGGATGGAACAGCAGATTGCTACTTGGACCCTAGGATCAGAGAGGTAAACCATAAATGTATTTCAGGAGGAAAACCCAGGGAGGGAGCTCAGTGGGGACTTCAGGTGGCATCTGGACAAGGGGCCCTTCTTGACCCCTCAGGGCTCTGGGTGAGGAGACCCCAAACCACCCACAGTCACTCTGTACCAACACTGCACCTTTGGTCCACATGGGGCACCGTGACTGTACAGGGGCTTGTGAAGACCACCCTGCCCATCAGGCCCTCACTGACCCTCTGTGTGGAGTTCTGCAAATAAGACCCCAGCAGTGGGGCTATGAGGCACCAGGGGAGGCTTGGCCATGGCTTCAGTGGTGCTCCCAGGTGACCATCTATACCCAGGGCTGGCTGGGGACCGTGTCATGATACCCATCCAACTTGGGGGCTAAGAGCTGGCAGATGGAGGTTCTAGATGTCATGTAGGGCACACGTCTCCCACACCAGCATCATCTTTGCAACCTGCTGGATATACTCTGGATGTGGAACTGTTATTCAGCCACAAGTACATGGAGATCAAAGTGCCCACACCTCCAAGGATGTACCAACCATCATTGAAATGTGGAATCCAGATCCCAAGGCCCTGAATTGGTCACCTGAACTATGTAGACCACAACTCACCAGAGAAGAGAACTTCTCCATGGCACCAAGCCCTGTGGCCATCCACATACTCAACTCTCATCTGTCTACATGGGTACAAGCCAGGCTTAACAAGGAGGCATGTGCATTGCTCCTGGCCAGCCCCTCCAGATGTGGGTCAGCCTGATGGGTCAGAAGCATGGGTGGGGTGTCCCCACCCCTGACATTTGCTTCACTCCTTTCTGCTCACAAAGGCTCTCCGGCTTATTTGGCTAATTTGATAGTTCCCAGATTCAATACATCACAAGATATGGGTGTGGTGTGAAATGTGACAGTGATCTGGTTGATTTGATGCCTTGTAGTTTTGAAGACTACCACAATGGGGTGGATCTCCATTAAATGTCCTCTGGTTGTCCTGGATATCCTTGCACAGAAAGGAAAGGCTCTGGTTTGGAGGCATCCACTCTACCATTGAGCAGCCAGGCCTGGGGCTGTGTCTTTAAGCCCAGACCAAGACTACAAGTGGACAAGTGGAATCAGGTCTACTTTATACTCCACAAAGCTGCAGGTCATCCCTGAACCCCACTGGCTCCCTCCTATCCACAGCCAGACCACCTTGACACTAAACTTGCAACTGTCTGCCAGCAGAAAAGAAAACAACCTGGGCTGTAGGGAAATAAAGAACTTCACAGAGGAGCTGTTTCTAGTGCCCCATTCACACCTGACTCCTTGCAGAAATAAAGGAGATAATGAGAGGATAATATGAGCAACTGTATGCTAAAAAGAACTAGACAATATAGACAAAATGAACGACTTCCTAGAAAAGCATGAACAACAGAAAACCTGATTGGTGAAGGTGGAGCACATACACAGGGGCTTGTGGAGAGCCTGTCCACCACCCTACTCTTCTGAAGGAGTTGAACATGTGCCCTGGAGATGGCAGAGGGTCCAGGTGCCTCCCATATGCTTGGGGAGGATGAAGTCAAGAGCAAGGTGATCTCACCTATGTTCTGCAATGTTGCAATGCTCATATAGGTGTCTGAAGAGAAAGAGCCACTGTGTAAGGCCTTGGAAAGAGTGTGAGTGCTGCTCCTCCAAGCTCCAAGATGTCCCTGGGAAGGATAAAGCATCATTCTGTAAATGATTCTCAGGGCTTGAAATCTAATAGTAGTTTCCCTGCTGGTTGTCAGAAATGTTTGCTCCAGTGACCCCTGTTTTCCTGTAAACTTCCCCCTATCAAAATGGGGGCTTTTATCTCGTGACTATACCTCCTTTGTATCAGATAATTTATTGCGAGATTCACAGGTCAACAGCCAGAGCAAAATTTGCCTTAGGAGAGTCCATGAGTTTGTACTGTTTTTGACTTTGTATTGAAACTGAAATGGTTTACAACTTTTGTAATATTGTGCTGGAATGAATGCATTTTGTATTGATAAAGAACATGTCTTTCTCAGTTGAAAGGTGGAATGTGCAGGTTTGAAACTGTTGTGGGTCCCAGGAAAGGCATGCTCTTTTAATCCCATCTTGTGGGTGCACATCTCTCCTGGGGGGAGTATTTAGATTAGGTTGTTTCCATGGAGATGTGTCATCACCTATTCACAGTGGCTCTTAATCCACTTACTGCTGTCTTGCAAGAGAGGGACATTTTGGAAAGGACACATATGTTTGGAGAGGCAGAAAGAAAACATGCCAAGACATGCCAGAAGCACATACAGGAGCTGAGAGAGCCGGGTGAAACCAGAAGCCAGGCGAGAAGGACAGCAGATGTTGCCATGTGCCTTCCCATGGGACAGATGAGTCCAGACACCAGCTGCCTTCCCTCCAGGAAGGTATCCTCTTGTTAGGGCCCAAATTTGGACAATTTCCTGGCATTAGAACTGTAACTTGTATCTTAATAAACTATATGAAAGAGCGCACACAACCAAAACACAACACGGTAACTAATGATGGGGACAATGCTAGTGTGAGGCAGAAAGGGAGCTGGAACCAAGGAGGTGGCAAGGAGCAGAGAAAAACCCTGGGAGGCAGCTCTGTCATGGGGCAGTGGAATCAGCCTCTGGACAACATGCCCAGGAGCCCCAGCAGGAGTAGGATAAGGAGATGCCAGGTTAATGGACAGGGAATGCGTGTGGCCCCAAGGGGTCTATCTGCCATGGCCATCTCTGGGGCATCCTGGACAAGAGAACACTACATCCTTCCACGTTCTCTTTGGGCACCTGGAAGGAGAATGAGCCCCTAGTGTTCAGGGAAGATACAGGAAATGCCCCAGTTTCTACCTCCATATATTGGGGTGCTTGGAGTGGAAGAATCTCAGGATTTCACAGGTTTAGATAAGTGTCTTTAGTCTCAGTTTTCCATCGATGGCCTGCTGTGCTCTGAGACCCTGGGAAATGCTTTCTGTTTCCTGGGGTGCTTCTGAGCACTAGCAGGCCAAGAGGTTTGGGGAGAGGGGTCTTGGGAGGGTGCAGAACATGTCTTCTCCTTTGCTCCATGTGGTGGGAGTGGGGCTGCTTTTTGACTCAAGGTGTGAGGTTTCAGTAGGTGATTTTCTTGCCCAGAACTGCAGTGATAGGTCTGGTCACAATGGAGCAGCCTCTTTCCCAACTGTGCCCAGGAGGCTTCTGGAGATGCAGGAGCCAGGAAGGAGGCACACTTGGATCTTTCTGGCTATTCCCCTGCCTAAGATTGTACATCCTGTTATTAGCACTCACCTCTATGCTCTGAGCTGGTCAGAGGTGTATGTGTTTGTCTGGGGGCCTCTGATGATCTCATCTGTCCCTTCATCATCTGTGTCCCAATTCCTCACCTGAGCCAGTGGTAGCTTGGACCTTGGTTCCAGTGCTGAAAACCATTGACATGGCCTCTGCACCCAGGTACTCAAAGTCCACGGGGACCATTGGTAAATGCATGAAAAAAAAACCTTAGAAAGGAAAAGAGCAGATGTTCTAGTGAAAAGAAAGCAGGGGCTGAGAGGACAGACTGAGGGCCCCCAGGTGGGAGTGACCCAAAGTCTCCTTGTAAGGTGACATCTCTGCTGTGAACATAATGATCAGAGGGGCCAGCCCTGCACAGGAAATCTGCTGAGAGGAGGCGCAAATGTGCAGACTCAGAGGCAGAGGATGTGTGGCCAGAGAAGGTGAGAAAGGCAGATGATATTGCAGGCACAAGCTAGAAGGGGAGGAGGGAGAGAGGTAGAAGGGCAAGGCCAGTCCTCCACCCTGAAGATGATTTAGGTGTCTGTGAGTGTGAGGCTGTGTGGACCAAGAATGTGGACAGGGCTTGGCTGGGGCTGCTGCCTCCAGGCCACACCTCAGCCTTTGGCTGTGATATCACCGCAGCTCCACTGGGGAGGAACTGCTTCCATCCCCTTTCTGGGGCTGTGGCAGGGTCCAGTCTGGATGCTGGGCCTGAGATTCTTCCTGCCTGTTGCCCATGACCTCCCTCAGCCTTTGTGTATGGGCCTCTGAATAAGACACCTCTCTGTATGGCAGCTTGCTTCCCAAGAGTGCAAGTGAGTAGAAGAGACAGGAAAACAGAGACAGAGACAAAGAAACACACAGAGAGATAGGGAGAGAGGGAGAGAGCAAGAGAGAGAGAGAGGGAGACATAGAGAGGGAAAAAGACTGAGAGTAACACAGAGGCACAAAATAACAGAGTGATATTGGGGCAAGGGACAACCACCAAAATATTCTCAAAATCTCCTTTAACTATAGCTTGGAGGTGAAATTGCATCAATTCCTTCACTTATGCCATGTTATATTATTGAGAAGTGAGACACATAGTCCAGCCCACACCCAAGAGGAATGGATTACATCAGGATGTGGAGGCCAGGAGGAAAGGACTCTGGAAAGGCACTTGGAGCCATGCCAGCATGCTAACTAAGGTGAGGCACTTGGATCTGATTCTAAATGGAATGGGAAGCCTTTGGAGGGTTTTCATCCAAGGATGAGAGGCACTTATTTTCACTGAATTTCCAGCCCATCCTGGAGGGAAAGGGAAATGGAGCCAAGAGTGCTCATGACCTTCCCAAGATCACAGCCCCAGTGCTCAGCCCTGATTTGAGTTGTGTTTCTTGCTTCTTCCCACCCAAGCTGGCAATTCCTCCTTCTCTAAGCTGAAGACTTAGCTACAGGTCACACCAGCCCTGCAGATTTATAGGAATTGTTGCACATTCATGTGATGATGTCCCTGGGAAGGAGAAGCTAGAATTGTCCCCTCAAGCAGAAGGGGGGAATTGGGGGACCCTTTGAGGCACAAGGAGTGTCAGGGTCACAGAACTGGGAGGAGGAGACCCAGGTCTCACCTAGGCTCTGACACCCCAGTTGTTTTCTGATGTCCCCAGGCCTTAGGGGCAGTATGGAAGGCTGTGTGAGTGACACTGTGCAGTCTGGAGATGACAGGGAAGAGGAGAGGGAAGGTAGGGAGCTTTCATCCAGAAGGGGCAGAAGGAGGGGGGCCTAGGAAGTGACCTCACTTCCTTGGAGACAGAGCCTTACAGAACTTGGAACCCCAAGAACTAGGCACCTACATTCCAGAGTCAACCCCTAACCACTCACTCCGGCAGAGAGGCTGAAGAGACCAACATGTTCTCTTGCTGTCTACCGGCTTCACGAGGCCGTGGGTCCCGGAAACTCCACCGTGAGAGCCTTATCCAACAGTGCAGGCGCTGGCTCAGCTCTCACCCTCGGAGTTTCTGGCATTTTCCAAGGAGGAACCCAAGGGTAACCCAGGGGTCCCAGAAGGGGGATGCTCCAAGCTGACTTTGTGGCCCTGCCTGGGCAGTCTCAGCAGCACTCCTCCCTCTGTGGGTGCATGAGGGCAGGGACAAGAGTGGGGACAGACCCCGGGTAGAAGCAGGTGGCTGGGGATGGACATCTGGTGGGTTCATCATGACCCCAACACGTCCAGGCTCTAGGGTGGGCAGGGAAGAGTTGGAGTGGCACCACCTGCCCAGGTCTTAACCCAGCCCTGTGTAGCTGTCACCTCCTTTCCTCCTTGTCTGGTTGATGGTCTTGTCTTTACAGATTTCCCCCCAGGAGGCCAGCACAGAGCTGGATGATGATGTTTTCAATACGTCTATGACCACAGCGCTGGCAGGCCAGAGTACCCAAAGGGACCAGAACAGACTGGCGGTGAGATGGCAGTAGTAGGGTCCTCACCCAGGTCCCAAGTCAGCCGGGGGCTCCGGGTCTCAAATCCTGCCCAGACAGCACTCCCAGACTCCTCCCTGAGCTTCCCCTGTGTTGGTCCTCTATTCCAAGGAGTTCTGCATCCAGCCTCTGCCTTGACCAGGTGCAGTGATTCCTGGAACATCACAAAAGAGACGACCATAATGATTCCTCCTCATGACAGACCATGACAGCCTTTCTTAGTGACATGTTCTTGGTTATTTGGTCTACCTGCCCCCAGGTGCTCTAGCACCTAGGTGTCCCACCTGCTGTCAGCATGACAGGCCCTCCACACCTCTCCATCCTTAGGCATACTCAGTCTTCCTGAGTTGTTTTGCCTAAAAATATGGGGAGAGTGAAATTATATGATAATACATGTGTTTCTGCAACATGCCATCACACCGAACTCACCTTCATGATCCATCCATGTGAAGTGACAGGGCTGTGTGAAGGTTCAGAGGGAGGACAGAGTTGACAGGGGCCGCCTGTCACTACCATTGGTCCTTAACATGGCTCCTTCTACTAATTTTTTCAACCAGCCTGAGGGACATTGTATGTCCCTGAATACCCTAATGTGTCCCAGTCACCCAGAGTAAATGCCAAGGAATGAGATGGTGAGGCTGAAGGTTAAGCAGATTTAAACTTTGAAGGGCAGGGGCCAAATCACTTGAAGCCCTCAAGGATCCCAAAGCATTTTGATGGTGGTGGCTACTTCTCTGCCATCCATCCACCCTGCATATGATCTAACTTTCTAATGTTGTCACTCTGCTGTCCACGAGGAAAAAAACATCACATTGCTCTTATAATTTAACATTGCCCCATGAGATAATGACCTGCATTTGAGTTCATTAAAGGTCATACGGAACTTCTCTCTACTGAGTAATCAGCTTCTATCCTTGGACTTTCCAGGGGCTTTCTCCCACCCTGGAACTTCCAGGTGCTTTCCCCTTTACAGGATCAGGGATAACTCAGATTCTCAAAGCTTCCTTTAATATGAAAAAGAAAGAAGTGCATGGCTTTGAAATAAAATACAGGATCCCAGGGTGAGTCTCCCTGAGCGTATCTGGGCGAAGAGGGAGGATTCAGGAGAATTTCCTACATGACAGGGGCAGACCTAGCCTCAGGCACCGCAGAGGTGACATTTAGCAGGTGTAGAATCAAAGGGTCCTGGGTCTGACCTGTGTCTTCCAGCAGCCACACGGTCTTGGCCAGCCCTTGTTTCCTCTTCTATAGAATGGCACAGATTTGTGAAGACAAAGGGGATAATACTATGACAGACTTTTTATAAAGGAAGGCTGCTATTACTGAGGTTAAAAAATAACCTGAATGCACTAAGGTTTAAAACATTCTTCTGCTAAAGACATCCATGACCCACCTCTTTCCACTGCCTCTGAGGACTTGGGATTTCCAGGTTTGAGCATTTTTCCCAACTCTCCTGGTGATCCTGGTGGAACTACTGACAGCATTTTCCCTCCCCTGACCCTCCAGTGTGAAGAACAGACTCCTGTGGTCACAGAAGACACCCGCCAAATGCAGCTGATCATTGTGGACAACATCCTGGAGGAGCTGGGGCAGTGCCTGGTGCCCACCCCCCTGGGCCGGGAGTTGTCTGTAACATGTTCCCTTCAGGGAAACATGAGCCAGGGCATAGTCCAACAACAGCTGGTGCATCTGATCCTTGTCACCAGGCCAGTACCCTGCCCCTCCTCATATGTCATCCTGCCAGCACTCACCATGGGTCCCAAGATAGAGGATGCTGTGCCAGAGGGTAAGAGGACTGTGCTTGGTTCCTTTGAGCCTGAGGGGGGGATATTGGGGAGAACCAAAGAATGAGGCCCCAGGGCTGGTATTGGGCCAGCAGCAAAGTGGACTGTCAGAATATATATTTGTTGGACCTCTCCCTGGGAAGAGCTCTTGGCCTGTGAATCAGGGGTTTGGGCATCTCACAGGTAGTGGGATATTTTCTGACTTTGGAGAGGTTCCTGGGAATGCTGTCATGCTGGTGAATATACTCCTCCTTTTGTAGCTCCAGTGCCCCTGTACTACCAAGGCTACCACCTGCTGTCCCAACAGCACAGTTAGAAAGCCCTTCAACTCTGGATTTGGGACGAGCTCAAGAGCTGGAGCCCCTATTTAAAACAGGTCCACTGGGTGAGGCAGGAGCTTCAAGGGAGGTGGCACTTCCACTTCAACATCCAGGAGCTGCAGAAGAGGACCCAGTGTTCCCCTCACCAACAAGACCCCTCCTATTTTTTTATGTATTATTTTATCATGTTTTACATTATTTGTGAATTTTTTTATTATTAATTCATATTAAATTAAATATTTTAATACTGTATTGATGTGTTCATATCAGCATCCCGATGCATTCATTACAATACTGAAGAACCATCAGCACTGTCGCATCCAGAACATTTCTTCTCTGTAAACAGGACCCCCACCGACTCAGCTGTCACTCTCTATTTTCACCTCTTCAGGACCCTGGGAACAACTGATCTGCTTCTGTCTCATGTGTCTCTGTGTCCCAGGCCCTGTGCTGAGTATGTGATCCCAGTACAGAGTAAGCCTGTCAGGGAAACATTGTTCCCTCATCATACTTGCCCACCATGTTTCAACTGGTAGGTTGAGGAACAGTTACTGGAACACAGAGCAGTGCTCACCCAGAGTCAGGTGTCTGTCACTTGTTTCCCCACTTGTGGCTTAGACCCTCCTGCCTTGTGACCCTGGTCAAATGCTCAACTCCACATCCTTTACCCATTTCTGGCTGAGTCAGTCCAAGAAGTTAATCTGACCTTGTTGTCAGGACATGGCCAGTAGAGTGTGAGTGGCAATGGGTGAACCTGGGATTATGTACATATTGTTACCACGGTGTCCCCAACCAAGAGGGGCAAGTGGGCATCCAGGAGGATGGAAGAATGTGCAGGTGGAGGTCTTGGCATACCTAAGGAGAAGTGATGAGTGCATAGTTTAACCAGACCCTTACCAGGAGCATATCCCAAGAAATACCAGGGAGGGAGGCTGTGAGGGAAGGACAGGTAATCTGGGAATTCTTTGACTCTTGAAGATAGTGGGATCCTTGTGTCTGGTAAGACAAAACTGGGGCCAAATCATGTGCTCTGCAAATATGTTTCTATTTATACTTCACTCTCACTCAAAGTCTTGAGGCATCTTCCTCCAATAATTCAGCATGAAGAAAGATTGTTGCCCACCAAATGAACTTGTATTCATCACTTGCTTGATGAGATCTATGTCCTGAGTTCTTTCCCTCTATTGACCTGAAAGGAAGCCCAGAGCTTCTTTTTCTCCTTTCCTACTTTCAAGCTTCATCCAAGGTTTTTAGGTACATTTTACACGTCTACATTTCAAGTATTCCAAATGTATTTTATTCTAATTGAACATTAGCTCATGGAGGCTGTAATGTGATCATAGAGTGAATCTCTTTTGAAAGACTCAAAAATGAAGCCCTTCAGAGTCATTAACAAAAAACGATGCCATGATTTCTTTATTCATGCAGCATGAGGGCTTGAATGTATACTTAAGAAATTTCCAGTAGGATCGACTGGGGGATGAGAACTGTGTGCAGGGCTGGGTTGGGCAGGGAATTGGAAGGGTTTGTCCATGCCATTGAATGAATATATTAGAAGGGGGCCTCTTTATTTTTGCCAGGCCTGGATAAATAAGATAAGAACGTGTGGGGACTTGGGTAAATCTTTTCAAAGAGCCCCATATGTTTGTGGGTCACCTTTTGGTGAGGCCATGTCTTCACAGTGAAACACATCTCCCAGAGACCATCTTCTTGCCCAGGTTGTCCCACGGTGTGGCTCAGTGCTGCCTCTTTTCCTGGGATCCAAAAAGAGGATGTCATTCTCAAATCCAACAGGTCTTCCTACTGTACTCCTGGGATGGTCTCATGTACAGGTTTCAGTGTTGTTATATATTGTGAAATTGTTGAGTCTACAACACTCGGCTACTGAGAGCCTCATGTTGCTTCTAGAAGTCCTCATGGCAGGGACAAGCAGGCATGGTAGTGGGGTCATCTCACTGTTGCCCCTTCATCCAGTTCCAAAGAGAAACCTGCTCACCTGTATGGGGCAGGACCATTGAGGGATACATGACTCCTGTTCAAACTTCTTTCCTCCCCCATTTGCTCATGTCCTCTCCTCCAGAAGTGCCTCCCCACTTCTCTTCACCCTTAGCAGTGCTACAGGTCCAATCATGCCTCCAAAACCCATTGTTTCCTCAGTGATGGTCTTATTAGCCATGTGAATGGCTGGCATGTCAATGATGATAATACTGTGCCATCCATGTGGTTGGTGTCTGTCAGTTGTGGACATGTCTCCAGTACATTGATATTCATGTTGTCAGGGTCTCAGGATGTCATTACCCTCAAGGACAATGATGAAGCACAGAAAGGTAACATGTGGCCTGCATGTGAAATCCAACCAGATCTGGTCCTACCATACCCTCCTGTTCCTTCTCTTGGGCTCTTGGGCCTGGAGGTGAACCCATCCTTTGAAGCTGCAGTTGACTCCCCTTGCTGGGTGACCTTGGACATGGTTTCTTATGCCTGCACTCCTCATGTTTTGGACTGGACACTTCTCTACAGAGATGTTCCATGCATTGTAGGGAGCTTAGCAGCATCCTGGGTGTCTAACCACTAGATACTGGCCTAAGCCCATCTAGTTGTGAGAAGCAAAGTATCTCTCCTGCCAGCTTCTGTGTCTCTGGGTCTTCACATTAATATATGTGTCAGGTGGGGTCTTAGTTGTGTTCTCAACTGCCCAAAGATGGTCACGTGGAAAGTTACTGAATGAATAAATGAACAAATCATGGTAGGACAGCAGCCCTATGTCAAATGGTGAGGGAAAATTCTCCTTGGTTCCAGTAATAACATGTGGATGCCAAATCCATAAGGAAAATTGATTTAATGATGACAGTTCCAGCTGGGCCTGGGCTTGGCCAAAGCTAGCCCTAATAGAAGGGAGCCAAACCCAAGATCTGTCATTGGCCTTCTATGATCATAGATAGGGTTCTGCAGAAGGTCCATGCCATAAGTGTCCTGACACTTAAATCAAACCAACCCCTTCCATTGTTGCACTGCCTCTACCTCCAGCTCTGCTCTATGTAGTCAGGGGCAGGTAGTGAATCCCAGCTCAGCCTTTTGGAAAATTGGGTCCATGGATGTTTTCTTCAAGTCCCTACTCCTGTGAACCAACCATGCAAGGGCATGTGACAGTACCAAGAAGGAGGGCACTACCAAGGCCAGGAGATTGTCTGTTCATTGACATCCCAGTATCCCTGAGGGCCTCCCAGAACCACTTGGGGGCCTGCAGGTGTCTCTAGGGAATCCTGACTCACACTGGCATACTCAGTAGTTCCAGACACCAGCTTTATTTGGGCAAGAAGACCCTGGCCATTGGCCCAGGGCACTGTCACACAGTGCTTTAGTTTCTTTGGCTGTAGAAAGCAGATACCATAAAATGGGGTGCCTGAAACAATGAGGATCTTTTAGCTGATTGGAGGTTGAGAAAATGTCCAAGTCAAGGCATCAGATAGGTGATGTTTACTTTCTGCAAACTGGCTTCTGGTGATCCATGGTTCCTCTGTCACATGGCAATTCACAGGGCTGTATATGTTAGCCTTCCTGATTTCCTCTGGGATCCACTGATTTCAGCTGCTTGCTTCAGTGTATTTCTCTCTCCCTTTCTCCATATTCATCCCTTTTAGGAAGGACTCTACTAAGAGGATTAAGACCAATCGTGGGCCATACCTTACCGGAAGTAACTTATTAAAATGTCTTATACTTGTTGAGCACATGAAAAGATGCTCAAGATTATTAGGTATTAGGGAAATCAAAACCACAATGAGATACCATTTCATAGCCAGAGGAATGATTAGTCCTCAGCAAAACAGAAAATTACAAATGTTGGTTAAGATATGGAGAAAAAGGAACACTCAGTTATTGCTGGTGGGAATGTGAATTGTTGCATCCATGATGGAAGACAGTTTGGAAGTTCATCATAAATCTAAGTATTTAATTGCCATATGACTGGCAATTCCACTAGTAGGTATGTATCCCACAGCCTTCCAAGCTGAGACTCAAACAGATGTTTGGATACTGATGTTCATAGTGGCTTTATTCACAATTGCCAACCGATGGATGCAACCCAAGTGTATATCACCTGATGAATCAATAAAGAAAATGTAGTATTCAATACAATGAATTATAATTCAGTATTCAAAAGGAATGAAGTTCTGATTCAAACACCAAAATGGATGACCCTTGAAGAAATCATATAGAGTGAAATGTCAGACACAAAAGGACAAATAGTGTATGATGTCAGTGAAGTGAGTTATTTGGAATCACCAAACTTACAGAGTTATAATATAGGATATAGGTTGTAAGGGGCTGGGATGTGCGTAGGGGATGGAGAATTGAGGCTTAAATTGTACAGAACTTCTATTGCAGTTGACTACAAATGTTAATGTTTGGTGATGATAGTAGCACAACATTATGACTGTGATTATTAGTAGTGAATTATATATGTCAATAGGGTTAAAGGGGAAATTTAAGGTCATGTGTATGTCATCTTGAGAACAGCCAACCATGCAGGGGCCTGGACAGTACCAAGTATGACATCACTACCAAGGCCAGGAGGTTGCATGTTTATTGACCTCCCAGAATCCCTGAGGGCATTCCTTTAATAAAACTTAGAGGAAAATATGTAGAACTGTACAACACAATGAATGCTATCATAAACAATGGTCTATAGTTAATAGTATATTTATTAAAATGTTCTTCCATGAATTATAGCACATATACCTCACTAATGCAAAATATTAAAATAGAATGGGGTGTGGGATCTCTGTACTCTCTATCTTTTATGCATCTTACTTCTATAAACCTGCTTCTATAACAAAATGTATTAAGAAAATAAATGCAGAGTTCACTGAAATAGATTGAAAGTGCTGGGGTTAAAGAAAGAGCGGGCTGGAACCTTGGAGTCAGAGGAAGTGGACTCCCAGGGGAAGGCTCCCAGGTCTCCCAGACTGCTCTGATGTTTGGAGAGGAAGCAAGAGGTGCTGGACCCCTGAATCCCCAACCACAGGGTCATGGACATCTGTGGGCACAGCCCTCTGTAAACTGGCACCTGATCCTCACTGTCAAAGACAAAATTGCTCTGGACAAGGTAACACAGGCAAAGATGCCTCTATTCCAGGGTGCCTAAAGCAGCAGGAAGACTGGAACTCAGCTCTCAGGAAGGCCTGTTGGGCTGAGCTTTGTTGTCAGGGAAGGGGCACTGGAGGGTCTTATTGAGCCTTATCAAGAAGGGGAGAGGAGTTGGGGTGAGTGGGACACTAGGTATAGCTCCAGTCTAACATTGTTCATTTATAACCTTGCTACCTACACTGTTTCCCTCTCTGCTATCAGACAGCTGCAGGATTAGGGTCGCGGTGGTCAGGCACAGGAAGTGGGGCAGATGGCATCAGGGCACAGTTATAGCTCTATGGTGTATAAAGCAGTAGGGATCCCACCTCGGGTGTCAGGTCAGGCCCAGGGCTTGACCTATGGGCTGAGGTGAGTACAGACCCTCCAGCACTTTCTCCTGGACCTTCTCTTAGTTCCTACTTGCTTTATGGAGGGGCAGAAGCCCATGGTACTCACTGTGGCACTGACTGTGAGGTGGTGAACCTGTGCATGGTTAGAAGATTCCAGATGTTCCCTGCACCTTCCTGGAAGGTTAACGACTACCCAACCCCCAGTCTCCTCCTCCCCATAGTATGCTTAATTATTTCCTGGACAGTGGAGTGGGAGCTGGGGCTGCAGGGCCCAGGGTGACCTTGAATTGTGGATTTGGCCTGAACTTGAATACACAGTCCCTGGTCTGGCTGCCAGTGGGAGAATTGATGCTTCCAAACCGGGGTATTTCCTTTCTGTGTGGGGATATATGGGACAGCCAGAGGATACCACAAAGGAGACCCAACCCATCATGGTGGTCTCTGGAACTTGTAGCTGTCAGTCACATCAGAGAACTGTCCCAATTTACACCCTACCCCCATCTCATGATGAGCTGAAGCTGGGAACTCCTGTGTCACAGAAGTGAGTCCAAGGGCTTCTGTGAGCAGAAAGGAAAGAAGCAGGTGTGGGTGCTGGGGACAGTGTAACACTTTTCCTGACCCAAAAGGCTTAGGGCTGTACCAGCCACCCAAGAGGAGCTGCCCATGCCTGCTGGGTCAGCACAAGAAGTCTGCAGGTGGTCAGATGAATGATGAATATTGGGTTGGCCCCAGGCTCTGATGCCAGGGAGAGGCTCCTTCTTTGTGGGGCCTTAGCACATGGAGTGCAGGTGACTGGGTCAGGGCATTGGGTTCTGGACTCTGCCTTTAGAAGGGGCACAATCTTGGATGGGTTGCCCCACTGTTCCTCCATGTTCTTGTAGATAAGTAACAATTCCAACCCAGATATATACAGCAAGTTGGGAAAAACAGTACTGGGAGGAGACATTTGCCTCTACATGCATCCTGAACCTTCATCTGTCAGGTCATGGCCCCAGGATATCTGTCCAGACCCAGGCCCAACCTGACCTAAGTGGAAAAGTAACCTAGGGGAATCTCTGAGGCCATGGCCAAGCCTGCCCTGATGCCTCCCAGCTCTACTGCTGGTCTACAATTTACAGAACTCCAGACAGAGGGTCAGTGATGGTCTGGTGGACAGGGTGGTCTTCACCAGCCCGTGTGTGGGGTGCAAGATCCACTCATGGGCCAGAGATGCAGTGCTGGCCCAGGGTGAGGGTGGATGTAGTGAGGTATTTCCCCCACCCCCAGAGCCCTGAGGTGCAAAGCAGGGCTCCTAGCTCAGTCTCCACTCTGGAGACCACCCTGAGCTAATACTACCTGGAATTGGTCAACAGCCCTCTCCCCAAGTGCTGGGACCTCTGTCTCCTCCCCATCCATGACCTCTACACCTTGCCTGTCCTTGGCAAGGTACAAAGTCAGTCTTCCCATATTAGCTGGACTCTAAGAAAAGAGGATTCATACTGTCTATTCTTCTCATTGTGTCACATTCATCTTCACTGCCTGCTATTGCATTTATGGTTTACCCTCTGACCCCAGGGATCCAGGGAGCAATCTGCTGGTCTGTCCTTCCACAACTTCTCCCAGCCATATTAATCATCCCACTCAGATGGGTATTTTCACTCTTGGAAGGCTGGGAGCTCATGGATCAATATCTAACACATCTCTCATGACCCTTTAAATATGTCCAAACCTACTCTTCCTTTGGTGTGGGAGGTCTGAGATTCCATCTAGAAGTGCACCATCCCTGGCACACTGAGAACACAATCCCCTAGGACCTGGCACGGGACCCAGATGCACTCAGATTCCCAGAATGATTCTGGTTGTGGTTCATTCATTCAACACCACTTTAAGAAGCACCAACTATGTGCAGGCACATTTCAGGCTCTAAGCATAACACAGTGAGCTGGACAGAGATCCCTTCCTCCTGGACTTCCATTCTAGTTGGGGAGTCAGACAAGGACCCCAGGCCTAGCCGAGAGGGAAACAGCATCTTGGAGGTGTCCTTTAAGTGACATAAGGATGCATCTCCCATATTTTAATAGTTCAGGTAACCTCTGGGATAAACTGAAAAGAGGAGTGGGCTTTGCATCAGGAAGAGGGGCCCCTGCTCCACAAACCAGGTAGGCCAATTGGAGGACTGTCCCTGGGAGATGGGAGCAGGACTCCCATTCCCATATATCTTATGATTTTCACCAGAAGCCTGGGACTGGGGGCTTCCTCTCAATAGGAAAGGAGTCAAAAAGAGCCATGAATGTATTCTGGGCCCCTTGGGCACAGAAGTGAAGCTGGTGACCTAAAGACATCCCGTTAGGGAGACTGTCTTACATGGAGCTCACCATGCCAGCTGTGATATGCAATGTCGTGCCCAGGTGCAGTACCTGCAGCCCACTGAGGCAGAGTATATGGGGAGCACCCAGCTCAGTGGGGCAGGGCAGGCACAGGAGCCCAGCTCACAGTTTGTCCTCAGAGAGCAAGGGTGGGGACAGAACAGGTATTTGACTCAGCTACCAGTTTGCCTCCCCCACAATGCCATGTCCTCCATTCTCGGATCTGGCTGGACCACTAATCATAGAACTTCTGAAAACACAACATTCTCTCTGCCTCAAGGTGCAGGTGGGTTACAAAGTGACCTAAACTCTTGACATAGAGTTGGAACACTGTGCATTTCCCTGCATGACTCAAGCAATGGAGGAAGAATTCTCTGATGCTCCCCAGCAAGTCATACAGCTCTTCATTCACTCACAGGTGGAGGGATAACACCCCACATAGCATCAACTCTTGCACCAGCTCTAGTGCTCACCTAACTCCAGGTCCAGCCACAGAGCTGGTTGCAGATTTAGAAGCAGCTCCAGAAATCCAGACAGCTCCAGCACCATGTCTACCACCAGCTTTAGAAAGCTCTAGAGTTAGGAGAAGGTCTGAAACTAGAGGTCTACATGCAGCCCCAGAACATGTTCCAACAAATCTCCATAGCTATAACCATCTTCAGGCCCTGTTCTTCCAACAGCCTCAGGGATACAGCCAACTCACTCCCAAGCTTTTGTGCCATCTCAGTTATAATGTCAAATGTGTGCTCTCCTCATTCACAGGACAGCCAGATGATGAGTTTGAGCAAATCCAAGCACCAGATGAAGCTCCAGCCCTTGTGCCCTTGTCCACCAGGAGGGCCTGGCATGCTGTCAGACCCCTGTCACCACACCCAAGTGGCAGAGTCTTGCTGTCCTGGTTTGAAGTAATGTATGTACCCTAGAAAAGCCATGTTTTAATCCTAATTCCATTTTGTAAAGGCAGCCATTTCTTCTAATCTCTATTCAGTATTGTATGCTTGAAACAGTAATTAGAACATCTCCCTGGAGATCTGATTTAATCAAGAGTGATTGTTAAAATAGATTAGGGGAGATGTGTCTCCACCCATTTGGGTGGGTCTTGATTAGTTTCTGAAGTCCTATAAAAGAGGAAACAGTTTGGAGAATGAGGGAGATTCTGAGAGAGCAGAGAACGATGCAGCCATGAGAAGCAGAGTCCACCAGCCAGTGACCATTGGAGATGAAGAAGGAAAATGCCTCCCCGGGAACTTCATGAAACAGGAAGTCAGGAGAAGAAGCTAGCAGATGATGCTGTGTTCGCCATGTGCCCTTCCAGATGAGAGAGGAACCCTGACTCTGTTCATCATGTGCCTTTTCAGATGAAAGAGAAACTCTGTGTTCACCATGTGCCCTTCCACTTGAGAGAGAAACCCTGAACTTCATCGGTCTTCTTGAACCAAGGTATCTTTCCCTGGCTTCCTTAGATTGGCTTATAGACTTGTCTAATTGGGATATTTTCTTAGCCTTAGAAGTGCAAACTAACAACTTATTGTTTCTGGTATATTGCATTCTGACAGGTAGCAAACTAGAACACTTGCCAATCATGAGTAGCTCACATGTTGCCAGTCAAGGGGCTATGAGTTTTCTCCAGGTTGGCAAAAGGGGGAGGACTTTGCAGATGTGGACATTGATTCCAAGGGGCTCAGTCCCCTGTTGAGTTCCCCTGAAGCACCTGTACATGGTGCCCAGTGGTGAGGTAGAGTTGGGGTGGGGCAGGCTGGGTGCTGGGCTCACACCTTGATTGGGAGAGGTCATTCTGACAGGCAAAGGGGCTCCTATGCTCCCCAGGTACTGCACATAGGTGCTAGCATGGCATTACATGGTTGATTTCACATTTAAGATGGGCACAGTCACCTGAGTTGCACACACTGCTTGTGAATGTGGCTGCCCCCCTCATCTCCTTGGGGTCCTGCTCAATGAACCTCAAAAAAGGCCTCATCAGTCACTGTAATCATCAGAGAAGCTTCAGAGAGGGAAGGAGCAGTGGTGGACGTTTGGGTTCTGTCTTGGGATACTGCTCTTATGACAGACTATTTATAAGGGAGGTGCTATTATAACTCAGGTAAACAAACAATATGAGTGCACTAGCTCTAAGTCACTGCCCCACCATAATTTCTTCCAAAAAGCTGAGATTTTCATCTGCTAGAGACACACATATCCCACCTCTTATCTCAGTCACTGAGGTCTTTCGGTGTTCAGTTCCAAGCTCCTTACCACCTGGTGGTCCAAGTGGAGCCAGTGGCTGCATTTTCCCCTCCCAAAACACACCCCAAGTGTGAAGAGGACTCTACAGGGAATGTGGAGACCACCTGGGTACAGACTGTCCTAAGGACCAGCAGGCAGGAAGAGCCACTGCACTGTCTGGTACCCCATCACCCTGGCAGGGAGTGCTCTGTCACCTCCATCTTCCAGTGGAACATACGACATGGCATCCCACACCAACAGGCCATGCTCCAGATGGTCATCAGGTCACTCCACTGCCCCCCTTCACACTTAAGCTACCGGCCACCCCATGTGTCTTGGGATGTTCCTTCACCTTCTGAACCTCAGGCTTATTGTCTGATCACAGGGGTATGGTGAGGACAAAGGGAGATGAGCTACAGGAAGGGTTGACCCTGCCTGGTACTGGGTGATGAACTCCTGGAAGTGTTGGACATGATCAGAATAATTATTTTCCTCTCCCCCATGGGGAACCATCTGAGTCTGCCCTCACCTACCAGTGGCCCTGGACTCACCTATATTCTAATTTGTGAAGATGGTTGGAAATACCTTCCTGAACTTCCCATCTGAGGTGCAGTTAGAGCAGGGATCCCTGGGGGCTGGGGGATACAACTTGATGTTAGGTCTCCATAAAGCAACAGATCATGGGTGCCTTTTATATGCAGGACATTTCTAATTTTATTAAAATTTGGGGAATGGAGGAGAAAGAAATTCCATTTTTCTGGGTTTCCCTTCCATTGTGGTGTCAGTGATATGAGACCTCAGGAGCAGAGAGAGTGCACAGCACATCAGATAAGATGCCCTCATGGTACCCTCTAGATGTGGATGTGTCTTTTTATTCTCTGAAGTATATGGGCAAGCCCTGGACCAGCTGAAAATGTGAGTGACTGTGGGTGAACAATGTGGGGTTCCTTCCTCCACAATTGAGTGTGAAAAATGGAGAGAGGGGTGATAGGTGGGAGAAGCAGACCATATGCCTGGTTTGCTCACTGCTGATAGTCTCACCATCCCTCCTTCAATCCATTATGGTTAAAGCTGGCCCACTTTCTCATCTCCAATCAAAGATCCATGCTTCCAGTTGGGGCATGAGGTGAGTATTCTGCTCCCCTCTCTCCCTAGATCCTCAGTGTAGGGGGTTCAGCTGCACTCATGGGTGAACAGACAGATTCCTGTAGCCACCTGGACAGTGTCAGAGGGACTAGGCCCTCACAGATACCCAGAGCTAACTCAGGACTCAGTGCATGAACTTCAAGTTGAGGTGCAATGAGGGCCCTGAGAAGGCCTGGGTGAGAGGTTCACAATCACCAGTTATTTAGGAAGCACTGACTGTTGCAAATGCACTGCAGTGATTAGAGAAGACACAATCCCTCCCTGCCCTACTGGTGCCAAGATTCCTGAGGGTTTGAGTGCCTTTGTGATTGAATATTTTCACCAGGCCCCTGGTCCGTGAGCAAGATAGCCACTGCCAGGACTCTCAGGGAAGGATAGAGGTGGGCAGAAAGGCAAGGCCTCTGATCTCTTGCCCACATTCCCCCTTTAGCACCATCTGCTCCATCCTGGGTGCCTGGCTGGACCACCCCATGAAGATCTTCTTTCAGCCACTGGACTCTCCTGACCTCAAGACACTGGTAGTGAAAGTGAAAATGACCATTCTGGGCTCAGAGCTCCACTGCTGGGCCCTCCTTTCTCATGTCCAACTTGAGCCTCTGTAGTCAAAGGAGGCTGTGTCAGAAGGTAAGAGGACTGTGGTGGGTGTCTCTGAGCCTTTGAGAGGATATGGGAGAGCACCAGGGAGGAGCCTTCGAGGTTGGTTTGGGCTAGATGCAAAGAGAAAGTGCAGTTATCTGCTGGGTATCTGTCTGGGAAGGTCTCCTGGATTGGGAATCTTGGGTTTGGGCATCTCAAAGGCATTGGGATATTTTCTGACTTTGGAGAAATTCCTGGGAAGGCCATCATACTGGTAAATATACTCCTCCTATTGCAGCTCCAGCACCAGCTGCTCTGCCAGCTCTATGTCCTCCTCACACATCAAATAAAATCAAGCAAGGCCTGTAGAGGTAGACACCTCACCAGGTTTTCCACAAGCTCTGGAGTTGGGGAAAACACTATCATCACCTATGGATTTTGAGCCTGCTCCAGAGCTGGAGCCCATGACAAGACCAAGGCAAAACACTGAATCAAAAGAAACACCAGCTGCTCCCAACGCCCCATGCAGGGGACTTGTTTAGTAAGACCATTTGCATCCCAGGGAGAGGGAGCAGACAAGCTTCTTCCAGCCCTTCCTACAACTGAAGCTTCACCAACCCTGCTCTAGCCAGGAGCTGAAGAAAAGGACCCTTCCTAACCCCCTCCAGTGAAGGTAGCTTTCTTTCTCTTCACTACATTCATAATTATATTTCATATGTGGTTACATTTATTTTTTAGTCTTAGGATGCACATTAAATTAAATACTGTATTTTAACACCCTATTGAAGTGTGCATATCAATATCTTATGTACCTTACAATCTGAGCAACCATCATCCCTGTCATTTCCAGAATACTTCTTTCCCACAAACAAAACCCCATTTCACTTTCCTGGTGCTAGTAGGACAGGGTTAGAGGGAGGAGGCCCTCAGATGCATGCAAACATAAGGCAGCACTTAACACATGAGCTTCAAGTTGAGGTGCAGTAAGCACCATGAGAAAGCTTCTGTGAGCACCACCCCCTACTCCAAGCAGCTTTCAGGGTGTACCTATGTTGCAAGTGCATTGCAATGAGCAGAGCCAACCCTGACCCTCCCTGCCAGTGTGGAGCCCAGATGTCTGTTTGGAAGGGTAGAGGAAAGAGGAACACTGATATGGGCCAGGGGCTCCTGAAGAAGGGGAGATGTGTTCAGAATACTGATGATGAGCCACCTATGATAGAACCAGAGTGAGTGTTAGGTGTAGACCCAGACAAATTCCAGCACCTGCTCTGACACCAGATACAAAACTTGAGTCATCTCCAGTTCCAGCTCAAGGCTAGTTCCAGTGGTAGACACAACATCAGCTTCTGATTACAACCAGCTCCAAAACAATCTGAACATAAATGCAGGAGAGAACAAGTTTCTGAATCAGGTTAACCACCAAGTCCAGTGCTAGACCCAGCTGTAATGCCTCTGTGCCAAATATAGCACCAGCTCTAGCACCAACCCTTGTCCAGACCTAGATAGAGCACCAATTCCTTTGCTTTAGGCAATAAATCCCGAGCTCATGTCAGCACCAGGTTCAAGGTAGGGCCAACTCCAGTCATGACCTCTCCTGCTGAGGTAAAGTCTTCTTAGATGCTAACTCCCAAGAAAAAGGCAATGTCAACTCAGGTGATACAGCCTTGTCACAGGCCAGCTCTTGCACCAATTCCATAGATATAGTCAGTGACAGATATGAGCCAGGTGCAGTCAGCTCTAGCACCAACTTGAGAGTCAGAGCCAGCTTTGGTGCCAGATCCAAGGAGAAAGTGGCCATATCACCAACACCAGAGCTACAAGCATCTCCAGCACCAACTCTGAATTCCAAAGCAGTTTAAGAACCACTCTTAGCAGTAGCTGTCTCCAAGTTTCAGCTTTTCTCCCTCTTCCCATCACTTTTGATTTCCCCAGACACCAGTCTTGGGCATGTCCCTATTCAATTCCAGTTTTATTGCTCCAGGAATAGCATTCTGGAAATTTTGTATGAGCTGTCATACATTTTGAAGAGCATACATTTTGTAGAACAGGGAATTGCTTTGGGAACAGGAGAATTGAGAGTGTCCCCTTGTGGGATCAGAGCTCATGTGACCAGACCCTCAAGTCCTCAGGTAGACAGTGTGCCTGTATGGCCTGAGGGAGGTCCACCAAGGTCTATCATGCAACAGGCTTGGGGAATGCCCTGAGAATCCCCTCCTGTACCCCATCCCTCTTTCTGTGCTGACTTTAGATAGTTCAGTTTGGAGCTTCCACACACCAACAACAGGGCAGGGTCTGGATTTCTGGATGCTGGTGCAGTTCCTGTAAGGGACAGGGGGCTGGAAGGGAATGGTGGGTGAGCATGACCTTGGCTTTTGCCAAGAGGGACCCAGTATGTTGGTCCATGCAGTCCTCATTTCTGTATGTGCTCCCCTGGTTGATGGAGGGTTGCAGGCATCACTCTTTGGAGTCCTTGTCCAACAAGTTCCCTGCAGGTGACAGGAGGACCTGGTGTGATGTCTGCTCCTTGCCACCCCGCCCCACCAACAGTCTCTGTAAAGCACCACTGACTCACACCTTACCATTCAGAGTGTCATTTGGTTTAATGCTGGGATTTGTGTGTGGGATGCAGCAAAAGGGAAGACATCGCAGATGTGGTCATTGATCCCAAAAAGCTGACTCACCTGTTGATGTCCCCCCGAAGCTTCCTTCCATGTGCATGGCACCCACCTGTGATGCACACATGGTTTGGGTCTGGCTGGTCTCTGGGCCCACACTATTGGGAGGGATCACCCCAATAGGCAGTGGTGCTCCTCAGATGCTCCCCAGGGAGAACAGGTAGGTTCTGGGGTGGCATCATATATGTGAGTCCACATTTAAGACAAAGCATGGATATGCCACTTGCACAACAGCTTTTGGATGTTGATGCATCTCCCACCCCCATTTTTGGGTGTCCTGCTCACTGAACCTCAGAAAAGTCCTCTTCAATCATTGTCATCATTGGAGAAGCTTCAGGGAGGGAAGGAGAGGCCCATGGAAGTTTAGGTTTTGGTTCCAGCTGCCTGGATGTGACTTGAGCCTCAGTTTCCTCACCTATAATATGGGGAATAACAGCCTTGACTTCCAAGCCCTGTTTGCCACCAGGAAGAGGCTTGTCTGGCTCCCTGCAGGGGCAGATGCTCAGGGATCACTCCCGGTGTGGGCTGAGTGTTTGTTTCCACCCAACCACAAGTTCCCAGAGTGGCAAAAGTGTCTTCTTTCTCATTCTCTCTGTTCTTCCTGGGACTAAGCTTGCTGTACACGGCGTCGTTGGCCTGATGCTCACATCCTCCCACCCACTATGCACCCAGCTAGGAAAGACCCCATAGGCAGGTTTCCCACCCTCACAACTGGAGCATCAGAAATGCTGCAGGGTATTCTTCCTCTCTCAGAGCCCCCAGCTCAGTACTCCCCCCATGCCTTGCCCCCCATCCAAGTTGTCTCACTCTCAAAACTGGGCTCAGGGTCTCATCCTTAGGGCTCCTGTACAAAGCACAGGTTTTGGGCTTCAGAAACACTGCTGAGCTCCATTAAAACTACATAACAGGAAACTTAATATGGGGCCTACCAGTGCCTCAGTTTCCTCCATGGCAAGGCAGGTGCAGGGATGAAAGCCAGGCAGGTGAGGGCCCGAGGGGCCTGGACTCAGGAGGGCCACTGTTGGGAGCTCCAGCCCAGGATGAGCCCCTGAGGTTCACAGGCCCAGGGATGGCACAGAGCAGAGATTTTGGGTCCCAGCTTCTGGCTGGGATCAATTTCCCAGGCTGGGGCTCTGAGGGCTGGAACCTGTGTTCCCTCTACAAAATGAGCAACCACATTGTGTTGGGGGGGGGTCTTCCCAACCTCAGAAACTGTGTCCCAGCCCAGGGGCCTCACACCTCACCTGGAGCTCCTTCCTCCTTTGCAGCAGCTTTATGGGGTGGGATGCAAGGAATGGAAGGCCCTGACCTGCTTCCTGGGTCACTGTTCCCTGCAGGTTCTCAAAGCCACCAACTGCATCTCAGGCTCCAGCCCCTGGCATCCTGCTGCATGCCCTTGTCATATCCCAGGCTCTCAGGGAGAGAGGACACACACTAGGGTGTGGGGGCAGGGAATGCGTTGGCACCAGCAGGTGCAGAGCCATTGGTGCAGCACGCATGTGTGGGGAGGGTATTCTGTCCTCTCTCCCATGTGGGCAGGATCCCGCCATCCCGCATCAGGTCCACTGTGTCCCCATGCTAGGGGAGCCCAGGCCTATGTGCACCCTTAAACCACGCCAGCCCGTTTGATGGTGCTGTTTCTCCCATAGCTAGTTTCTCCCAGGAATGAAGGGGTGGAAATTGGGGTGGTACCAGTCACTATCACCTTTAGTGATCCCCTAGAAAAAGTTTTGCTTCATGTTCCTGCAACTTTAGGCTCTGGTCTATGAGTGTTAGTTCCAAAAGGAAGAGTGCCACCACTGGAAGACACAACAATGATTCTGTTGAACTGGACCTTAAGACTGCCACCTTGTGACTTTGGGCTAAACATGCCTCTGGATCAACAGGCAGGAAGGGGGCTACAGTACTGACTTGGGTGAATGATCTTGACTATCAAGGGGAAATAGGACTGCAAATACACAATGGAGGTAAAGAATACAGAAGATTCCCTTGGGTATCTCTTAATATAACCACACCTTGAGATTAAAGTCAATGGAAAACTGCAACAACCTAATCCAGGAAAGATTATCAATTGCTCAGAGATGTCAAGAATGAAGGTTTGGGTCACCCCATGAGTCAAAGTACAATGGCTAGCTGAGGTGCTTGCTGAGGGTAAAGGGAGTATGGAATTGATTAAGGTTCATGATTTCCTGTTTTTGTCATTCAAAGTAGACTTTTGTTCACTTAATCTAGAACATGGAATGGGTAGTGGAAACAGTTAGTGGTAAATATGTATAACCACAAGATCAGTTACAGAAATGAAGACTGTAAAGGTATGAATGTTTTCTCTTTGTTTTGTTTAAAGTATATTTGTATTTATACATAAAACAAATGTCTTTGATTTTTTCTTCATCTTGTCCTCTTATATAACATAAGTTATATCATTCATGTTGTAGTATGTACATTATAGGATATCATGTTTAAGAGTGAATATTGCCCAAGGACTTGTACCCTGTTCTGGAGAGACTTGGCATATTTCAAATTGTATGCATGACAGATGAGTATTATCAGGCAAAAAAGTCTGTTATTATTTTCTATTTAGAGATTAAGTATGGTTTAGGGTGATGTGTATTGCTGCCAAGTTGACAAGGGATGGACTGTGATGGTTAGGTTTACATGTCAACTTGGTCAGGTGATGGTGTCCAGTTGTCTGATCAAGCAAGCACTGAGCTGACTGTTGCTGTGAGGACACTTCATAGACTTGAATCATCTGGGAGTTGATTGTATTTATGGCTGATTGCATCTGCAGTCATCTAAGTGGAGTGTCTTCCAGAGTGAGAGACATTGAATCCAATCTGTTGAAGGCTTTTAAGGAAGACATGATGTGCTCAGCAGTTAGAAGAGAGAATTTTCATGTGTACTTCAGCCAGCCAGTTTCTCCTGGGGAATTCATTGAAGACATTTGGAGTGCCAGCTTGAAGCCTGCCTTATGGAATTTGCCCATTTATGGGAAACAATGCTTGACCACACCTTGATTTTTGTGGTCTGGTCTCCAGAAATATGAGATAATAAATGTGCCATTTTAAGCCACCTAGTCTGTTTCTGTGGTAGAGCACACTAAGATGGTTTGTGGTGTTGGGAAAAGGGGTCTTAGTAGAATGGTGTTGGTTTGAAAGTATTATGTCCCTGCAGAAAAGCCATGCTTTAATCCTGATTCAGTCTTGTGGAGGCAGTCATTTCTTTTAATCTTGACTCAATAATGTAGGTTGGAATGTTTTGATTAAATTATCTCTAGGGAGATGAGATACACTCAATTGTGGGTGTTAAGTTTTATTAGATGGAGATGTGACTCCACCCATTCCAGGTGGGTGTTGATTAGTTAACTGGCATCCTTTAAAAGAGGAAACATTTTGGTGAGAGCCTAAATAACAGAAACCTCAGAGGCAACAGAAACTTCACAGCAGAACTCACACAGATGTCATCACATGGAGAACAGAGATAGGTATATTTGGAGATGCTTGGAGCCCAGCTGACATTTCATGAGATGTTAAGGAAGCCACAACTTGGAAATAGCAAGGGAAGCCAAAAGATGAAAGCCATTCCTAGGGAAGTCAAGTGAGGAACACCCACAGGAACAGAGCCTGAAAGCAATGGAGCCCCAGAACAAGGGACTAGTAGTTGCCAGTCACATGATTTCCCAGGTGATAGGTGTTCCAGACCCATCAGAATTGCTTGAATGAAGATAACCTCCTATTGGTGCCTTCATTTGGACATTTCCATATGTTTGTAACTGTAAACTTGTAACTTATTAAGTTCCCCTTTTATAAAGCCATTCCAATTCTCACAGCTGCATTCTGGCAGCTTTCAAACCCATACAATAATAAATCTATAAATATGTGGAAATTGTTTTGGAATTTATTGTAGTTAGAGATTAGGAGAACTTTTAGGCACTGATAGAAGAACTCCTATATTGCCTTGAAGAAAATGTCAATATAGACCTTCAAGTCACCACTGATGCAGCTATAGAAGGAACGGATGGATGTGTTATGGGAAACTGGAGAAAAAGCAATCCACTTTATAAGTGGTGAGTAATTGCTGGAATTTTATCCTAATGTTGCAAAAGTTATGAGTGATGAACTTGGATATTTTGCTGAGATTGCCTAGAAAAGCATTGAAGGTGCAACCTGTTTTCTCTTTTCTTCCTATAGTAAAATGAGAGAAAAAAAGATATCAATTGATGAATAAGTTATGAAGCAGAAAGGAGCCAGCAGTTTATTTGAAAAAATCTCAGTCTAACTAGGTAATGTTCTCTGGAAACAGCATTGAGGATATGATGGGACAACCATTTGCTCTACAGGTTAGACATATGACTCATTGACCCAATCACCATCTCAAAAGAAGTCATAAACAGGAATACCCTTTTGTCTGATGAATTGTTCTCCTGTAAGTTACATAGACGTCTAATTAGGTCTTGGAGAATTTTCTATCAACAGGATGCTGCCAACTGAGATCGAAGGAGACAGAAGTGGAAGAAAATGCAGCACAAGTGACTCAACGATTCAACCAGTGAATTGGATGTCTGGCCCAAAGGAACATCCTCGAGTCAAGATGTCAACACCAGCCCCGTGATTGGAGAGGATGAGTCAACTTCTCAGAGCTTAAACAGGATGTGGCCACTGTCTGGTATTTCAAGAGGATGAACTGTGGTGTTTGAATGGGCCCTTAATAAAATATGACTGGTGTTCTAAGAGGAAATTTGGACACAGTAAGAGAGAAATAAAGGGATGGCCATGTGATGGAATCAAAGATTGTATTAGACTGCCATATGCAAAGGAATTTCATTGACACCCATTAGAAGCTAAGAGAGAGGCATGTAATGCATTCTCTTCTTTAAAAAAAAATAAGGCCCTGATAACATATTTATTTTATATGTCTAGCAACCAAAACCATGAGACAAGAAATTTGTTGCATTAAGCCATTCCATCTGTGGTACTTTGTGCAACAGACCCAGCAAACTAAGACAGATGCTAAAAGTTTTTCTTTGAAACAGCAACAATATTGATAAACTTTTGCTACAATAACTATAGAAAAGAGGAAGACTCAAATTACTCAAACCAGAAGTGAAAGTGACTATGTCACTATTAACTATAACATCTATAAATTAGATAACCTAGATGAAATGGACAAATTTCTAGAAGGACAGAAACTACCAAAATTTACCCTGAAGAAATAGAAATGCTGAACAAACCCCATCAATTAAGGAGATCGAATCTGTAATATAAAAGTTTCCAAAAAAGAAAACTCCACAATTGCTTGACTTTATTGGTGTTTTTACTAAACACGTAAAGAATTAATATCTGTTTTTCTCAATATTTTCCAAAATGTGGATGATGAGGGAACATTTCCTGACTCCTTCCAGAGGACCAGCTTTTCCAATATACCAATACCAACCAAAAATATTAAAAGATTAGAAAATAATATCTCTTAGAAATATTGAAGGAAAATGCTCAAGAAGTAACAAATTCAATTAAGCTAAAATTTTAAAGTATTATACACTGTTACAAGCAGAAATCACTCTAGGTATATTAGGTGATTCAACTTACAAATGTAAGTCAACATAATGTGTCATGTTCATAGAATGAAGGGAAAAATCCATGCTTCTCTCAATTAAGAAAAAGCATTTGCTAAAACAACACACATCCATGATAAAATCACTCAATAAACTGGAAATATGAAAGAAATCTCTCAGCATGAAAAATGGCCTTACTAAAAAAAAAAACCACACAGCTAACTTTTTTCGTATATTATATGGTGGGGTCAAATTTCGTTATTTTTCCATGTAAGTATCCTGATATTGCAGCTCCATTTGTTGAGTTTTTGTTTGTTTGTTTATTGTTTGGGATTTTTTTGCTTGTTTGTCTTGTGGAGGAAGTACATGGACTGGGAATTGAACCCATGTCTCCCACATGGCAGGTGAGAATTCCACCACTGAACTGCCCTTGAACACCATGACAGCAACCATTTTTTTAAAATATATTTTTTCTTTACAAATCTCCACACACATACAGTCCACACATGGTGTACAATTAATACCTCATAGTATCATCACATAGTTGTGTATTCATCACCATGGTCATTTTTAGAACATTTGCATAACTCCAGAAAAAGAAATAAAAAGAAAAAAGAACTCATACATCCCATACCCTTAACCTCTCCCTCTCATTGACCACTAGAATTTCCATCTACCCAATTTATTTTACCCCCGTGTTCTTGTTTACTTCAGAAACAAGGTTTTCACAATCACATAGTGACATTGTAAAAGTTATATCTTCATACAATCGTCTTCAAGAATCAAGGCTTTTGGAACACAACTCAACAGTTCCATGCACTTCCCTCTAGCCACTCCAATACACAACAAATGAAAAAGGGATATCTATATAAATCATAAAAATAACCTCCAGGATAACCTCTGAATTCTACCACTGAAACTTTATATTGTTTCATTTCTCTTCCCCCTTTTGGTCAAGAAGGAGTTCTCAATCCCTTGATGCCAGGTTCCAGCTCATCACACAATATCTGTCCCATGTTGCCAGGGAGATTTACACCCTTGTGAATCATGTTCTATGCAATGGGCCAGTAAGTTCACTTGCTGAGTTGGCTTAAGGAGAGAGGCCACGTCTAAGCCATAAAACAGGTTCTCTGGGTGTGACTCTTAGGCATAATTTTAAGTGGAATTAGCCTAACTTTTGCAGGAATAAGTTTCATGGGGGCAGGCACCAAGACTGAGGGTCAGACTTTCGATTTGTTTGTTCCCACTGTTTAAAAGAAAAAAAAAAAACAACAGTGGTCATCTTAATGGTGAACAACTAAAAACTTTCTTACTAGCGGAAAGATGGAAGAATAAGATAGGTTGAGTTTATCCCTACTCCAAGGAACAGCTAGAGAAGTGACAGAAAAATGACTGGGATGGAGATTCCAGGGTATAAATGACATGGGAGGGGGTTCTACATCACTTAGGGTGACCCTGGTTGCAGAAGCTGAAGAACTGAGACACAGAGAACCAGAGTTCATCCAGCTAATGCAAAGAGTATAATATGTCACTTTCCAAATGGAGGCCAGGACCCCTTAAGAGTGCAGAGACAGGGAGACAAAGTCTAGGAAGTAAGTCAAACCATGTTTCTTGAATGTGCTACACCTACACATGCTGGCACTGCCCCGTGAGTCCACCACACTCAGGCACCTGAACATCATCGCCCGCCCCACCACCGCCCTTCAAGCACCCCTGCCTCTTTGCTGCCCTGCCTCCTAGCCCCGCACATGCGTGCACACCTGCCCCAGACTGAGCCACGTCTCCTGCACAAGTGCAAAGTCTCATTCTTCCCCTCCCAAGACCCAAGCACCCACTCCAGCCTTTCAGCACACACTTCCCCCTCCTGCTTCCTGTATGCAGTTATCTGCCTACAGGCACTCGCTTTCATAGAGGAAAGAATCTGCCCCCTGCCCATGTAGTCGAACAACATGCCCCCACACCCCGAACTCTATGCATGTGTACATCAGCATCCAGCCCACCCAGACCCACGTAAGTGCATATGTGTGCCCCTGCCATGCCCTCCTAACTCTGGGCACACTCTCACCTGTGCATCCAGGCCACCCCCACCCCCACCACACATGAGTGCAATCTCACCCCACTGGCCCTGAGCTCCGTGCACCAACCTCTAGACTCCTGTACCCCTTGCCTGCAGTCCTGCACATGTGCAGACCCTTACCTCACCCCCCGGAACAAGTGCCCTGCTCCCACACCTGGCAGGTGCTCATGTGTGCCTCTGTCAGAGCCAAGCCCACTTGACATCATCCACCCATGACCCACGTCCTGCAACCTCCATGACCTGTGCTCCACACCTGTACACTCCTGCATCCCCATCCAGGCCCTCCATAGACCCCTTCCCCACAAAAGGGCACACCCATGGCCTGCACTCCTTGTGCCCCATACTTAACACTCTGATACTTATGACACCCCTCACTTCACGGATCCAACCACATGCTGCCTGCACACCAAACCCCACACATCAGCAAAGTCCCCCTATCCACCTCACTGTGCTCCCTACCTCTGTGTCCCCCATGCTACACCCTGCTCCTGTGTGCCAAGACCTGCCTGAGCTGCACTCAACCCCCATGGCCCCAATGCTCACCTTCACAACCCTGCACCCTGCACCCCAGGCTCACAGGCACCAGCGTAGCATCACTAACTCGTACCTATACATGTGCCACAACACGTCCCCACACTGATGTGGCCCACATCCTCCTCTGCATCCATCCACAAATGCAAAGCTTTAGACTACTGAACGAAATCAACTTCCAAAGGAACCTTATCAGGATATTTACATGCCTCAAAGGCAACAGAAGATCACTAATCATATGAAGAGGCAGAAAGATAGAACCCAGCCTAATGACCAAATTATGACACCAGAGGAGATACAGACTTTGGAACAACTAATCAAAGATGTTCATATAACTACTAAATAAAATCAATGGGTTGGCTAAGGAGATCAAAAACACACTATAAAAGCATAAAGAGGGATTTGAAAGAATGAATAGAAAAATACAGATATCATAGAGATGAAAGATGGTATAGACCAAATAAAAACATACTAGAGACACATAACAGCAGATTTGAAGAGGCAGAGTAAAGAATAAGTGAACTAGAGGACAGGGCAACTGATTTTGAACACTCAAAACAGCAAGTGGAATAAAAGATGGAAAAGGTTGAATTGGACCTCTCAGTAATGATGGAAAAACAAAGCAGACAAATATAAGAATCATTGGTGTCCCAGAAAGAGAAGAGAAGAATAAAGGGCTATGAAAATTAGTAAAGGATATAAGGGGAAATATTCCCAACCCTTATAAAAGGCAAAAATATGCAAATCAAAGAAGCTCAACAAATGCAAATAGAATACATCTAAATAGGTCTTCCCCAAGACAGATACTAATCACTCTACCAAATGTTGAAGCAAAGCAGAAAATCCTGACAGCAGCAAGACAAAAAGAATATATTACATACAAGGGTAACCACATAAGATGAAGTTCAAACACTTTTGTGCATAAAAGAACTTTATCAAGAAAGTAAAAAGACAGCCTACACAATGGGAGACAATTTTGGAAACAATGCATCAGATAGAAGGCTAGTTTCCAGAATATATAAAGAGATTATTCAACTCAACAACAAAGAGACAGACAACCCAATTATAAAATGGGCAAAAGACTTGAGCAGACACTTCTTAGAAGAGGAAATACAAATGGCCAAAAAGCATATGAAAAGATGCTCAACTTCCTGGCTATTAGGGAAATGCAAATCAAAACCACAATGAGACGTATCTCACACCCAGCATAATGGCCATTATCAATAAAACAGAAAACAACAAGTGCTGGAAAGGATGTGGTGAAAGAGGCACACTTGTCCACTGTTGGTGGGAATGTCAAATGGTACAACCACTGTGGAAGGCAATTTGGCTATTCCTCAGGAAGCTAAGTATAGAATTGACATATGACCCAGCAATACCATTGTTAGGCATCTACTCAGAGGATATGAGGGCAAGGACACAAACAGACATTTGCACACCAATGTTCATAGCAGCATTATTTACAATTGTCAAGTGATAGAAGCAGCCTAAATGTCCATCAACAGAAGAGTGGCTAAACAAGCTTTGGTATATACATACAATGGAATATTTTGCAGCTGTAAGACAGAATAAAGTTATGAAGTATGTAACAACATGGATGGAACTTAAGGACATTATGCTATGTGAGATTAGCCAGAAACAAAAGGACAAATAGTGTATGGTCTCACTGATATGAACTAACATTAATGAATGAACTTGGAGAATTTCAGCTGAGAACAGAGGTCATCAGGAGATAGAAATAGGGTAGACATTGGGTAACTGGAACTGAAGGGAGACAGATTATGCAACAGGACTGATTATGAAAATTCAGAAATGGATAGCACAATACTACCTAACTGTAATACAATAATGTTAGAACACTGAATGAAGCTGAAGATGAAAAGGATAGAGGGAGGAGGTCTGAGAGCACAAATGAAATCAGAAGGAAAGATATACAATAAAGACTGAGATGGTATAATCTAGGAATGCCTAGAGTGTATAATGATAGTGACTAAATGTACAAATTTAAAAATGTTTTTGCATGAGGAAGAACAAAGGAATGTCAATACTACAGACTGTTGAAAATAGATGGTAATTCATATGTTAAAACTTCAACTTATCTGTGAGACTAAAGCAAAAAATGTTTAATTGTACAAAATTCATATTTTGACTAGTGAATTTATTAATATAACTTATGGGGACAGCTTAACTGACCACCATAAGTACATGGAACCTTGAGTAGGGCATGAGATTTTATAGGTTTATCCAGAGTGATGCCCCAATAAAACCTGGAACAATTGGAACAGTGAGTAAAAAAGTGCTTGCAAAGTCCCCTTGGGGGAATGATAAAAAAAAAAGACTGAGTTCATACTACTCAATTGGCACTATGGAGGCAAGAGGGCAGTGGTATATTTATGATCCTGAAATAAAAAGTTCCAGCCAAGAATTCTTTACCCAGACAAATTGTCTTTCAAAAGTGAGGGAGAGGTGTAATGGTGGGTCAGTGGCAGAATTCTTGCCTGCCATGCCAGAGACCCAGGTTCGATTCCTGGTGCCTCCCCATGGGAAAAAAAAAAAAAAACTGGGGGAGAGATTAAATTTCACAGACAAAAAAAATTTTTTTTTAACATGAAAGAATTTGTCAAAAAGAGACTGGCCTTACAAGAAATACTAAAGGGAGTTCTTCTAGTTGAAAAAAAAGATGAGAAGTGGTTGGGAGGAAGGAACAGAATTGAAGAGTACCAATAAGGGTAACTTAAAAGATAAAAAGGGAAAGAGGGAAAAGAATATATAGATCTGACAAATAAAATCCAAAATTTAAGATGGTGGATTCAAGAAATGTCTTCACAGTAATAGCTTTGAAATTTAACAAACTAAACTTCACAATTAAAAAATACAGAATGGCAGAATGGATAAAGAAATATAATATAGATATATGCTGCTTACAGGAGACTCATCTTAGACACAAGGATACAAATAGATTGAAAGTGAAAGGATGAAAAAAAAATGTCCCATGCAAGTTGTAACCAAAATAAAACCAGAGTAGCTATACTAATATAAGACAATTAGACTTTAAATGTAAAGACATATTAAGAGACAAAAAGGGCACTATATATTAATAAACCAGAAATTCACCAAGAAGAAATAACAGTCATAAATATGTATGCTCCTAATCAAGGAGCACCAAACTACATGAGACAGACATTTGCAAAACTGAAGGGAGCAATAGATGTTTCAACAACACTAGTAGGAGACTTCAATACACCACTCTCCTCTATAGATAGAACAACCAGCAGAAGTTCAACAAGGAAATAGAGAAGTTAAACAATTTGATAAATGAATTAGACCTAATAGACATTTACAGGGCAGTACACCACAAAACACGAGGACAAGGAAATAGAGAAGTTAAATAACTTGATAAGTGAGTTAGACCTAACAGACACATATAGGTCATTGCACCCCAAAGCTCAAGGTTATACTTTCTTCTCTAGTGCTCATGGAACATTCTCCAAGATAGATCATATGCTGGGGCACAAAAGAGGTCTTTATTAATTTAAAAATATTGAAATTCAAAGTACTTTCTCTGATCACAGTGGAATGAAAATAAATAATGATAACCACTAAAGAATGAGAAATTTCACAAATATATGGAGATTAAATAACACACTCTTAAACAACCAGTGGGTCAAAGAAACAATGGCTAGAGAAATGAATAGCTATCTGAAGACAAATGAAAATGAGAATACAATATATCTGAACTTATGGGATGTGTCAAAAGTGGTGCCAAGAGGTAAATTTATTGCCCTAAATGCCTATATTAAAAATTGAGAAGGGCAAAAATAGAGGACTTAACTGCTTACCTGAAGGACCTTGAGAAAGAACAGCAAATTAACCCCAAGTAAAAAGAAGAAGAGAAATAACAAAGGTAAAAGCCAAGTTAACTGAATTGGGAGAACACAACAACCATAGAAAGAATGAATAAAACCAAAACTTGGTTCTTTGAGAAAATCAATAAAATCGATGTGCCACTAGCAAGACAGACAAGGAAAAAAGAGCAGGTGCAAATAAACAAACCCAGAACTGAGAAGAGTGCATTACCATAGACCTAGAAGAAATAAACAAAACATAGGAGGATACTATGAACAACTGTATGTCTAAAAACTACATAACTTAGATGAAGTGGACAAATTCCTGCAAACACACAAATGAGCTACACTGTCTCAGGAAGAAATAGATCTCAACAAATCAATCTCAAGTAAAGTGGTTCAATCAGTCATCAAAAATCCTCCTACTAAGAAAAGCCAAGGGCTAGATGGCTTTACAGGAGAATTTTATCAATATTAGCTCATTTTATGAGACTAATATCATTTAACACCAAAACTAGGTAAAGATGCCATAAGAAAGGTAAACTGCAGACCAATCACCCTAATGAAAATCAACGCAAAAATTCTCAACAAAATACTAGCAAAACTACCAACAACACATTAAAAGAATTATACCCCATGACCAAGCAGGGTTTATATGAGGAATGCAAGGATGGTTCAACATAAGAAAATCAATTACTGTAATACAGCATGTTAACAAATGAAAAGGGAAAACAATTGATCATCTCGATTGATTCTGAAAAAGCTTTCAACAAAATTCAACATCCTTGTCTGATAAAAACACTTAAAAAATGGAAATCAATGGTGTCCTAGTTTGCTAGCTGCTGGAATGCAATATACCAGAAATGGAGTGTCTTTTAAAAAGGGGAATTTAATAAGTTGCTTGTTTACAGTTCTAAGGCTGATAAAATGTCCCAATCATAAGTCTATACATATGTCCAATCAAAGGCATCCAGGGGAAGATATCTTGGTTCAAGAAGTTCAGGGTTTCTCTCTCAAGTGAAAAGGAACATGGCAAATGCAGTTTTTCTCTTGACTGGAAGAGCACATGGCAACAAGGCATCATCTGCTAGCTTTCTCTCCTGGCTTCCTGTTTCATGAAGCTCCCTGGGAGGCATTTTCCTTCTTCATCTCCAAAGGACCCTGGCTAGTGTGCTCTCTGCTTCTTGTGGTTATGTCATTCTTCTCTGGCTCTCTCTGAATGTCTTCATTCTCCAAAATGTTTTCTCTTTTATAGGACTCCAGAAACTTATGAAGACCCACCCAAATGGGTTGAGACATGTCATCACCTAATCAAGCTTAACAACCACTCTTGATTAAATCATATCTCCAGGGAGATGATCTGATTTCAGTTTCAAACATACAATATTGAATAGGGATTATTCTGCCTTTACAAAATGGTATTTAGATTAAAACATGGCTTTTCTAGGAGACATACATCTTTTCAAACAAGCACAAATGGTAACTTCCTCAATATGATAAAGGGCATATACGAAAACCAATAGGCAACATCATACTCAATGAAGAGAGATGGAAAGCTTGCACCGTAAGATCAGGAATGAGACAAGGATGCCCTCTGTCACCACTATTATTCAGCATTGTACTAGAAGTTATACTAGAACAATCAAGCAGGACAAAGAAATAAAAGCATCTAAACTGGAAAGAAAGAAGTAAAACTTTCATTATTTGCAGATGACGTGATTCTATACTTAGAAAATCCTGAAAAACCTACAACAAAGTTATTTGAGCCAATTAAAAAAATCAGCAAGGTGGTGGGATATAAAATTAATGGAAAAATTAATTAGTGGAAAAATCAGTAATGTTTCTATACACAAGCAATGGCCTAACTGAGGAGTCAGTTAAGGAAAAAGGTCCATTAAAAATGGCAACTAAAATAATCAAGTATTTAAGAATGAACTTAACTAGCGATGTAAAGGACTTGTACACAGAAAACTACATAACATTGCTAGAATAAATCAAAGAAGATCTAAATAGGTGGAAAGACATCCCCTGCTCATGGACAGGAGGTTTAAATATAGATAAGATGTCAATTCTACTTAAATTGTTCTACAGATTAATTGAAGTACCAATCAAAATTCTAACAACCTACTTTGACAAATTGAAAAAGCTAGCTATCAAATTTATCTGAAAGGAAAAGTGCCCCCAAATAGCTAAAATCATCCAAAATAAGAACAATAATGTGAGAGGAATAACAATTCTGATTTTAAAATTTATTATAACCACATTGGCCAAAACAGCATGGTACTAGCACAAAGAGAGAAGTATTGGCCAATGGATTTGAATTGAGAGTGCAGAAATGGACCACCAAATCTACGGTCAACTGATTTTTGGTATGGTCACTGTTCTAGTTTGCTAGCTGCTGGAATGTAATATACCAGAAATGGAATGACCTTTAAAAGGGAGAATTTAATGAGTTGCTGGTTTGCAGTTCTAAGGCCGAGAAAATGTCCCAATTAAAACAAGTCTATAGGAATGTCCAATCAAAGGCATCCATGGAAAGATACCTTGGTTCAAGAAGGCCGATGAAGTTCAGGGTTTCTCTCTTAAATGAGAAGGCACATGGGGAACACAGTCAGGGCTTCTCTCTCGGCTGGAAGGGCACATGGTGAATATGGCGTCATTTGCTAGCTTACTCTCCTGGCTTCTGGTTTCATGAAACTCCCCGGGAGGTGTTTTCCTTCTTCATCTCCAATGGACTCTCTGCTTCTTGGTGCTGCAGCATTCTCTACTCTCTCTGAATCTCTCATTCTCCAAAATATTTCCTCTTTTATAGGACTCCAATAAACCAATCAAGACCCACCCAAATGAGTGGAGACATGTCATCCCCAAAAGTTTAACAACCATTCTTGACTAAATCACATCATCCAGGAAGATGATCTCATTACAGTTTAAAACATACAGTATTGAATAAAGATTATTCTACCTTTATGAAATGGAATTTACATTAAAACATGGCTTTTCTTAGGGGGCATACTTCCTTTCAAACCAGCACAGTCCCCAAATCCAGTGAACTGGGACAAAATTGTTTTTTCAATTAATGGGCATGGAAGAACTGGATATCAATAGCCAAAAGAATGAAAGAGGACCCTTACCTCACATCTTATAAAAAAAATTAACTCAAAGTGGATCAAACACCTACATATAAGCAGTAGTGCCATATGGCTTCTGGAAGAAAATGTAGGGAAACATATTCAAGAGTTAGTAATAGGAGGTACCTTCCTAAACTTTACACCCAAAGCACAAGCAACAAAAGGAAAAATAGATCAATGGGAACAAAGTCAAATGCTTCTGCACCTCAAAAGAATTTGTCAAAAAGGTGAAGAAGCAGCCAACTCAGTGGGAGAAAATATTTAGAAATCACACATCAGATAAAACTTTGATATCCTGCATACATAAAGAAATTATACAACTCAACAACAAAAGAACAAACAACCTAGTTATAAAATGGACTAAAGATATGAATAGGAATCTTTCTCTTGATTTTCATTTAATCAAGAGAAAATTGGTGCTGTTATAAATTTAATTTGATGAATTATAGAATGGAAATGGAGAAATCAAATTGGAAGAGTATACATTAGTGAAAATTCTACAAATGTAATATGAACAGTATAAGGAGCTACAGTGTAATTGACCTCTTCAGACCAAACCCTTCCACCCTTGGGCCTATCACATGAACACAATTATCTCCTGATTTTTCTCAGTACTCTGTATAATTTTGTAGCCCTTTTTTGTTTTCAGTGGGACGTTGTTTTAGTTTGCTAAAGCTGCCAGAATGCAACACACCAGAGATGGGTCAACTTTCAATAAGGGGATTTATTTAGTTACAGACTTACAGTTCCTCAGAGAAAGGGCAGTTAGCTTTTATCTGAGTTGCTATGTCACATGGGAGGTCACACAGTGACATCTGCTGGCCTTCAATCCTTCTAACTACTTTCCTCGTGGTGTGTCCTTTCTGCATCTCCAAACTTCTGGGTCTGAGCTCCTCTCTTCTGATTCCTTCTTTTAAGCCTCAATAACTGTGGCAGGCACTCCCCTTAGCCAACTGCAGATGTAATCAGCCATAGATGAATTTCACATGCTGATGATCTATGTCCGCAGCAACAGAACTGGGAAGCACTATCTGGCCAAGTTTACCCTGAACCTAACTACAGATGTATATTCAATACATATATATGAATTATTTAATCTTGAGAAGACAAAAAAATAGAAAACAGACAATATTTCCATAAGGGCCACCATAAAAATGTAAGATTCAGATGATGTTCAAAGCTCTAGTAGCTTTGCTGTAGATTTGTTGGGATTTTCAGTCATAGAGTATCATGCTGTCTGCAAACAGTGCAAGTTTTACTCCTTCCTTTCCAGTTTGGATACCTTTTATTTCTTTTTCTAGTCTGATTGCTCTAGCTAGAAGTTCCAGCACAACATTGAATAACAGTGGTGAAAGGGACATCTCTGTCTTGTTCATGATCCTAGAGGGAAAGCTTTCAGTCTTTCCCCATTGAGAATGATGTCAGCTGTGGGTTTTTCATATATTCTCTTTATCATCCTGAAGAACTTTCCTTCTCTTCCTGTTCTTTGAAGTGTTTTCATCAAGAAAAGATGTTAAATTTTGTCAAATGCCTTTTCTGCATCAAGTGAGTTATTATGGTTTTTTTCCATTTTGACTTGTGAATATGGTGTATTATATTAATTGATTTACTTATGTAAATCAGGCTTGAATAGCTGGAATAAATCCCACTTGGTCATAGTGTATAATTCTTTCAATGTGCTGTTGGATAATATTTGCAAGTATTTTGTTGAGGATTGTTGCATCTGTATTCATTTTAAACATTGGTCTGTAATTTTCTTTTCATGTAGTATCTGTTTAACTTTGGTATTACGGTGATGTTGGCTTCATTGTATGAGTTAGGTACCTTTCCTTCACCTTCAATTTTTTTAAGAGTTTCAGCAGGATTGGTACTAATTATTTCTTAAATCCTTTGTAGAATTCACCTGTGAACCCATCTTGTCCTGGACTTTGCTTTTTTTGGGAGTTTCTTGATGACTGATTCCATCTCTTTATTTGTGATTGGTTTGATGAGGTCCTCTATTTCATCTCAAGTCATTGTTGGTTGCTCAACTTTCATGAACGTTGTCCATTTCATCTAAGTTGTCAAGTTTATTAGCATAGAGGTGCTAATAGTATCCTCTGATTAGCTCCTCTATTTCTGCAGGGTCAGTGGTTTTGTCTCCTCTTCTGTTTTTTATTTGATTTACTTGCATCCTCTCTTTTTTATTTTTTCTTTCTTTTTTTTTTTTTTGTCAACCTAGCTAAGGGTCCATTGATTTTATTGATTTCCTCAAAGAACCAGCTTCTGGTTTTGTTGATTTTCTTGATTGCTTTCATGTTCTCAATTTCATTTTTTTCTGTTCTAATTTTCCTTGCTGCTTTCCTAATTTTCATTATTCCTTCCTTTTGTTTGCTTTGGGGTTAGTTTGCTGTTCTTTCTCTAATTCTTCCAAGATAACAGTTAATTCTTCAATTTTTAATTTAATTAATTAATTAACTAATTAATTTGTTGGGCAGGCACCAGGAATTGAATCTGGGATGTCCAGCATGGCGAGAACTCTGACACTGAGCCACTGTGACCCACCCTCTTTCTTTTTAAATATATGCATTTAAGTCAATAAATTTCTCTCTTAACACTGCTTTTGCTGCATCCCATAAATTTTGATATGTTGTGGTTTCAATTTCATTTGCCTTGAGATATTTACTGATTTCTCTCATAATTTATTCCTTGACCCACTGGTTGTTTAAGAGTGTCATTTAGCTTCTATATATTTGTGAATTTTCTGGCCTTCTGCCTGGTATTGATCTCCAACTTTATTGCATTATGATCTGAGAAAATGTTTTGTATAATTTCAATCTTTTTAAATCTATTGAGGCTTGCTCTTTGAACTAGCATAAGGCCAATCCTTGAGAATGATGCATGGGCACTCTAGAAAAATATGTATCCTGCTGTTGGGGTGTGTAATGTTCTGTAAGTATCTGTTAAGTCTAGATAATGTATCATATTATTCAGATTACTGTTTCTCTATTGATCCTGTGTCTAGATGTCCTATCCATTGATGAGAGCAGCAAGTTGAAGTCTCCAACTATTATGGTAAAGGTGTGTGCTTCTCCCTTCAATGTTGTCAGTGTTTGCCTCATGTACTTTGGAGCACTCTGGCCTGGTACATAAACATTTATGATTATTATGTCTTCCTGCTGAATTGTTTCTTTTATTATTAATATATACTGTCCATCTTTGTCTCTTTTGTTTTACATTTGAAGCTTAATTTGTCAAATATTAGCATAGCAACTCCTGCTGTTTCCTGACTGTTGTTTGCATGAAATAGCTTTTCCCAGTCTTTCACTTTCAATCTTTTTCTGTCCTTGGTCTAAAATGAGTCTCCTTTAGACAGAATATAGATTTGTCCTGGTTTTGAATCCATTCTGCCAGATTACATCTTTTTTTTCTTCCACATCCTTTCTTTAAATTATTTTTTACTTAATGTATCAACATACAAACACAAACATTCTTACCATACGGTTACCATTGGTTACCATATGACCAATATCACATAGTGGCATATTCATCATCATGATAACTTCTTAGAACATTAGCATCAATTCAGAAAAAGAAATAAAAAGAAAACAGAAAAAAATTCATTCATACCATATCCCTTACCCTTTCCTTTCATTGATCACTAGCATTTCAATCTACTAAATTTATTTTAACATTTGTTCCCTCTATCATTTATTTATTTTGAATCCATATGTTTTATTCATCTGTCTACAAGGTACATAAAGGGAGCATCAGACACAAGGTTTTCACCATCACACAGTCACATTGCAAAAGCTACATCATTATACAATCATATTCAAGAAACATGGCTCCTGGAACACAGCTCTACATTTTCAGGCAGTTCCCTCCAGCCTCTCCATTGCACCTTCAATAAAAAGGTGATATCTTTTTAATGTGTAAGAATAACCTCCAGGATAACCTCTTGACTCTGTTTGGAATCTCTCAGCCATTGACATTTTATTTTGTCTCACTTCGCTCTTCCCACTTTTGGCCAAGAAGGTTTTCTCAATCCCTTGATGCTGAGTTCCAGCTCATTTGAGGATTCTGTCCTACATTGCCAGGAATGTTCATACTCCTGGGAATCATGTCCCATGTAGAGAGGGGGAGGGCAGTGAGTTTGCTTGTCGTATTGTCTGAGAGAGTGAGGCCATAACTGAGAAACAAAAGTGATTTTCTGGGGGTGACTCTTAGGCCTAATTTTTTTTTTTTACATTTTTAAAAAGTTATATGAATTTTATATTACAAATGTCAATTTCCAAACCAGATAATAAAGTATTCCATTATTAATGTCTATTTATCATAAGAGGTATTCAAGTAACCTTGAAACAGTTCAATCTTACACTATTATTTTAGTTAGAATAAGTCCAACTATGACACACAATGATAACTAATTTTAAATTAAAATTACAGTCAAGATTTGCCTTCTCCAAATATACATTCTCTCAGGTAGTCCATCCGAGCATCCTTTGTTGATAATGCCATAGAGTTCCATTCAAAATGAGGTATCTAAAAAATAAGTAAGTAGTTTGAGTAAGAGTTTCAAAGCAACAACAACAAAAACTTCAGGGAAGACTTAGAAGTATTACTGAACAAAGCTGTGGGAATCCTTTGAAATTAGTTCATACTGCATAGACTTTGAATCCTCCTTGGAAGTCAAAGTGGATCTTTCTTCTTGGCAATGCCCTAAAGACCTTTTCCTGCCTCATAGCTCCTTTTATTCTTCAGTTTTTGCAGTATCAACAGCAGATGATTTTTCCTGTATAGCCTTCTATCATCATACAGTAGCCTTTTTCTCTTATCAGCTCTCCACATCTTCATAATGCCTCTCTCCCTAGTAAGATAACTACACAAATCAAGAGACCCTAGATATAAAAAAGAAGATAATCATTTTTATTTCTTGTTGTTATACTTCACCCAAAAAGTAGGAGTGGGGTGGGGTGTGATATTCTGTTTCACAGATATTTTAATATATATAAAAAAGGTAATTCTAGAACTTTGATATTAAAAGGAAACATACATATAAGCCAGTGTCTCTGGGATTTTAAGAGTCTCAATTATATGAGTATTTTATACCTAAATTACTTGATAGCCCAAAATTTCCAAGTGTCATTTTTCGTGGCAGATTTTCCATTTAAGTGAGATATGTTTCTACAAAAAGCTCTTGAATCCAGAAATTCCAAAGCAATCCTTTCAGCTCCTGGTGGCATCCTTGATCCACCTATCTAGGTATATGATTCCCAGTGCATTTCTGGCAGTTATCCAAAAATTATATTATGGTTACCATAACATAATTATGGGGAAGAGGTTTTTCCCTTTCATCCAAGACATACTCAAAATCTCTTGGTTCAAGAAGGCCAATGACGTTCAGGGTTTCTCTCTCATCTGGAAAGGCACATGGTGAACACGGCATCATCTGCTAGCTCTTTCCAGCTCCCCAGGAGGTGTTTTCTTCTTCATCTCCAAAGGTCGCTGGCTGGTGAACTCTCTGCTTCTCATGGCTACGTTGTTCCTGTCTCAGAATCTCTTCCTCTCTCCAAAATGTTTCCTCTTTTATAGGATTCCAGTAAAGTAATCAAGACCCACTAAAGTAAGAATTATGTTGTTGAAGCAAATTCATCCCTTTGAGGTGGATCATAGTCCAAGGTGCTGAATGGAAGAATAATAGCAGAGATTGATAAAGGATGGATCTGAGGGCATTGCAGTGAAGTTGGCTGAATCCTTAGGCCTAATTTTAAGTAGGCTTAGCCTATCATTTGAGGGGTTAAATTTCATATGAACAAACCCCCAGATTGAAGGCTCCACCTATTGCTATGGTTGTCTTCACTGCTTGTGAGAATATAAAGAATTCTCCACTTGGATAAGTTGAGTTTTCCCCCGTTCTCATCATTCCCCCAAGGGGGCTTTGCAAATACTTTTTTATTCATTGTTGAAATCACTCTGGGATTTATTAGGGCATCACTCTGGACAAACCTACAAATCTCATGCCCTACTCAAGGTTTCATGTACTTACAGTGTTCAATTAAGCTGACAACATAAGCTATATTAGGAAATGCACTACAGACTGTCTTTTGATTGGAGAGTTTAATCCATGAACATTTAACGTTATTATTGTAAAAGCAGTACATTCTTCTACACTTCTGTCTTTTGGATTTTATATGTCATATCTAATACTTTTTCTTTTTACTTTTATTGAAAGTCTGCATTTAGACACTCTTCTCCAGACTGTTCTCTCTCCTGCCTTTTCCTCTCTGCCTGAGAAGCTCCCCTTAGCATTTCTTGCTGAGTCAGTCTCTTGGTCACAAATTCTCTCATTGATTGTTTGTCTGAAAATATTTTTATCTCTCCCTCATTTCTGAAGGACAATTTTGCTGGGTGTAGAATTTTGGGTTGGCATTTTTCCTCCTTTAGAAACTTAGATGTATCATACCACTGCCTTCATGGTTTCTGCTGAGAAATCAAACACAGTTTTATTGGTCTTCTCTTCTTTGTGATGGATTGCTTTTCTCTTGCTACTTTCAAAATTCTCTCTTTCTCTTAGACGTTTGACAACCTGAATAGTAAGTGTCTTGGAGTATGTCTGTTTGGATCTATTCTTTTTGGGGTATGCTGCACTTCTTAGATCTGTAATTTTATGTCTTTCATAGGAGATGGGAAATTTTCAGTGGTAATTTCCTCCATTAGTTTTTCTCCTCCTTTTCCCTTCTCTTCACCTTCTGGGACACTGACAATACATATATTCATGCACTACCTGGTGTCATTCAATTTTCTAAGACTCAACTGATATTTTTCCATTATTTTTCCTATATTTTCTTTAGGGTGTCAGATTTCAGATGTCCAGTATTCTAGTTCACTGATCCTTTCTTCTGCCTCTTCTAATCTATTGTTATAGGTTTCCATTGTTTTTCTCTTCTCTTCTACTGTGTCTTTCATTCCCATAAGCTTTGTGATTTGCCTTTTGAAACTTTTGAGGTCTTCTTTTTGTTCATCCAATGTCTTCTTTATATCCTCCCTCAACTCGTTGATTTGATTTTTGATGAGACTTTTCATGTCAGTTTGATTATCCTGAATTAGTTGTTTCAACTCCTGTATCTCATCTGAAGTGTTGGTTTGTTCCTCAGACTGGGCCATATCTTTAATTTTGCGAGTATGACTTGTTATTTTTCACTGGCATCTAGGCACAAAGGGCTTATTTCTAAAATAGAAAAAAATCCAATTATAAAATGAGCATAAGACATGAACAACATTTCTCTAAGGAGATACAGATAGCAAATAAACACATGAAAAGTTGTCCAACATCATTAGCCATTAGGAAAGTGCAAATTAAAACCACAATGATATATTACAGCACACACCAAGTGAACAACTGAAAACAAAATAGAGAAAAGAACAAATATGAGTGATGATACATTGAAAATGAAACTGTTATGCATGGTAGGGATGTCAAATAGTACAGACACTTGGGAAAATAATTTTCTTATAAAATTAAATATGTGTTTACTATACAACCTTGGAATTATAATTTTGGAGGGCATTTATCCTAGAGAAATGGAAACCTATGTTCACACAAAAACCTGTACACCAATGCTCATGGCAGTTTTACTTGTAGTAGGAAAATACCATATGTCCTTCACTGAGTGAATCATTGAACAAACTGTCAAACAGCCATTCAATGGAATATTACTCAGCAATAAAATGGAATGAATTATTGACACGTGCACTTTGCATGAACCTCAGAGGGTCATTATACTTAATGTAAAAATGAATCTCAACAAGTTGTATGCTGTATGATTCCATTTATCTAGCATTCTCAAAATGTCAAAACTAGAAATTGGTGGTTGTTAGAGTATATGGATGATGGGTAAAGAGTTGGTGGGAGGGTATAAATACACAAAGATAGCTTAATGAGTCATTTTGTGATGATGTAATAGTTATGTATCTTGTCTATGGTAGTAGTGGTTTCACAAATTTAAACTGCATAAAATTGCATGCGTGTATGTGAACATCGCACACATATACACAAATAAATGCAAGTTAAAAGAATGTTGAATTGACACAATGAACATAATTAACAGCATTGAATTATACATTTGAATGTGGTTAAATAGGAAATTTTAGGATGTATATATGTTACTAGAGTAAAACTTTTTAAAGAAATCAATGGAACTATACAAACACAAATATTGAATACTAAGTTAAACCATGGATTATAATTAATAATACAATTATAAAAATATACTTCCATCAATTGTAACAAATGTTCCACTGCAATGCAAAATGTTAATTCCAGGGTGGTATATGGGACTTTTGTATTTTATCTATGACTGTTCTGTAAATTTACAAGTTCTCTAACAAAAAAGAACAGAATGACAGAAACAATGGCAATATATCAATGTCAATTTCCTGGGTTGGGTACCAGGCTACAGTTACATATTACCACTGGGAAAAGTGGCAGAAGTGCGCACTGATTCTTGGAACTACTTTTGATCCTTGCTGTGAGTTTGCCCTATCAAAAAAAGACCTAAGAATAATTGGGTTTGCTTGATGTGTTACTATGATAACAGTTGCATGGAAGAGTTGACAAATCAGGAGAGATGCTCAGCTTACTAACAGTTAAAATAGAGTACTTTCAGTCATAATTTCAGTTAATATTTTATAATCAAATGTAACTGTGCTGGCTTGAAAGACTGTATGGACCCTAGAAAAGCCATGTGTTCTAGTTTGCTAGCTGCCGGAATGCAACACACCAGATGGATTGGCTTTTAATAAAAGGGGATTTATTTTGTTGGTTCTTCAGAGGAAAGGCAGCTAACTTTCCACTGATGTTCTTTCATAGGTGGGAAGGCACAGGATGGTCTCTGCTGGCCTTCTCTCCAGGCCTCTGGGTTCCAACAAATTTCCCCAAGGTGATTTCTTTCTGTATCTCCAAAGGCCTGGGCTGAGCTGTGAGTGCTGAGATGAGGTGTATTGAGTTGCTTGGGCTGTGCTATGTTGTGCTCTCTCATTTAAGCTCCAGCCAATTAAGTCAAATGTCATTCATCCCAGCAGACACACCTCCTAGCCAACTGCAGATGTAATCAGCAACAGATGAGGTTCACGTAACATTGGGTCATGTCCACAGCAGTAGAAATAGGTTATAAAGACTATAAAAAGGAGAAATTAAAGCAGGCCAAAGTATTTCAGGATCATTTCATAGAAGTGGGGATCTGAGCTAAAACTTTATATGTGTAGTAGGAAAAATTAACATTCACCCGTCCAAGTTGACACATGAATTTAACTACCACACCATGTTTTAATCTAAATCCCATTTCATAAAGGCAGAATAATCCCTATTCAATACTGTATATTTGAAACTGTAATCAGATCATCTCCCTGGAGATGTGATTTAATCAAGAGTGGTTGTTAAGCTGGATTAGGTGATGACATGTCTCCAGTCATTTGGGTGGGTCTTGATAAGTTTCTGGAGTCCTATAAAGAGGAAACATTTTGGAGAATGAAGGAGATTCAGAGAGAGCAGAACTACATAGCCAGGAGAAGCAGAGTCCACTAGCCAGAGACCTTTGGAGATGAAGAAGGAAAATTCCTCCCAGGGAGATTCATGAACCAGGAAGCCAGGAGAAAAGGCTAGCAGATGACACTGTGTTTGCCATGTGCCCTTCCAGATGAGGGAGGAACCCTGAATGTATTCACCATGTGCCTTTCCAGATAAGAGAGAAACTGTGACTGTGTTTGCCATGTGTCTTCCACTTGAAAAGAAGCCCTGAACTTCATCAGCTTTCTTGAACCAAGGTATCTTTCCCTGGATGCCTTACATTGGACATTTCTATAGACTTGCTTCAATTGGGACATTTCCTCAGCCTTAGAACTGTAAACTATCAACTTATTAAAGTCCCCTTTTTAAAAGCTATTCTGTTTCTGCTATACTGCATTCCAGCAGCTAGCAAATTAGAATAGTAACATTCACTGACTTCTTTGAAAATAGGCTTAATCATTCTTGTTAGGAGACATTTCGCTGAAAACTTCTTTAAAAATGATTGTCTTTATTTTACATGCCACAGAAACAATCAAATTTCCTTAACAGTACATTATTCCTACTAACCCACAGGAGAACTTTGCCATTTGAATGTCATTTGTAATAAAATAACCATAGTTATTATGCTCTGACATCCAAGTGGTTTTGTTTAACTCTGCTCTTCTGAAGTCTCTTCTATAAGCTAAGCCAGAGTTTATATCTTCAACAAAAGGCAGTCTCAGAACCTTTTGGAAAGAAGCTGTATCAAACACTTCAAACTATGCATATTTCAATTAATAGACTTAAAAACATGCTTCTCAGCTGACATCTCTTAGACAAATTTCAAGGTACTCAAGTGTACTGAGTCAGAATTCCTTTTAGCCAGGAAGCAGATGATCTCAGGAGACCAGTAAACTGAAATACTTATAAACAAGAAATAATTATGTATAACTGAATAAACTGATTGGAGAGGAGGGGTCCCCTAGATATATGGTTTGGACATTTCCATTTGTACAATGCTCTCATCTTGAATCTATGTGAAATACCTCTCTCCTACCTGGTTTTAGAGTTGAGCCACAATGAAATTATATAAAAATATATTATATATTAGATACAAGAGCATGATGAGGTCATTCTTTTTAGTGGATTGTAACCCAGGAGGGGGGAAGTGCTCAATCAATACTGTTTGTTATCTACCATACTGTGTGTGTGATTAAGTCTCATTTTATTGTGATAGAACCATAAGAAGGGTTGGAAGATTATAAAAAGGAGAAATTAAAGCAGGCCAAAGTATTCCAGGATCATTTCATAGAAGTGGGAATCTGAGCCAAAACTTAATATGTGTAGTAGCAAAAATTAACAAGATGTCTCCTCATGTGCCAGGCATGCTGAGGAATTTAATGAATATATTTTAGAATTTTATAGAGAAAGCAAATGGTGAAACGTGATGTAGGGAAGAATGTTGTATGCACAGACAGCATTTAGAGAGAACAATATAAACTGTGGCACAGTGCTGGGGAGGTCACAGACATGCTTAGCACCTATCTCCCAGTATGCATCTTTTCTGTTCTTTTGTAGAGATGTTTCAGTATATTTCCACTTTATACTCAAGGCTAGAAATTAGGTCTAATAGAATGGCCTGACTGTAACTTGAACCCCAAACCAAGAAAAATAGCTCTAGCTCCTTATCAGGATGGGAACTCTACATGCAGGCTACTTGATACATCATTTTTGTTCAGTTTCAGAGATCCCTCCCCCAGGGGTGTACAAATATCCAGTCCTCAGGCAAAACATGTCCCTTATCTCATGTCCCTCATTTCCAAATGAAGTGAGGCAAACCAGGGCCACCATCTGCAGAACCCTGACCTGAGAAATTGGCCTCCCTCAGGACTGCCCACAATGGGAATCTCTTCCTCTACTCTTTTGGGCCCTTTGTGTTGTACAAGTAATACAGTGGTCATGTGTCGAGAATCTCTATTGTACCTAAGCCTGTATTCCCATGCCATACCACACAGCAACGCATCCCACAGAATTTCAATGCAACGAGTAGGGTGTACAATTCTAGAAGTATAGAGTGATTTTTTTTGCAGTTCTCACATTCCTTTAGTACAGGAACGACTGGGGCAACACAGGACTCTTGGCTCTGTAGGCTAAATGGAAGGGCTGCCCAACCCTACCAGCCCAGGTGGAGATCCAGAACTGGCTAGGGGGCCTAGGGAGCACTGCTTCCATCCTTGGGAGGGAGGACAGTTGACAGATGGAATTTGGAGAATCCTTGCAGGAATGCTAGCATGCATGGTGGCTGAAATTAATGAGGTTGTGTTTTCCACCACCTGGTATACAAACCCTGGACTCATGGCCTCTTATATCAGTCTCATTCTAGAACCAGGCATACCCACACTCAGGACACCCAGACTGACTGTGAGGGTAATTTGAGGATGGTTATTATCCAGAAGACTATTAAAACTAAAGAAGGAAGTCTGTAGATGAAAGTAAAAGTACAAGCTTTTACAGAGAATGAGAAATGGGATATGAAAGCTAGGTAAGGACAGAAGACTGAGGATGTTCTCTCATGGCTGTGCGGACTTTATCTTGAGGATACCAGTCAGTGCCAACTGACCCACCAGGCTGAATGGAGGAGTCTTGGCCACCTTATGTCCAACTCCATCCTCCAAAAAATTTTTGGTCAGTGGAGTTAAGGGAGGAGGAGACAAAGGGGGAGCAGGGGAGCAGCTGCTGACAATATAGCCATCGGCAGACCACAACCACAGCCTCCCTGATGGGATTCTTCCACGAGTCAGGTGAAGATATCTCACTCTGAGTCACCTCCCCAAATTCCAACTAAGCCTTGGAATGACAGGGAGGGAGCCATGGTCACATTGCAGAAGCTGGGTGTTGGCAAATGGATATTCTACTCCAAAGGGAGGGATTTAGCTCCTCACCAGATTCTTATTTCACAGCAGGACACGGATGATTTGAATGAAGAAGAACAAGCTAGTTCTCCTCCTTACCCCAGGGTTTATACTGGGAGATGAACTGAATAGGTTTATCACACCCTCCATTTTATGAGGTTGTCCACTGTGGAAACTGATTGAGAGCCAGTCTGGTAGGTGGTAGGTGCCCATCTCTTAATCCAGCAAGTCCTGAGACCCTCAAGATGGGTCAGCAGCCAACTCTTCCTCTTCCATGTTCCTGTTGCTACTGGGGTTAGGCAGTGGAAAAGGAGGAAGATTCTGAAGATTTCCCACCTTTCCCTTCAGCTACACCCGAGGAGCCCAGCCCCTAGGGAGGAAATAGTCACTCAGATTCAACTAAGTTAAAATAGTCTAGGGCTGGGGTCAAGAGCCTTGATCATTTCCCAGGGACTGAGACCAGACACCCCAGTGTGTGTACAATTTGGTGGCAGTGAACAAACTCTAGGGCACTCTTGGATGCAGATGCCCAGATCACCATGCCCAGGGATTCACCATGCACTCACTGTGCTTCCATCTCCTCACCATAATGAGAAGCAACAGCAGTATCACCTTTCTGATGGGGAAAAAAGATTATTTTGTCTTTTCTTTTATAACTTTTTTATTGTACAATATAATATATATATATAGGAAGCAAAGAAAGAAAAGCAATAGTTTTCAAAGCACTCTTCAAGAAATTGTTATAAGACAGATCCCAGAGTTTGTCATGGACTACCATACTATCATCTCAGAGTTTTCCTACTAGCTGCTCCAGAATATAAGAGGCTAGAGAGAATAAATATTTTTTATCATCATAATCAACTTTTTTGAGGCAAATATATGACATTATATATGTATATATATATATATATATATATATATATATATATATATATATATATATATATATATACATTTTAGCTTAACCAGAGGCATATTTAAATAAAGTACCCATATAATCATTGTAAAAACTGCATTTGCACAGTAAGTTTCATAAACTAATTTAAAATTAAGACAACAAGGAAAGAAAAGAAAATTCTTGAACTCATAAAAGAACTTCTCTCTGTGGGTGTCCTCCACTCCACCATTTCTGCCTGGGTTAGCCCAGTGTGACCAGTGAGAAAGGTGAGTAGAGCATGGGTTCTCACTAGATTACCAGTGCTTGAATGGAGAAGTGCACCTTTTGGCACCCCCATTCCCAGACAATGTGACTCTCATTTGACTAGTTATGTGTCAGTCTCCACCTCATGTGATAATGTGTTTGTTGATCTAGCAAACATCTTTTTCCCCATTCCATTCCTGGAGAAGGAGCAACACCAACAAGATGTAATTGCTGCTGTTTCAGCTACCCTGCCCCTAGGATGTTTATATAAACTGGGTCTCTCTTCACGCTACAGGTTTCTACCACCCAGACCCATACTGACTGGTCCCTCTGCTGGAAGGAAGGAGCAACAGGAATCCACAGACCCCTGGGTTTTTGGTCCAAGAAGTTCCCAAATCAAATTGCCTTAGACATCCTCCTAGCCCAACAAGGAGCCATTTTCACTGTCACCAACATCTCCTGCTGGAAATAGGTTAATACCTCAAGGGAGGTGGAATAAGGGTGACAAAATCCAATAGCAAGCCCACTGGCTGCAGCATGTGCAGATTCTATGAAGGACCTCTTCAGCTGGTTCCCAGGGGATTGGAGTTCATAGATGAAATCATTGCTCTAAATGGCCTGATCACATTGCTTAGAATAAAGGAGTGCACAGGCAAAGCCCTCCTAATGTGCAGCAGCTCCTGGTGTTACTCTACATTGTAGTGCTAGGTCTGTTTTTTTGGAGCTGTTATAATCTTAGGCAATTTCTGAATAGTTAATTCATTAGAAAGCATATGGCAATTCTCTATTATATAAGCCTTGATGAAATTGGTATATCCCCTCTCCCCTTTCCCATTTTTTCACACTCAATCATAGTTACTTTAATAAAGTTTCCTTAGGATTTATCTGTGTGCTAGATAAATATAGCTTGATAACTGTGGTGTATACATATAGAGGACTATTGAGCAGCTGCAAGAAGGAATGTAACTAGGTGAATGAACCTTGAGGACAGTATGTTGAATGACATGTCAGAAGCAAAAAGATAAATATTATCATGCCTCACTCATATAGACCAACAAGAACATACAAACTCAGTGAAATGAACGTGAGAGCATGGGTTATCAGGCTGGGGGCCTATTGTAAAGGGTCATAGATTGTAAACAGCAGTCACATATATTTCAGAGTTTAACTGTTATTTCTGAATTCTGAGATGCTGGGCTATTGTGTATAACCTGGTTGATCCCTGAAACTTTGAGTCTTTATTTGATACTGAAGCTATGAAAGTCAGCATTCCCACACACAGCAACTGTTTAAAAAGTTGAAAACATGATCAAATTTTGACTAGTTATGAATAAAGTTGATCTGGATAGGACTAAGGTAAACCAGAATACAGGGTAAAGGATGATATGGTCCATATTTTAAAACTTCAACTTCTCTGTGAGACCAAAAGGAGAGATTTTTATTTGCTACAAAATTTATATTTTTGGTAGTGCATTATCTGATTTAACGTGTATGGTTAGTTTATCCAAATACCATAATCTTGTGGAATCTTGAATAGTGCAGGAGACCTTGTTGATTTGTACAAAGATTAAAAGGGTGTTCATAGAGTCTGCTTGGAGGTATGTGGAGAAAGGAGGAAATGTTAAACTTCCACATCTGGGAAATTCATGATATTCTCTCAAGCAGTGGGAACAACCCATTCAATAGGCTGAGCCCTTGATCTTGGGGTTTGCCCCTATGAAAGTTATTCCTGCAAAACAGAAACTAGGCCTGCTTATGAGTGTGCCTGAGTCACCCCCAGAAAACTTATTTTTTTTGCTCAGATGTGGCCTCTCTCTCTCTAAGGTAACTCCACAGGTGAACTCATTGCTTTCCTCTTTACATGGGACAATACTCACAGGGGTGTAAATCTCCCTGGCAATGTGGAAAAGGACTACTGGGATGAGCCAAGACATAGCATCATGGAATTGAGAAAGCCTGCTTGACCAAAACAGGGTAGAGAAAGTAAGACAAATTTCAGTGGTTGAGAGGTTTTATACAGAGTTGAGAAGTTATTCTAATGCATTATATAGAATTAATTAAAAAGGGGGGACATAAGGGGTAAAAAACAATTGGGTCACTTGAAATACTAGTGGTCAATGAGAGTGAGGGGTAAGGGGTATGGAATGTATAAGTTTTTCTTTTTATTTCTTTTTCTGGAGTGATGCAAATGATCATAGTGATGAATACACAGCTATGTAATGACATTTTCAGCCATTGATTGTATACTTTAGAAGGGCTGTATTTCTGTGAAGATAATAAAAAAATATTACCCACAAAGAAAAGGATACATACATTTTAAAAGTTACCATATATTCCAAAAAAGAAGAGGGAACACTTACTGTTTCATCTTTGATACCTTGATACCAAAACCAGACCAAGACATCATGAAGGAAACTATAGACCAGTATCTTTCATGAATACAGATGCAGAAATTCTCAGAAAATACTAATAAACTAAATCTTGGGACATATAAAAAGTATTATACACATGGGCCATAGTGTTTTAGTTTGCTAAAGTTGCTGAAATGCAATATACCAGAAATGGGTTGGCTTTTATGATGGGGGTTTATTAACTTCTAATCCTTAAAAGTCTTCTGGTGATTAGATAAAGTGCCACTCATTGCAGAAGACACGCCCCTTAGCTGATTACAAATGCAATCAGCTGTGGATGCAGCCAGTGTAATCATTATTTAAGTTCAAGAAATGTGCTTATAGCAGCAGACAGGACAGTGCTTGCCCAACTAGACCACCAGGCATCACCACCTGGACAAGTTGACACATGACCTGACCATGACAAACAGTAATCACAACTGTATGGTCATGAAGATCTGCCCATGCCCTCAGAACAAATTTGCCAAACTCATCAATGTCTTTCCTTCCATAATCCCAATAGTTGTTCTAGCTCTTTGAACATTTATTTTTACTTCAAAGGCCAGAGAGACTGGGAATTGGAAAGGAACAATCTTGTACACTGAGTAGCAGTACAATATTATTGAGCACACATTGCAGCCCCTGTCACTTACTAGCAGGTGTTCTGAAGTAAGCTGCTCTGCTGCTGAAGCTGCAGTTTCATCGTTAGCAACAGAGGTTGTGGAGAGCATCAAGTCAGGAAAGTCAGTCTCTGTAAAGAGACTAGATGGGGGAGAGGGGTGCAGTCAGAGACTGACTTGCATCTGAATGGATGACCTCTACACCCCTAGAGTCTACAAGAGAGCTGGTCACATAAACACAGCCCACATTCACTGTGCATTCCCAGGTGCAGAGCACTACGCTAACAATGAGCTTATTTAATCTTCACTTCTCTAGGAGCAAAAACTAGTTATTATTCACATTTTACAGATGAGTAAATTGACACACAATAAGTTATGTAATTTGATCAAGATCATACAGTTGATAAGTAGCATAGTGAGAATTTAGATCCAGCAGTTTATATCTCCCTTTTCTGCTTTAATATTCTCCATAGCATATATCATCTCAACATTATATGTGTGTGTATAAATATATATACATATGATTTATTTTATCATGTATTTCTCCCACTAGAATGTAAATTCCATGAGGGCAGGAATTTTTCCTATTTTCATTGTCCTCTGTGTCTCTAAAATTTATATCAGTGCCTAAGACAAAGTAAGTGCTTAGTCAAAATTTATTGATTGAATGAATGATTGTAGCTCCACTACACATGCTTAGCCACTAAGTTATATGCCTCTCTATCATGGTCTGTTCTTTTAAAACTATTTAAATGTAAGCTGTATAAATGTAAAGGATTGTTACGAAATATTTTGGTTTGACAACCCCCCAAAATAACAGTGTGGTTATTAATTTAAAAATAACTGGTATGGGGATGGACAAACTGGTCAATGGACTAGTATCCAGAAATAACCCTCACACGTATGGTCAACTGATTTTTCAACAATATTGCCAAACCATTCAATGGGGAAAGAATAGTCTTTTCAACAAATGGTGCTGGGATGACTGTATTTCCATGTGATAAGCAATGAAACTGGACCCCTATCTCACTCCATTAAAAAAATTAATACAAAATGGTTCGAAGAGAATCTTGAACCCTCATACACTTCTAGTGGGAATACAAATTGGTTTAGTCTCTGTGGAAAGCAGTTTGAAATTAAACAAAGAATAAAATATAACTCCCTAATTCCCTCTTACATACATATCCAAAAGAAGATAACAGAAAATTATGTAGATACTTGTACAACACTATTCACAATTGCCAACAGATGGAAACAACCAATGTCCATCAAGAAATAAATGGATAAACAAAATATGGCGTGTACATACAATGGAATATTATTCAGTCATAACAAGGAACTGCAGATCTGCCACATTGTATAAACTTGAACTTATAGTGGGTCAAATAAACCAGACCTTAAAGGAAAAATATTATATGATTTCACTTATATGAAATATCTAGAATGGCAAATTCATAGAGAGAAAGACAGTTGATTAGAGGTTACCAGAGGCTGGGGGAGGGGAGAGTGGAAAGTGATTGCTAAAAGGGTAGAAAGTTTTCATTTGGGGGGAGAAAAGTGTTTGGTTAATAGATGATAGTGATGGAGCCCAAGATTTAAATGTAACTAATGCATCTGAATTGTATACTTAAATTGATTAAAATGGCAAATTTGATGTGACATATATGTTGCCGTGATAAAATAAAATTAAAAAATACACAAAAACCCCTCCTGGAAGAATAGGGAACTTCCTCAAACTGATAAATGACAGCTATGAAAACCTTAAAAGGGCATATGCTGGTGAGGATTGAAGATTTTTACTCAAATGATGATAGCAGCTCTCTTCAAAATAGCCCTAATAAGAAAAAACCTATCACATCCTAAATGGATAACAAATCATGGTATAAATCATACAAATGTATACTACTCAAGAATAAAAAGAATGATACACCCAAAAATATGCATGAATTTCAAAAGCATTATGCTAAATTATCCTAATTTTATAGGTGTTTGACAAATAGGTCATTTTTTATCATGTAAATTAGAGGGGGCAAATTGTAAAGGAAAGAGAAAAAGAGCAAAAGGTATCCATGACTTATATGAGGCTGGTATAACTGTGATACCAAAATTGGACAGATATATGAGAAGAAAAATTATAAGCTGACCTAACTTATGATACAAAAATATATGGCATTTTAAAATTAATTTAAAATTTTTTATATAAAATAAATATTTAAATTACATTAAAATGTATATTCAGTACTTACCCCAAATATAGTATTCACAAAAAAGAGCTCACCAACATATACACACAGCACTTTACCACATTCACAAGGAAGTAACATATATAGAACAAAACAATAAATTAATATTAGAAAGTCCCTGTGATGGTTTGAAGCTGTTGTATACCCCAGAAAAGATCATGATCTTAGAGTTACTCCATCCCTGGAGTCATAAACCTATTCTGGGTGGGTCCTTTTGATTAGGTTATTTCAGTTGAGGAATACCCCAATTGAGTCCTCTTACCAGAGTCCTCTATAAAATGATCAAAGACAAAGAGAAAAGACACAGAAGCTGAGAAAGAAAGCCAGAAGCCGAAAGCAACAAAACTGAGCAAAAAGGGAGAAATCAGTCCATCTGCCATGTGCCTTGTCACGTGGCAGAGGAGCTGAGGATCACCAGCAGCCTGTCTTCAGAGTCCATGTATTTTCCTGATAATGCCTTAATTTCGTCATTTTCATGGCCTCATTACCAGAAGCTTGCAAGTTAATAAACCCACACTGTAAAAGCCAACCCATTTCTGGTATATTGCATTTCAGCAACTTTAGCAAACTAAAACAATCCATTATACTATTCACAATAGCATAATTAAGCTTTGCTTTATACCAAAAGATACAGAAAAAAGACTCAATGTAAATCAAAGCATGTTCATGCTTCAATTGAAATCTAAGGAAACTGGTAACAGGAGGAAAGCTACTTGCCCTAACAAATGTCATCCATCAGAAGCTAACAGGCCGGGCCCATGCACTTCCAGAAAAAAAAAATTCAACAAATGATGCTGCAATAACAGAATACTGACATGGGAAAAGAATGAAATGTGACCCCCCCCATACAGCATACAAAAAAAAAAAAGCTGACAGGAAATATGAGAGTTAATATTCACCCTATATTTTCCCTCACGAGTAACCTGATCTATTTATATTCCTCCTTTTCCATTTAACACATGGACCCTTATAAACCTGCTAAATCCATTACAATACAAAGTGGAGAATGAATAAAGACCTAATCTGAGACATGTTCCTTTTCTGTTACTCTGGGAAAGTGGAGAAAAGTGGGAAGTTTCTGGTGGAGACCCGGGAAGGAACGGGTGTTCCCTTCCATCACATGGACTAGTTGTAAATGGTTTACAGTTTTTCAAAAGGTCCTCTTGTTAAGACACTTTTGATGTACTGTTTTAATTTTCTTGGATGCTCAAGCAAATACCAACGCGATGGTTTGGTTAAACTGTGGGCATTTGTTTGCTTGCACTTTTGAAGGTAAAAGAAAGTCCAAATCAAGTCTCAGTAAAGTGTTTTCTCCACGAAGATGGGTTATGGGGCAGGTTGCTGGTGCTCCTTGGTTCATGGCTTCTCTGTCACATGGCAGCGTACTTGGTGGCCTCTCCATTCTCCCCCAGGTTCTGCTGAGTTTCAGCTGCTTCTTTTCATGGCTCTTCCTCTATCTGAATTTAATTCCACATATAGGGCTCCCCCAGGTCTGTATTCTTCTTCATCTCCAAAGTTCTCTGGCTGCATGAGCTCTGTGGCTCTGAAGCTCTTTTTCCAAATGTTTCCTCCTTTAAAGGATTCCAGTAAACTAATCAAGACCCACCTGGAATGGATGGGGTCAAATCTCCCTCTAATCAAAGGTTAATACCCACAACTTGGTATGCCACATCTGAGGAAACAATCTAATCAAGTTACCAACCTACAGTACTGAATAGGGATTAAAAGAAATGGCTGCCTCTGCAAGATGGTTCAGGATTAAAACATAGCTTTTCTAGGGTAAAGAATCCTTTCAAACTGGTAAACCATATCAACAGATCAAAGTGGAAAACCACATGATCATATCAATTGATGCAGAAAAGGCATTTGACAAAATTCAACATCTTTCTTGATTAAAACACTTCAAAGGATAGAAACAGAAGGGAACTTCCTCAGCATGGTAAAGGGAATATATGAAAAACCCACAGCTAACATCATCCTCAATGGGGAAAGACTGGAAGCTTTCCCTCTAAGATCATGAACAAGACATGGATGCCCACTGTCACCACTGTTATTCAACATTGTGCTGGAAGTCCCAGCCAGAGCAATTAGACAAGAAAAGGAAATAAAAGGCATCCAAATTGGAAAGGAAGAAGTAAAACTCTCACTGTTGCAGATGACATGACACTACATGTTGAAAATCCTGAAAATCTACAGCAAAGCTATTAGAGTTAATAAATGAGTACAGCAAAGTGGAAGGATACAAGATCAATGCCCCCAAATTAGTTGTGTTTCTATGAACTAGTGGTGAGAAATCTGACGAGGAAATCAAGAAAAAAAATTCCATATACAACAGCAACCAAAAGAATTAAATATTTAAGAATAAGTTTAACTAAGGATACAAAAGACTTATACACAGAAAACTAAAAGAAATTGCTAAAAGAAATCATGGAAGACCTAAATAAATGGAAGAGCATACTGTGTTCATGGATTGGAAGACTAAATGTAGTTAAGATGTCAATTCTACCCAAATTGTTTTATAGATTCAATGCAATACCAATTAAAATCATAATAACTTATTTTGTAGAAATAGAAAAACCAATAACCAAATTTATTTGGAAGAGTAGGATGCCCTGAACAGCTACAATTATCTTGAGAAAGGAAAATGAAGTGGGAGGTCTCACACTACCTGACTTTAAAGCATATTACAAAGATACAGTGGTCAAAACAGCATGGTACAAGCATAAAGATAGATATACTTACTAATGGAATCAAACTGAGTGTTCATAAATAGACCTTATCATCTATGGACATCTTTGATAAGGCAATTAAGCTAACCCCATCTGCGACAGAGAAGCCTCTTCAATAAATGGTGTCTGGCAAAGGGTCTAAATAGACATATCTCCAAAGAAGATATATGAATGGCCAATAAGCACATGAAAGGATGAACATCAGACATTAGCTTTAAGGGAAATGCAAATTAAACCACAATGAGACACCACTTCATTTCTACTAGGATGGCTATAATAAAAAAGCGAGATGATAAGTGTTGGCAAAGATGTGGAGAAGTTGGAACCCATATACATGGCTGTGGGAATATAAAAGGACACAGGTACTTTAGCTGTCTGGTAGTTCCTCAAAAGATTAAACACAGTTATCATGTGACTCAGCAATTATACTCCTGGGCATAAACCTAAAAGAACTGGAAATACATGTCTGCACAAAAACTTATACATGAATACTTATAGCAACATTATTGATAATAGCCCATAAGTGGAAGCAACCCAAGTGCCCACCAACTTCTAATTTCAATAAAATGTGGTATATCCATATAGTAAAGTACTATGCAGCCATAAAAAGGAATGACATTCTGATACAAGCTACTACACAGATGAACCTTAACTCCATTATGCTAAATGAAAGAAGCCAGTCACGAAAGGCCCCATATTGTATGATTCCATTTATATGAAATGCCCAGAATAGACAAATCCGTAGAGACAAAGAAAATAGATTGGTAGCTGCCAGGGGTGGAGGGGGTTGCGAATAGGAAGTTAGGAAATGACAGCTAACAACTATGGGATTTCTTTCTGAGATGATGAAAGTGTTCTAAAATTGGTTGTGGTGATGGTTGCACAACTCTGTGAATGTACTAAAAACAATCAAATTGTACACATTAAGTGAGTGAAGTGTATGGTATGTGAATTATATCTCAGTAAAGCTGTTACAAAAAAAAACAAAAAAACACAAAAATAAATGGTTTCTGAGAACTGGATATCCACATGCAAAAGAATGAAAGAGGACCCATATCTCACAACTTCTACAAAAATTAACTCAAAATGCCTTCAAGACCTAAATGTTAGAGCTAAGAACTTTTAGAAGACAATGTAGGTAAATCTTATAAATTTTGAGATTGGAGGTGGTATCCTCAACTTTATACTGAAATAAGAAGCAATGAAAAAAAGAAATAGATAATGAGCACTCCTCAAAATTAAACACTTTTGTGCATCAAAGAACTTTGTCAGGAAAGTAAAAAGGCAGCCTCAATGATAGGAAACAATATTTGGAAACCACATATCAGGTAAGGGTTTAATATCCAGAATATATAAAGAGATTCCTCAACTCAACAACAAAAAGACAAACAATCCAATGAAAAATGGCCAAAAGACTTGAACAGACACTTCTCAGAAGAAGAAATACAAATGCCTAAAAGGCACATGGAAAGATGCTTAACTTCACTGCTTATTAGCAAAATGCAAATCAAAACCACAGTGAGATATAATCTGTCATCCACCAAAATGGTCAATATAAAAAAACCCAGAAAACAAGTGCAGGAGAGGATGTAGAGAAAGAGGTACACTTATTCACTATTAGTGAGAATGTAAAATGCTACAACTACTGTTCTAGTTTGCTAGCTACCAGAATGTAATATACCAGAAACGGAATGGCTTTTAAAAGGGGGAATTTAATGAGTTGTTAGTTTACAGTTCTAAGGCTGAGAAAACATCCCAATTAAAACAAGTCTACAGAAATGTCCAATCTAAGGCATCCAGGGAAAGATATCTTGGTTCAAGAAGGCCAATGAAGTTCAGGGTATCTCTCTCATCTGAGAAGGCACATGGTGAACACAATCATGGTTTCTCTCTCAGCTGGAAGGGCACATGGTGAGCAAAGCATCATCTGCTAGCTTTCTCTCCTGGCTTCCTGTTTCATGAAGCTCCCTTAGAGGCATTTTCCTTCTTCATCTCCAAAAGCTGCTGGCTAGTGAACTCTCTCCTTTGTGGTTCTGCAGCGTTCTCTGTTGTCGCTTTCTTGTGGCTCTGCCATTCTTCTCTGCTCTCTCCAAATCTCCCTCTTTCTCCAAAAGGTTTCCTCCTTTATAAGATTCCAGTAAAGTAATAAGACCCACCTAGAATGGGTGGAGACATGTCTCCACCTAATCCAGTTTAACACCCACTCTTGAGTGAGTCACATCTCCATGGAGAATATGTAATTAAAGTTTCTAACATACAGTACTGGATAGGGATTAGAAGAAATGGCTGCCTTTACAAAATGGGATTGGGATTAAAACATGGATAATAACATAGGTAGTGTGCCAGTTTGAAAGGATTATGTACCCTAGAACAGCCAAAGGTTTTAATCCTGATCCAATCTTGTAGAAGCAACTGTTTTTTAAAATCCTGACTCAACACTGTAGGTTGGGATATTTTGATTAGATTATCTCCATGGAGATGTAGCTTGCCCAATAATGTGTATTAAATTTTGATTTAGATAGAGATGTGATGCCATCCATTCTAGGTGGATCTTGATTAGGTTACTGGGATCCTTTAAAAGAGGAAACATTTTGGTGAGTTAGAAATGACAGAGCTGGAACAACAGAGAGAGCCAGCAGAACAACAGAGAGAGCCAGCAGAAACTTCTGAGGAGAGCCTAGAGAAATGATAGATGCTTCAGAGCTGACAGAAACTTCACAGCAGAGCTGACACAGATGTGGATCAGCAGAGAACAGACACATCTGGAGATGCCTGGAGCCCAGCAGACATTGCCATGAGATGTTAAGCAAGCCAGAACCTGGAGAGAGCCAAGGAATGCCAAGAGACAAAAGTGAGCCCTGGGGAAGGAAAAAGTGAGGAACTCCCACAGGAACAGAGGCTGAAAGCAGTGGAGCCCAAGAGCAAGAGACCAGTGTGCCTTCCCAGCTGATGGAGATGTTGCAGACATATCAGTATTCCTTGAATTAATGTATCTTTCCCTGGATGTTTCAGTTTGGACATTTTTACAGGCTTAGAACTGTAAACTTGAAACTTATTAAATTCCCCCTTTTAAAAGCTATTCCAGTTCTGTTATCACATTCTGGCAGCTTGCAAGCTAACACAAGTAGAGAGTGAGCATTTGATGCTGAAGGAATACACATTCTGCAAGAAGACTGATTATAAAAATTCAGAAATGAATGGCACAATGTAGCCTGATTGTAGCATAATAATATAAGTACACTGAATGAAACTGAATGTGAGTATGATTGAGGGAAAAAGGTGGGGGGCTTGTATGAAACCAGAAGGAGAGACAGAGGGTAAAGACTGAGGTGATATAACTTAGGAATGTCTAGTGTGGAAGTATAAAAACATTTTTGCATGAGAAAGAACAAGTAAGAGTCGACATTGCAATGTGTTGAAAAGTGATGGTATATAAGAAAAAGTACAATCACTGCAAACTAGGGTCTGTAGTCAACGGTAACATTGTAAAATGCTTCCACTAAATGTAACAAAGACATTATGCCAAAACTAAATGTCAATAAGCAGGGGGCATGGGGAAGAGGTAAGGATTCTTTGTGGAAGAAAGGGAAATGTCTTCATATAGATTATGGTAGCTAAAGTATGTCTGTTTACTTAGATTGGATTGTATGATATGTGAATAAAACTTTTAAAAAATAAACAGAGAGGAACAAGTGCTAGAGACATTGCAGAGAAAGAGATGTCCCCATTCACTGTCAGTAGTGAAACTGACAGGTGCAGCCTCTTGGAGGACACTGTGGTGATTCCACGGCAGGCAAGGGGTGGGGCTGCCATATGAGCCTGAAACCCTGCTCCTTGGTATATACCTGGAGGAACTGAGTGTGGGGACATGAATGGTGTGCTGGTTTGAAAGGACGTATGTACCTAGAAAGCCGTGTTTTAATCAAAATTCCATTTCATAAAGGCAGAATAATCCCTGTTCAATACTATATGTTTGAATCTGTATCATCTCCCTGGAGATGTAACTCAATCAAGAGCAGTTGTTAAGCAGGATTAGGGGAGACATGTCTCTACCCATTTGGGTGGGTCTTGATTAATTTCTGAAGTCTTATGAAAGAGGAAACATTTTGGAGAATGAGAGCAATTCAGAGAGAGCAGAGCAGAGCAACATAGCCACAAGGAGCAGGGTCCACCAGCCAGCGACCTTTGGAGATGAAGAAGGAAAATGCCTCCTGGGGAGCTTCATGAAACAGAAAACCAGGAGAATAAACTAGCAGATGATGCTATGTTTGCCATTTGCCCTTCCAGATGAGAAAGAAACCCTGACTGTGTTCTCCATGTGCCCTTCTACTTGAGAGAGAAACCCTGAACTTCACTGGCCTTCTTGAATCAAGGCATCTTTCCCTGGATGCTATTGATTGGACATTTCTATAGACTTGTTTTAACTGGGACATTTTCTCAGCCTTAGAACTGTAAACTCGCAACTTATTAAATTCCCCTTTTTAAAAGCCATTCTGTTTCTGGTATATCACATTCTGGCAGCTAGTGAACTAGAACAAATGGCATTTGCCCACTAAAGTTTCTGGCAGCAGTGTTCATGATCCACAATGGATGGAGGTAGCCTAAGGATACGACTGAGGAATGGAAGGTGGGGAACTATGGTGTATACATACAATGGACTAACGAGTGGCCACAAGAAGAAATGAAGTTGTGAGGCATGCAACTAGGTGACTGAAACTTAAAGGCTGTAAGTTGAATGAAATGTCAAAAACAAAAAGCTCAATATTATCAGGCCCCATTTATATAGACTAACTATAATATAAAAACTCAGAGAACTGAAGTTGGGAGCATGGGATAGTAGGTTGGGGCATATTGTAAAGGGTCCTAAATTGTAAGCTCTTATAGCATTCACATATATTCAGAAGTTGTAACTGCTATTTCTAAATTCTGAGATACTAAACTGTTTATATGTAACCTGGTCATTACCAGAAACTTTGGGTATTTATGTAACAAGTGACACTCAGATTTAGAGCTCTGAAGCTATGAAAGTTAGCACTACCCCATACAGGAACTGTTTAAAAAGTTGAAAAAGTGATCAGACTTTGACTAGAGATATGAAGGAAGGTGATCTGGATAGGACTAAGGTAGATCAGAAAATAAGTAAAGGATGATATCATCTATATTTGAAAACTTCAATTTCTGTGTGAGACTGAAGGGAGAGATGTTTATTTGGTGCAAAATTTATACTTTTGGTAGCTCATTACCTAATTTAATGTGTATTAATTAGTGGAATACCATAAGTACATGGAAAGTTGACTAGGGTGTGAGATTTGTTGGTTTGTCCAGGTTAGTGTGATGTCCTGATATATCCCAGAGTAATATTGGCAGTGAACAAAAAAGTATTTGCAAAGTCTCCTTGGGGGACTGGGGAGAAAAGATGAATTCAATGTCTCCATTTGGAGAATTCCTGATAGTCTTGCAAGCAGGGGGAAAACCAATTAAATAGGCTGAGCCTTTGATCTTGGGGCTTGCCCCTGTGAAACTTATTCCTGCAAAGGACAGGCTAAGCCTACTTATAATTATGCCTAAGAGGCACCCCTAGAGAACCTCTCTTGTTCCTCAGATGTCACCTCTCTCTCTAAGCCAACTCAGCAGGTAAACTCACTACTCTAACCCCTATGTAGGTCATGAATACACAATTATGTGATGATATTGTGAGCCACTGATTCTACACCATGCATGGACTGTATGTGTGTTAAGATTTGTCAATAAAAATATTTTTTAAAAAGAGAATAAGGGCTACTTCTTAGACCACCTGGGTTTGCTGCAGGCAGTCACATTGCAAAAGTTATATCATTGTATGGTCATCTTCGGGAGACATGGCTGCTGGAACATAGTTCTAAATTTCAGCTGTTCCCAAGACACTAGAGACCAAAAGAAATATCAAATATGTTGATTCAGCAGTCATGTGCATTTCTTGTATCCTACTTCTCTATTACACTCTCCCTTCTCTTCCTTTTTTTTGTGAAGAATGACATTTATGCAACGAGAGCAATAAATTTCAAAGTACACTGCAACAACTACAAAAGAATAAGGCTATGATGACTCTTTAAAAAGCAGAAAAAGTAATTGTACTTTGGCTAGAGATATGAATGAAGCTGATCTGGAAAGGATTAAGGTAAATTAGAATGCAGGTAAAGGATGATATGGCCCATATTTTAACACTTCAACTTCTGTATGAGACTAAATGAAGAAATGTTTATTTGATGCAAGATTCATATTTTGGGCAGTATACTATCTAACTGCATTTGTATGGTCAGTTTATTTGAACACCATAACTACTTGGAATCTTGAGTAAAGCAGGAAATCTTGTTGGTTTGTAAAAGTTAATACATATGCCTCGATATATACCAGAGAAATTTGGGCAGACAATAAAAAAATATTTCCAAAGTCCCCTTGTGGGACTGGGGAGAAAGGAGGCAATATTCAGCTTCCCCATCTGGGGAATTCCTGATATTCTCACAAGCAGTGGGAACAACCAATTCAATAAGCTGAGCCTTTGATCTTGGAACGTTTCCCTATGAAACTTATTCCTACAAAGAAAAAGCTAAGTCTACTTACAATTTTGCTGAGAGTTACCCCAGAGAACTTCTTTTGTTGCTCAGATGTGGCCTCTCTCTAAGCCAACTCACCAGGTGAACTACCGCCCTTCCCCATATGGGACAGGACTCCCAGGATGAGCTGGAACCCAGTATGGGATTGAGAAAGCCTTCTTGACCAACAGGGGGAAGACAGAAATGAGACAAAATAACATTTCAGCAGCTGAGAGATTTCAAACAGAGTTGAGAGGTTATCTTGGCAGCTATTCCTGTGCATTATATAGTCATCTCTTTTTAGTTTGTGGTGTATTGGAGTGGCTAGTGGGAATTACCTGAAACTGTTGAGCTGTATTCCAATAGCCTTGATTCTCAAAGATGATTAAATAACTATATAGCTTTTACAATGTGATTGTGTGAGTGTGGAAACCTTTTTCTGATGCTCCTTTTATCCAGGGTATGGACAGATGAGTAAAAAAATAAGGATAAAAAATAAATAAATAATAGGGGGGATAAAGGGCAAAAAAAAAAGGTAGATTGGCATACTAGGAGTCAATGAGAGAAAGGGTAAGGGATATAAGATCTGTCAGTTTTTCTTTTTATTTCTTTTTCTGGAGTGATGCAATGTTCTAAAAATGATCATGGTAATGAATACACAGCTATGTGATGATGTCATGAGCAATTGATTGTATATTATGAATGAACTGTATATGTGTGAAGATTTCTTAATAATAATATATTTAAAAAAAGAATAAGGCTATATATAATTAAGTTATTGCATGAACTACTTCAAAGGTATGATTCTTCTACAAAGAGTTTTTAAGTTCCGGACATAAGGGGAAAACTGCTATGGGCTATATTTAACAAGAAAAGATCAGCAGTTCCACCACAACAGGAGGTATAAATAATAGGGGGAGGGACAAAAGTTAAGGGGTGCTTTAGATTTCCTATTTGGTGAGGGTGTGTTTATTGACTACCTTTCTCTTGGGAACAATGAAGTTATCTAAATTTCAGAATGCTGATGGAATGTGGCCTCTGGGCATTACACATGATGCCTAATGAATGCAAGTGGCTGAAGGAGGCACTGAATGAGAAGTAGATTGCTGAACTATGGTGCATTCATATGATTGAATATTGTGCTCCTACAAAAGGGAACAAAGTCATGAGGCATGAAACAATGTGAATGAACTTGCGGGACATTTGGTGAGGGAAAATAAACCAGAAATAAAAGAACAATTATTGTATGACCTCCTTTAGAAAATGCTTATAAAAATGAGTAGATTGAAATAATAGTGAATTCCACTCAATGAAAGGGAGTGAAATAAAATAGGGGGAACAAAGGTTAAAATATATTGGGGTGGCCTGGACAAGGTGACTCAGTGGCAGAGTGCTCACCTGCCATGCGGGAACCTGGGTTCGATTCCTGGTGCCTATCCATGCAATATATATATATATATACATACATTAGATAAAAGTACTAGTGGTCAATGAGAGGGAGGGGTAAAAAAATATATTATAGTACGTATGAGTTTTTTCTTTTTACCTTTCTGGAGTGATACAAATGTTTAAGACATGGTCATGGTGACAAATATACAACTGATGATATTGTGAGTCACTGATTGTACACCAAGTACAGAATGTTTGTATGTTAAGAATGTTTGTGTCTGTATGTTGTTTTGTCAAAAAAATATTAAAAAAGAAAATGCTTATAAGAAAACTAGATTGCAAGCTCTTATAGCAGACACATTTAGTCTGGAGTGGTAATTATCATTTCTGGATTTTGAGAGGCTGGTATTTAGAGATAAGAATGAAACTGATCAGGTTGGGATTAAGGTAATTGAGAATATAGGGGTAAGGAAGACCTTGTCTATATTTTAGAACTGCACCTACTCTTTGAGACCAAAGGAAGAAAGCTTTATTTGGTCTGGAACCTAAATTTTCTGTAGCACATAAAGTAACTCAACCTGTCTGGATAGCTTATTTGAAAAATGGAAACACAGGGATCCCAGAATAAGAATGAGGGCCTTTAATCCTGTATAGCTTAATGTAATGCCTGAATACATCATAGAATATAGTGAACAGATAAGCAAAAAGGATTGGCAAAGGCCCTTGAGAGAGGGGAGAAAAAATATGGAACTATTAAACTTTACCATCAGGGAATCCCTTGATACTGTGTCATATATTAGGGATACCCAAATCAACAGACCAAGTCCTTGATCCTGAGGCTTACTCTCATAGCAGAGAAGCTTAGCCTACCTATAGGTATGCCTAAGACTTCCATTTGGAGAACCTTTTTTGTTGCTCAGATGTGCCCTCTCCTGCTAAGCCCAACTCTGTAAATGAAATCATTGCCCTCCCCACCACATGGGCATGACATCCAGGGAAGAAAGTCTCCCTGTGGAGTCGGAGATGACTACCAGTGATGAGCCTGGCCTTAGCACCATGAGATCAACAATTACATCCTAATCAGAAGGGGGAAAAGAAGTGTAACTAATAAAAATATCAGTGGCTGAGAGAGTTCAAACAGAGTTGAGGCTACTCTGGAGGTCACTCTTACACAAGCTTCAGTTAGACATTGCTGCCTATCATAACCTGCCAAACTCCAACCAAAACCACTCCAGCCAATCCTAAAGAACACCTAGGGCAATACATAAGATTCTACAAAGGTTCCATGTACTAGGGTATTTTCCAGAAACCTGCAACCTCCAGATGGGTCCCTGGACCACATAAGTCCTGAAACTTAGAGGGCCCAGCATCTCCACAACATTAGCTAGTTCCATCTCCCTACCCCATATTATTGACAGCCCCATGCAACATGAAAAAGTTAGAATGGGCATAGCCCAAATAACCCTGAAGAGGGGGAGAAAGATCAAGAGTGATGGTGGAATTATACTGAGAAGATCGGGTTTAACAAATGAGCATGAGTGCTGAATCGTTATGTTGATATTTCTTTTAGCCTCCAGTACCTTATAGCAGCTAAAAATAAAAACCCAAAATTGTGGAATTGTAAGCTATGCCAAACTCTGAAATCTTTTCTACAACTAATTATTGTAGAACTTTGACATTTATCGCTTTTATGTATATATGTTTTTAAATAAAAGGAGAATTATAACAGACAAGATAGGATTTAACAAATGTGTATGACTGCTGAATCATTATACTGATATTTCTGTTGGTCTCTACTGTCTTGGAACAGCTAGAAGAAAAAAAAATCATGGAACTGTAACCCATACCAAACCTTAAAATCTGTTCTATAAATACTTGTTAAAATGTACTTGGAAATGTATTGCTTTTTTGTATATAAGTCATATTTCACAAAAAATAAAAAGATGGATGGAGTCCATTCTACTCTGCTTTGTTTTTACAACTGCTAGCCCAGATGGAATAGGTCAAGAAAGAAATTAGAGAAATAAACAATAGAATATTTGAAACTCTGTTTGAAAAAAGAGGTTCAACCTTTCCTTCAGAAAGTACTTGGCACTTCTGTAGCCAGATAAATGAAAGCAAACAAAATCTGCAAGAGACTACCTAACAGCCTAAATTATATCTGAACCACCACCTCTCACTTACCTTCCCTTTCAGTTCAAAACACTTGGACAATGGCCAAAGAGAAATGATCTTCTCAAATGCACCCTGAGAATATGCCAAAAAGTATATATGTGACAGCAAGAAGCTATTTCATCAGTAAACCAAAATGCCAGAAACATTCCATCTGCTTTGTTTTGTATTATTCATGGCCATAAAGCTAAATAACATATATGACCACAAACCATACAGTGACCAAGGGGACAAAGTAATAGTAAGGTTGACCCATTACTATATATGACACTACTACCAGGAAGCTGAGATGAAACAGGACCTGACATACTCTATGGATTCCAAAGTTTCCTTTGATCTAAAAGTATGAGAAATGCCCATATCCTGTTGGAAACGGATATGCAGCAACCAGAACGCAAATGTGCATGCAAATAGGCAAAAATGTACTTGCTCCAGATATGTGATAAATCACAATCACAAGTTACATCCAGCCTTTCCATTCACCTGTTTGTTCTCTATGTAATACTTTAGTCTCTCTAGTATTTTCATTGTAAAATATTCCAATTTTGTAATATGCTTGAAAGTCAGGAAGTGTGAGTCCTCCAACATCATTCTTTCCCAAGATGTATTTGGCTGTTTGGGATCCTTGGCTTTTCCATTTCTGCAGAGTAGGCTGTTGTAATTTTTTTTTTTTAATTTTAAAATACAAGTTTATAAAATATATATAATTTAATTCCACATTAAAGCCAGGCTACCAAGGTTAGAAGGAGGCGTAAAAATCAGATAGAAATCCCGAGGTCCCAAGAAAGTGCGCTAGGAGACTGGGATTTAGACGAGAAGCAGCACAAGGCAAAAGTCTCCACAGGCTGATACAGTTTAGTGAAGCAAATTCAGCACTTCTCTCTAAACTGTTCATTAACAAGCCACTTCTTGCTGCTCTTTGTTCAAATCCTGAAACTTTGAGGCATACCACGTGGGAGATAGTTATGGGCTCCAGCAGCCCACCGGGAAGAAATTCTTTGGGTTGTAGACATGAGAGCCAAACCAAAATCACGCTCCAGGCAGATGAAGTTAAAACCCTGGACCACGGGGACCCAGCAGTAGAGTGCACACGTGCCCCACGGGGACCAGTCCCCCACGCCTTACACAAACACAACACAGACTCAGCACACGTGCAGGAGCAGGAAACTCCTGCGCTTGGGCTCCTGCCGGGTTGGGGTGAACAATATACTTGAATGGCCAAGAAGATTCCAGCTCCCGGCATGAGACTCACATCCTCTGAGCTGTCAAGCCCTGATCCCCAAGGGGCTCCTCTACAGGCTCCAGGTGCAGACCAGCTTTCTAGAAACTTCTCAACCTGGCCTGGCAGTACACCTATCTGGTGTTTCTTCAAGTGAAGAGTCTCCTCAGAAAGGAGCTTTTGGAGGAACATCAGGAGGTAGCCATTCTCTGACCACTCCCAGAAAGTAAAGTATGAGGGGAAAAACATGAAGGACGTGAGGAACATAAATTCTGAGCAGCACAAACTAGTTCTGAGAGGTGTCATGTTGGTTTTGTGTTTGGGGGGTGGGGTGGGGGAGGAAAGCTCTGACCATAAAAAAACCCTTTAAAATCCATCCAGAACTTCAGGGAAAATAAAAAAAATAAAAGCTACACTTTTGCTTAGTATGTTTCAAAAGGAAACTGGACACACTGTACACAGTGAGTTAATGGGAGAGAGAAGGAAAAGAAACAAGGGACAACCTTCTGTATTTAACACGCAACATCTGTAACCACTCAGGCACCCAGACTGCAGAGCCCTGTGGAGAGGACGTGGTGCTCAGGCACCCAGACTTTCACGAGCCTCGGTGCACTGAGCTAACACTGGTGCTGAAAGATAAGACGGGAGGCCTGGGCTGAGCCTCAGGTCCAAGCCCAGAGATGCCGGGGCTCTGGTTTCAGGGGATTCTCCACCAGGTGCACCTGAGCCACAGCCACTAAATCTCCCTCAATATGAACCCCTGCCAATATCCTAACTTTTCAACTAAAAGAAACAGCCACAGAAAGCCATCTTTTTTCCATAAGAAAATAAATGTATACTTCCAGAAGATTAAGTCAAAGCACAGAGGCAGGAAGCAGCGCCAACACTTCAGATGAACTCTGCAGCTCCCTCCTCCAGGGAACACCAGCTGGAGTATCAACACCTTCACTCTGTCCCTGTGCCAGACACTTGGTGACTCCCTTTTCTCATCCCAGAATTACAGAAGTTACCCCTTTCTTGGAAATGATGCAATATCTCCCTGTATTGGCTGTCAGCCCCCAGCAGGCCCCAATGACTTCGGGTGGTTGGATGCTGGAGGCTCTGGCCACAGCCAGGCTTATAACCCTGTTTCTATTTTACCACCAAGGAAAAAGTGAGAGTCAAGTGTAGAAAACGCCCAGGTGTGGTATTCAGTCACAGACAGCTGTATTCCCAGGGCCAGCTTTTTATCAGTAAGTTCAAGCCCTGGACCATGACTGCAGGAGAGGCAAATAAGTCTTGCCTTTCAGCATCGCCGGAAGGTCCGGGATATTCTCCATGCATTGGGCTCCTCATAGCGGTTATACAAGGGCTCAAGACACTGCTGCTTCTTCTGCTTGCTTAGCTTGGTGGGGTCAGAGACCTTGAAGAAGGCCGGGGCAAATTCCGCCAGCCACCGGGGATCGAGGGTGGTGACTTCATGCATGCACTCCTTTGTGGTCAGCACCAGCTCGTGGTACACCACCCATTCTGGCTGTCTGTGGAAGAGTGCGCTGGAAGGATGGATGTAGACCACCTGCTGGTCAATAAGTGTCCGGTAACCCTCCTGTGGGTCTTTTTTGGCAGCATTTCGGAAGAATCCACTGCAAATGGCTTTTTGCACTCGAACTGTAGACTTGCCACAGGAGACCACATCCAGTTTGTGTCTGTCCATTATGCCTAACATTTGTTTACGAATGTCCTGGGCCCGACGCAGGGAACGAGCCTGGATAAAGTTCTCATAGCACCATGGGTTAGAAAACTTGTTGTTCTTCCAGGAGTTGTACACAGCCAGCAAGGTGAGGTGGTCCCCCTCAGTCTGGTGGAATTTGGCCTTCTGATCCGCGAGGGCTTGTTTATCCTTTGGCCTATAGAAGACGTTCTGAACAGACAGCATGGACACAATGGTCAGCATTTCCTCACTGCATCCCAGATGTACAGACATGATCAGCATTTTGCACAGCATCGGCTCCACAGGGAATTCTGCCATCCTGCGGCCTAGGCCTCATCGTCCAGGGCCCCCAGTGTGTATAGCTGCTCCATGGCGGTGATCAAGGTTTCCATTGGTGGGGCATCCATGAAGTCAAAGGACAGCAGGTCGTTGATGCCCATGGCCTTGAGAGAGAGCACTGTGCTGGCTAAATTGGTTCTCTGGATCTCTGGCACATTGGTGGTCAGCATTTCATCTCGGTAGGCACGTTCCGTGTACAGCCTGTAACATTTTCCTGGGCCTGTTCTCCCAGCTCTGCCAGCTCGTTGCTTTGCCTGAGCCTGAGAAATAGGTGTCACCACAAGCTGGTCAATCCCCGTCTTGGAATTGTAAACTTTCTGTTTCACAAATCCAGGGTCTACCACATAGTAGATGCCATCAATAGTCAGCGATGTCTCTGCGATGTTGGTGGCAATCACAACCTTTCTGCTGCCAGGTGGAGCCGGGTCAAAGATCCGGGTTTGCATCTCACTAGGAAGAGCAGAGTACACTGGGAGGATAATTAACTCTGGGACATCAGGTCCCAGGGATTTCATTCGTTCATACAAGATCTCACAAGCAGTGTCAATCTCTTCCTGACCAGTCAGGAAAACCAGGATATCGCCTGGTGGTTCTGTTAGATGGATCTGCATGACAGTGATCAGGCTGGCATCCAGATAATCTGTCTCAGGTTCCTTCGTGTACAATATTTCCACTGGATATGTTCGACCTGGGATGGTAAAAATGGGGGCTTCATAGAAGTACTGAGAAAACTTCACTGCATCTAAGGTGGCTGAAGTGACAATCAGCTTCATGTCCTGCCGTTTCTGAACTGTCTTTTTCAACAATCCAAAGAGCACATCAGTGTGAATTGTTCTCTCATGTGCCTCATCCAACATGATGATCGCATACTGAGTGAGGTCAGGGTCAATCAGGCACTCTCTAAGCAACATCCCGTCTGTCATGTACTTGATGACTGTTTCAGGGCTGGTGCAGTCCTCAAATCGAATGGTGTAACCCACCTCTTGGCCTAAGCAACAACCAAACTCCTCCGATACTCTTTTGGCTACTGACATGGCTGCCACCCTCTGGACTGGGTACATCCAATCTTGCCCCTAGAAGTATAACCTGCCTCCGCCAAGTACTGTGTGATCTGTGTTGTCTTCCCAGATCCTGTCTCTCCAATAACAATCAGGATTTCATTGTCATGGACAGCCTGGACCAGCTGTTCCTTCAGTTTGTAGATGGGTAGGCTTTCCCTCTGCTCAATGATTGACATCTGGGTCTTTTTTCCATAAGAAGCTTTGTTTCCCCCAAAGGCATGCTTCTTCCACTCAGGAATATCATTGGGCATCATCCCAATGCCTCTCATGTTGGCAGCAATCTGTCTGCCTTCCACATCAGGCAGAGGATCAACCCAGTGTTTGTTGAGTCCCATGGGAATGGAATCCATTTCCGCTTCCCGCTGGGCCTGCTTGAGTTCCCACCTTTCTTTAGCCAAGGCACTCTGCATCATAGCTGCTTGGGAGAGGGAGCCATCCGGGTTCTTAACAATTTTGATGGGGCTCATGTCCATGCTTTGCTTGGTGTGCCCTCTCAGGAATGGAGGCTCTTCCTCAACCAGTTCAATCTCAAGGTCCTCATCTTCTTCATCATCCACTTTAGGGAGAATGCCAGTCTCTTCATCAAAGTCTGGGAACTCTTCCTTGGAAAGGACATTGGCAGCAATCATCTGTTTGATTTCCCATTTCTCTGGGTCAGAGATGCGGGTGAGGCGCTTGGCTCCAGTGAGTCATCCTCCACTTCAGGGGCACTGACAAGGGACAGGTGAGTGGGTCTGTCAGGATTCCGCATCGAGGTCTCCTCATTGGTCTCCCCAACTAGATTTCTGTGTCGATTTGGGTTCAGATCTTCTCCAGTCTCTTGATCTACATCCTTCATGCTCAGACTGGTCTTGGTCCCAGTGAAGGATAGCACTTTGACCTTGACCCTCTGGCCTTTGCTCACTACATCAGCCACATTGGCCACGTGGCCTTCTCGCCAGAGCTCAGAGATGTGCACCAAGCCTTCCCACCGCTTCCTTAATCCCTCTAGCTGCACAAAGCACCCAAACTGCATGATGCTGGTAACTTTGCCATTGTAAATGTCCCTGATAGCAGGTTCTTCAGGGGAAGGGCGGTCCACATGCTTATCCTGCCACCTGTCCAGATTCCTATCCCCAAACTTGTCCCAGTCCTTCCGGTCTTTGGGGGGACTCTGACTTCTGCTCCTTGACCAATATCTAGATTTTCCTTTATTCCTCTCTCGGGTCCTGGAATGTGATCGACAGTGGGACAGACATCTCCGTTTGTGGTCTCTGTCTCGATCTCGATCTCTGACTCGGTCTCGATTCCAGCTCCGCTTCTTCTTCTTTGTCCTGTCCCGGTGCTCAGCATCTCTCTGCTTCTCCTGGCCAGCTGCACTGGGCATTAAGGCTTCCAGTTCTTTCAGGACATTCACAGTGACTTTTACATCATCCTCATCCAGCATGGTCCGAACAGAAGGATTGTCTGGTTGGCAAAGAACTGGGAAGAGTTCCTTCAGCTTTTCTTTTTCAGTTTTGGATTTAATAACTGGATCTTTGCTAGTGGAAGGCTTTGCTGGACGTCGCATGGTTTGTATGAGACGCAGCAAGTTACTAACAAGAGAATCCGTGAATTCTGCACCATTTTTGACTAGAGAAGCCTTAAAAGTATCGAAGGTGGTATTTTTCTCAGCAAGACTGATCACAAATTCAGTCAGATCCTTGTCATTTGTCCCTAAATGATTGTCCAGTTCAGTGCAAACCTTCGACACCAAAGACAGATACTCGAGTTTGGCGAGTTCTTCCGCGGGGCCTAGCTCCGCTCCGGTTATAGATCCCACAACAGCCACAGCCATGGTTACAGTTCCCTCTCAACCTCCTCACTCGGCTGTTGTAATTTTGATTGGGATCACATTGAATCTGTAAATCAGTTTGTGTAGAATTGACACCTTAATGATGTCTAGTCTCCCAATCCATGAACAAGTAATGGCCTTCCACTTGTTTCAGTCTTCTTTGATTTCTTTTAGAAACATTTTGTAGTTTTCTGTATGCAAATCTTTTTCATTCTTCATTGAAACTCTCTTACTCAAGAATGACTGCACTATTGTTATCATGTGCAATGATGTAGAATGATAAACAATGTGATCTCAATCAAAACTACAACAACCTACTCTGCAGAAATGGAAAAGCCAATTGACAAATTTATTTGGAAGGCTAAACGGTCCCAAACAGCCAGTATGCCTTTAATTTATATGCATTCGTGTTATGATATTGAATGCTTCCTCACATGATTTTGCCTTTTGTTTTACTGTGCAAGCTGCTAGAATGTGATATACCAGAAACGGGATGGCTTTTTAAAGGGAGATATTATTAAGTTGCAAGTTTACATGCTCTAAGGCTGTGAAAATGTCCAAATTAAAGCAAGGCTATAGAAATGTCCAATCTAAGGCATCCAGGGAAAGATACCTTTGTTCAAGAAGGCTGATGACATTCAGGACTTCTCTCTCAACTGGAAAGGCACATTGCAAACATGGCAACATCTGCTAGCTCTCTCTCCAGGTTCATTATTTCATGAAGTTCCACAGGGGCATTTTCCTTCTTCATCTCCAAAGGTCTCTGTCTGCATGGGCTCTCATGGTTCTCCTGGCTCTCCCACTTTTTCCAAAGTGCTTCCCTCTTAAAGGGCTCCAGTAAGCAACCCCACCTTGAATGGGTAGAGAAAAAACTCCATGGAAGCCATCTAATCTAAAGTTACCACCCACAATTGGGTGGGTCATAGCTCCATGGATCAAAAAGCTCCCACACAGCAATATTGAATGAGGATTAAAGGGCATGGCTTTTCTGGGGTGTACAACAGATTCAAACTGGAACACCTTTTAACTATGGTTGCAGAGATATAAGCCTAAATCTTTGTACATTTTTCACACAGAACTGTTCTGGCTCCGTGACAGGGTCTTGTCATTGTTGAAATTGTTGTTGCTTTTTACAAAAAAGACCAAATTTTCTTTCCAATCCAAATATTCTCCTGTTTCCTTTCCTTCAGCTATACCAGTGTAATACTGATGACCCTAAGGATGGATTTAATATGTTTTCATCTGCCCCTGCTACCCACTAATTCATTTTTGTGCATTATCTCCAATGTTTGGAAAGCTCTTTATACCCTTTTTGATATTTCCTATTACCCCTTCTATTTTCTTTTTAAATCTGTCTCTTACTCTAAACTTATGAAGTGTAGTGAAGAGTCAAGTTGTTACAACTGAGTCTGAATATACATACAAGTTCAAGTAAGCTGGTGACTTCGGACAATGTTTACTGATTTTTGCACATTAATTTTGTATCCTGCCACCTTGCTGAATTTATTAGCTCAAGTAACTTTGCTGTAGATTTTTCAAGATCTTCCAAGTATAGTGTCATATCATCTGTAAATAATAAGGGTTTTATTTCTTTCTTTCCAATTTACATGCCTTTTATTTATTTGTCCTGCCTGATTGCTCTAGCTAGAATTTCTACCACAATGTTGAAAAATAATATTGACAGTGGGCATCCTTGTCTTGTACCTGAAATTTCTACCACAATGTTGAAAAATAATATTGACAGTGGGCATCCTTGTCTTGTACCTGATCTTATGGGGAAAGCTTTCAGTCTCTCTCCACTGGGTATGATGCTGGCTATCAGTTTTTCATACATTCCCTTTATCATATTGAGGTAGTTACCTTTGATTCCTATCTTTTGGGGTGTTTTTATCAGAAAAGGATGCTGAAGTTTGTCAAAAGCTTTTTCAGCATCTATCAAGATGATCATGTGATTTTTCCATTTTGATTTGTTAATGTTTTGTATTACATTAATTGATTTTCTTGGTTGAACCATCCTTGCATTCCTAATGTAAACCCCACTTGCTCATGGTGTATAATTCTTTTAATGTGCTGTTGGATTTGATTTGCTAATATTTTATTGAGAATTTTTGCATCTATGTTCATTAGGGAGATTGGCCTGTAGTTTGCTGTTCTTATAATGTCTTTACCTGGTTTAAAATTACATTAAAATTGGTATTACAATTACATTAGCTTCATAAAATGAGTTAGGTAGAGTTCCTTTTTCCTCAGTTTTTTTGAAAAGTTTGAGCAGGATTGGTGTTAATTCTTTATGAAATGTTTGATAAAATTCCCCTGTGAAGCCATCTGGCCCTGGGCTTTTCTTTGTAGGAAGATTTTTGATCACTAATTGAATCTCTTTACTTGTGATTGGTTTGTGGAGATGTTCTATTTCTTCCTGAGTCAGTGTAGCTTGTTTGTGTGTCTCCAGGAATTTGTCCATTTCATTTAAGTTATCTAGTTCATTGGTGCAACTGCAGTTCTTTTAACTTTTTTGTGGAGATTTTAGAAAGATGTTTCTGCCAGCTCTTGCTCATTGTTTAAATTTCCTACAGGTGGTGATGTCCCGAAGCCTCTCGCTCTGCCATCTCGACTGGTGATTTTTTTAAACCTGTTAAAACTAGGAGACTTGTCAGATGTCAGAAAGCAGTTAGCATCAGGGACAGGAAACATGACTCAAGAGCTCATTCAACAGGAATTACTGTAAGCTTTTAACAGTTTTACAGGTTAGTTTGGATTGCCTGAGATACCACTGGCTTCATTCTGCTAAAGGTGTTGAGTGGTTACAGCTCTTTTAGGTCCAAGTGTTGCAGTTGTGGACAAACACCTATATATGATATGCTAAGAAGCTGATTGTTCTTGGTTCTTCTTCCTCTTTAAAACTGTCCTAAAGTGGACATTCCTTCTCAGAGCTACAGTATTAAAATTTACTTTGATAAATTCCAAATGTCTACAATAAAGTTTTTAGAAGTATTTTGACCAAATATTATGACATTGGCTTCTTGTTGCTGGACACTAGAACTGAAATCCTTCTCTTATTGGATTCCCCTTTCCCTCCCTCTTATGAATTTACATCAGTTAGATTAGCTGAATAGGTTTGTTTTATGAGAATACCAAGTCCTATAAATTAACCCAAAATGAAATTACATCATTTTCTTCTTTTGTATGGGGTCACATTTCATTCTTTTTCCATGTGAGTATTCTTTATTGCAGCAGCATTTGTTGAATTTTTCTTTGTTTCTTTTTTTTCTTCATTTGTTTGTTTTCTTGCTCGTTTTGAAAGTACCTGGGCCAGGATTCAAACCTGGGTCTTCCTTCGTGGAAAGTGAGAATTCTACCACTGAACTGCTCTTGCACCCCCTGCATTATATTTTTAAATAACTTAATTCCATCATCACTACTTGCAGGAAGTATTTTTTGGCTCTCTCATCTATGTATCTCTGATCATTGGGCCACACCTTCAGTTGTGTAAGAATGAAAAGCCCAAGGAGAGTTTCATGTATGTGCAAAGTTGTAAACATACTTAATGGGGAGTATATTTTGATACTACTTACTGGAAAAAATGTAGTTATTCTAAGGAAAAGAGCTAGGTGTATTTATTTACACAAATCTACATCTTACTTAACCCAGTATTTCATTTTGCCTTATTTTATAATAATAAGTCAGTTTATGACATTAAGCCTAGTGATTATTTTAGATTACAGATTTAAGTATCAGGCAGAAAAACATGTCTCTTATGATACAAAATCTGATATTTTAAGTTAAAATTCTAGTCTTGAGTCTGAGAACTGAACCTAATAGAAATAGACTATAAATTGTCTTATTTGGGGCAGATAAATGGATCATGGGTGTCTGTGTGTACTGTAACAATTGCCTTAATGCACTTATTTTCAGCCTCTTTTGGGCTATGGATATAATGCAGATAGACTATTAAATCAATATTTACGAGTAGATTTTAAGTGAGTGATTTATTCCATTATATTCAAGAAACAAATGTGATTTTCCTGTACTATCTCTATTAGTTCAGTATTGTTCCTTTCTGTTTTACAGGATATTTTATTTAATTAGATTTAATGACTGCTAACAGAAGGTCATAATTTAGGAATCTTTCCCCTTGGAGCTCATAAAATATTACGTATCACTCTTATTTAACTATAATCCTTGTCATGCTTTATTGCCATAATTAAAAATTATTATGCACTCTATAGAGAATATAATGTACTCCAGGTAATGAATTTTTCCCTTTGGACTAATTGAAAGTTGAAACGCTTCCTTGTAAGCAATAAATCTAATGAATAATACTTTTTATGTGAACCTCAGCCTTTTATTCTTTTTCTCTGCCAGGCAGTAACATTCATCTCATACACCGTGATAGGAATAGATTGGATCACAAACACATCAATTCTGTTGTACAGCTTGTTGGAGTTGAGCATGTGAACTTTACAAGCAGACCATCAGTTATCCATGTGTGACCCAGTACAGAAGTTCTTGCTTTCAATTGGATCCTGGGGAATAGGACCTTAAGTATTTTGGATGTAGTAGCATTATATCCCTTCCTGACCCTTCCAGTCTTCAAAGAGTGAGAAAAACATACAGAGAGAATGTGATGATTGAATTGCATGTTGTGAGGCTGTAAAGCTATATAAGGCTTTAAAATTTAAAATACCATTCTGAACATTTGTTTACATTATGGTATATCCATTCAATGAGAAATGTTTCTTTTGCCATTAAATAATAAATTTTTTATGAGGACTTAAAGTAAGGCAAAGCATCTCAAGACCATTTTATTCAGTGAAAAAGTAGGATATGAAATTGTGTAAGGAATATGATCCTATTTTATATGTATGCTTTTATTTTTGTATGCTTGGGGGAAAAAAAGCAGGAAATAAACACACCAGAATATTGCCAGTGGGGGTGTGTGTGGAAGGATTACAGGTTTCTATTTTCTTTTCCATACATGCTACATTTTCCAACTGCTTCATTATGAGCATAATTAACCTTTTAGGTCAGAAAAGAGCATTAAAATGATATAAGGGACATATTTCTATATAACAGTCTCCACAGCGTTGCAAATTAAATAGGCTGCAGTCCATGTTTTCATTCTGATTGCTTTACTAGGAGAAAATGTGGCTAGTGAATTCCTTTCAGATAGCCCATGTTCAAAACACACCCACTATCAATTTCACTAGAATTTCTCTTTTTTTGTAAAAGGGAAAAAATATTTGCTAGATATTAAAGATATATATTTAAAATACGATTGGTATGGTTTTTTAAAGGAAATTTAAAAAATTTGTCTAGAAAACCTTTTTAACCTGAATGTACACTGTGGTTTGGTTGTACATTGTTAGAGAGCTGCATGTTATCTCCAAATTGCTTTTATTTAGAGGATTATTGTCATCATTTATTTTTCTTAATATGTTTTAATATTGGGTGTATTCTAGAAATTCTGATGAAAAGTACAGCAAAATGAAAATATTGGTTATTATTAGTAAGTGTAATACTGCTTTGAACTTACAATACTTTTATATATAGCCTATGAAGTCACACAGTATATATATATAGATGTAATGTCTCTAAATATTTGAATGTTTTCATGTATGTTTACACAGACAATTATGCTTTTAATCAATAAAAGTATAATTTCTCATAAATGTACAACTAATTTATTTTGTCCTACTTCTTATGGTAAAGGATGACTGATAACCCAGAACCCTTTGTAGATTTTAGATTTAAAACTGCTGGATCATAGCTTACACAAAGATTTGAGGTGTACCGCACATTTCTAAGATACAGAGGTGTTCTTTATGTGACTTCAGGAAGGTACAGTTAAGTATATACAGTGGTAAACTGCCTGTGCTGGTTTGAAAGGATTTATGTACTGTAGAAAGGGCATGCTTTAATCCTAATCCAATCTTGTGAGAGCAACTGTTTCTCTCAAACCCTACTTAGCATTGTATGTTGGAAACATGATTAGATTATCTCCGTGGAGATGTGACTCACTCAAGAGTGGATGTTAAATGTTTTAAAATAAATTTAGTTTGAAATGCTAATGATCAATGAAAGGGAGGGGTGAGGGGTATGGTATATATAAATTTTTTTCTCTTTTCATTTTATTTCCTTTTTCTGAATAGATGCAAATGTTCCAAGAAATGATCATGACGATGAATATGCAACTATGTGATGCTATTGTTAATTACTGATTATATATGTAGAACAGAATGATCAAAATAGGAATGTTTGCATTTGTTTGGTGTTTTTCGGTATTTAAAAAAATAAAATTAAAAAATTAAAAACAAAAAAAGAGTAGGTGTTAAACTGGATTAGGGGGACACATGTCTCCTCCCATTCCAGGTGGATCTTGATTACTTTACTGGAATTCTATAAAAGAAGAAACATTTTGGAAAAAAGCTGGAGATTCAGAGAGTGCAGAGGAGAATGACAGAGCTGCAAGGAAGACAACAGAACACTGCAGAACCACGTAGCAGAGAGTCCAGCAACTTCTGGAGATGAAAAAAGAAAATGCCTCCTGTGGAGCTGGAGAGGAAACTAGCTGATGACACTGTGTTCACCATGTGCCCTTCCAACTGAGAGAGACACCCTAACCGTGTTCCCCATGTGCCTTTTCACTTCAGAGAGAAACCCTGAACTTCATCAGCCTTCTTGAATCAAGGTATCTTTACCTGGATGCCTTAGGTTGGACATTTCTACAGACTTGCTTTAATCGGGACGTTTTCTCAGCTTAGATCTGTAAACTAGAAACTTATTAAATTCCACTTTTTAAAAGCCATTCCATTTCTGTTATATTGAATTCTGGCAGCTAGCAAACTAGAACACTGTCCAACCAAACAAATATGGTGTTTTAGATTGTTGAGTCTGCTGGAATGCAATGTAGAAATGGATTGGCTTTATAAGGGGGATTTGTTAAGTTACAAGTTTACAGTTCTAAGGCTTTAAAAATTTCCAGACTTAAGACATCCAGAGAAGGATACCTTGACTCCAAAGAAAGGTCAATGTTTGTCACATGGGAAGGCACATGGCTGGTGTCTGCTGGTGCTTGTTCTTGGTTCTGTGGCCTTTAGTTTTTGATTCCAGTGGCTTTCTCTTTAGGTGTCTGTGGGTCCTGACTAAGCTGCTCTATGGCAAAATACTGCATTTCATCTCTTAGCATCTCAAGGAAAGGTGCATGCTATATCTGCTGGGCTTTCCAGTTTCTGTATCACGTCTGTCGGCTCTCTCAGCTCCTGGCATCTCTTAGAGCTTCTGCTTTACCAAAACATCTGCATTTGAGCTTTCTCCTAAATGCTTTCTTGTGTCAGTTCTCTTAAGGACTCCAGTAAACTAATCAAGACCACCTTGAATAGGCGGAGTCATACCTCCTTCTAATCAAAAGATCACACCAACTATTGGGTATGTCACATCTCCACGAAAAAACTAATCAAAATACTGAATCAGGATTAAAAGAATAAGGCTTTTCTGGGGTGCATAACAGTTTCAAGCTAGAACATGGAGATAGCATAAAAATTACTTATTATGTATACTGTGAAATTTACAACCATACTTCCACAGCCAGTAATATATTGGACTAAAAATTTTGAAACATTTAGCTGCAGTAAATATATAAAATTATTGTATAAAACTATAATAATAGTTAACTTTTTATGTTGCTAATAATTTGCCAGGCACCACTGTAAGTGCTTTACATACATTAACTCTAAAATTGTTATTATTACTATTATTATTGTCCCCATTTTACAGAGAAGGAACAACATCTTTTTTCAAGCTGAGCTTACAAGAAAGTGAGGCCCAAAAATAGAAAGCAAAAACCAGGCTGATGACTTTGCATTGAAGCTACCAGCTGCCAGGACAGCTTTGCCCATTCCAGGAACTAAAGAAGGCTGTTCATTCTTTTGCAAACTCAAGGGCCTTGCACAGCAGAGGGTTAAAACTAAGACACCTGCATAAAGCTAAGAACTTAGTCCTATGCCTAAGACCTGGTACTTTGTGTAAGAATGGGGTGCAATCAGTCAAATCCATCCATTGGCCAAGGAAATGAAAGTGTGTGTTTAAACAGTCAGGTATTTTTGTTTCTCCAGAAGACTGCCAATAAACACTGTTCATTGCATAAAACATTTGTTCATGTCGCCATCTACCATGGAGATCAAAATTATTAACACTGACCACATGAAAACAAGCAGACAAACTTTCTGAAGACGCAACATAGCCTCCTTCAAAAATTAATAGTTTTTTTAAGAAGACTGCTCCAGAAGAGGGTTTAAGACATATAGTTGCAGAAGGTACATTTACAAGTCAGTCTGAATAATTCTTAATTTAGATCAAAGAACTGTTCTTTTAAATTAATTTGACTCATTTTCAACTCCAAGTTTTCTTGTGCACAGGTAGAAGTGAAGCAGTGAATATTCATGTACTGGTCCTGCTAGCAGAGAACTTTAAAAACAGTGACAGAATGCCACTTTTATATCAGTATTATCAGACACTTCAAAAAAGAAAATCAGGTAAGTTAATTCCAATAACAGTTCCTTTTTTATTCAGTTTACAAAATCAAAGCTAGGTCTTTGGAAGTTCACTCTCTCAGAGATGAATTATTTGACATTGTGTGAATGCTATTCTAAAATCAGTTAAAAATTCAACATTGAAGGAAAAATTACTTGTTTTAGTCTTGATTATAAGAATACAAATTTGAACGAGTACATAGTTTGGTAAGAATAACATTCAAACTAAATTAAGAAACCCACATAACAGAAATACACTTGGAATTGGTTGTGACACAGATGTAATTCATAACCATGTCCAAACAAACTCAATCAAAACAGTCTGTAGCTGCTCAACAGTACCATTTTTTCTATGTATACACAAAGTAACTGATCCACAAAATTTCTTAGAATGACTGATGTAAAATGATAATTTTTTATAAAGCGCTTTCTTTGTTGTCCTTTATGGATTGGATACTAGAAACATCTGAGGCACTGAAGAACTGTTTTGTAAATCAACTTGTGCTGAGGGGTAAGGGGTATGGAAGGTATGAATTTTTTCTTTTCTCTTTTTCTTTCTGTTTCTGAGTTGATGCATCTGTTCAAAAATGATCATGGTATTGAATACACAACTGTTGATGATGTTGTGAGCCACTGATTGTATACTGTAGATGGACTGTATATGAGTGAAGATTTCTCATAAAAATGTACATTTTTCTAATCGACTTGTGTTGTCCTCAATGACAATGGATAACAATTTTTTGGTAAGTGGGTCCTGTATTTCAGCTTCTCCGTTCAAATAAGTTGGAAATCTTTAATGAATGTATTCAATGAATGGTGTGCATAAACACTTTTTTTTTTAACTCTTGAAGCTTTTAGCAAATTGCATAACTGGCAACAAACCTTACAAATAAGAAAACCTTTTGAGAAGAAACCAAACAAAATAAATAATTGCAAGCTCAAGTAGAACACAAGAACTAATTTTAAAATTCTATAACTTTGCTTTATAATAATATCTGGACTTAGGGGAAGAATCTTTCAATGGAGCACATTATTTCTAATTGGATAAATGTGAATTCTGCATCAGAAAGGAATTAAGTGGAAAAAAAGAAGAATGGAATAAAGACTCTCCAAAGACTTACAAATTATTTATTGGGCATGTTTTCTCTTGTAAAAATTATGTGTTGAAGAAAGGTGCTCTAAACTGAGGTAAAAGATAGCATCTGTAAAAATGTGGGATGAAATATTTAAGTTTTCCCATGAAAACATTGGAGGTAATAACGTCCTCCACATAGCAAAATTTGTTCAGAAACTACCAGGTACTTCAGCTTCCACAGATATAGAATATTCTCAATTTAAACTATGATCTACAAAGAAGAGTCAAATGAAGGGGTCAACAAATTCAAAGCATTTAAGTATAAAATGCAACTCCAAAAATATTGCCAGAAATTTTACTTAAAAATTAAGAAATAAAACCATACTGGGTGGATGCTGGTGGTGCAGGGGCAGAGTTCTCACCTGCCACATGCCAACATGTTCTCACCTGAACATATTGATTTAAAAAGTAAATTTTCAAAAAAAGCCTTCAAAAGAAATAAAATACCCATATAACTCTATACAGAAACATTTAAAAAATGGAATCAGCAATTGTAATTCTTTACATAAAGAAAATGGTAAATTAAGAAAATTTCACAGTTGCCTGTTATCAAATTCTCAAGGAACAAATATTTACAATCTTATACAAATTTTGTGAAAAGAGAAAATGAGACTATTTTCACCGTGTCAGTTAAATCTGACCTGGATAGTGTTGGAAAGGAAAATTGTAGGCCAGGCTCTCCCATGAACACATGCAAAAATCTAAATTGAATATTGGCAAACCTAAGCAAACATTTATAAAATATGTAATTTACCACTAAAGATGCAGATTATCCCAGGAAAACTAATGTGGTTTAGCAATAAAACTCAATATAACTCACTATTATCACAGGTATGAAAAATATATATTGGTACTTGGTTGCGGTAATGTATGGGAATCCTGTATTTTATGCATGGTTGTTCTGTAAACCTACAATTTCTCTAATGAAGAAAAAATATATAGGTATTTGAAAGAAGCAGAATGCATATGATAAAATTCATTATCTTCGTGATTTTTAAAAAAATAAACTAGTATTTTATGGAGTTTCCTTAACTTGATAAATGCTATCTGCCAGAAACCTATAACAAACATGATTCTTAATGGAAAAATATGAATACTACCTTTTCAAAAGGAATATGTTGGGTGGGTTACGGTGGCTCAGCAGTCAGCATTCTCACCTGCCATGCTGGAGACCAGGGTTCGATTCCTGGTGCCTTCCCATGCAAAAAAATATATATATATAAAACAATAACAACAAAAGAAATATGTTAAGGATGCCCACTATTACAGTTAATATTCAATATTATACCAGAGTTCTAGCTAGCACAAAACTACATCAAAACAAACAGATAAATAAAAGGTATAAGAATTAGAAAGGAAAAAATAGAACAATCATTTATTATATATGATTATCTACAGAAAAAAACAAAAAGAACCTAGAGACAAATACTTGGAATTAATAAGATAGATTGCTGGATGTAATATCAATATTCAAATTTAATTGCATTTCTACACACCCTTATTAAACAGGAAACCTAATTTAAAAATAATTTATAAGAACAATGAAAATTGTAAGGAACCTATGAATAAATTTAACATAAGATGTGCTAAACCATTAGAGATAGTTATGTAACTACAGTAGAGAATTACAGACTTGAACAAATGTGGAAATATAAAATATTTTTAGAGAAGAATTCTCATAATCCTTAAAATATCAGACACAAATAGATCTACAGATTCCAAACAAAATTTCTATAGAGTTTTTCACAGAACCTGACATGCTGGTTCTAAAATTTATATGCAAGAGCAAAAAAGCATCAAGAAGAGCTAGGACTTCCCCAAAGAAGAATAGGAGGTGAGAAGTGGTTTATTCAATGAGACAGCAAAAGGTGAAATAAAGCCATAGCAATTAAAATAGAGTGGAGTTGGCAGGAGATACATGTACACACACTGACGTGTACACACACTAACGCGTACACACACTAACACGTACACACACTAACGTGTACACACACTAATGGAATAGAATATAAAGACCAGAAACACATCTACACATATCTAGACACCTGATACATGACCAAGTCCACACGACAGATCAGTGGGAAAGAATAACTATTAATAAATAAATGGTTCTGGGATAATGGATCATCCACAAGGAGCAAATACATAAGTTAGTCCAATGCTTTGAAAGCAACTATATTTCTCAAGTCACTGTTATTTGCAGTTAAGTCTAATCCCTGTTGATAGAGATTCCTAAACCGCTCTAGACACACAAATAAATTTCAGAATTAAAGACCTAGATGTGAAAAGCAAAACATTTACTCTTTTATTTTCCATAGGAAAATGTCTTTATGAAATTCTTTATGGAATTCTTAAGTAACATTTTCAAGAAAGCATAAATCATGTAGGAAAAGAGTCAGACATTCAACTACGTCAAAACCTTCCATTCATCTACAGATAACATAAAAAGGGAAAAGAAATCGGAGAAAGATACAGGCAATGCTAATAACATAATGACCAAAAATTTCCCAATAAAAGAATGACTTTTAATAGTTTTTAACAGAGATAAGTGTGATTAGAGCTGCAGCCTATAGATTCTAAAACAATTAGAATGTGGTTGGAATATTTGTCTTCTTAACATTAGGGATGTGGATACATTTTCTTTCCTACAAAAATGGCAGAAAGTTGCTTAAGTTATTTATCTGCCTTTCTGTCAGGTCCCTCTATGAAGATGTCTCCGCTGCTATGTTCTACTAATTTTCATGGACATACTATGCACATATATGGATTCTTCTAATACATTTTTGAAATTGTTTGCTTTTGCTCCATTTACCTCTTGTGTAGTAAACAGAATTAATTCCTGGGAAGGCCTCAAACTTAGCAGTATAGACATGAGCATCAGAATATGATAATCTGAATTTTCCATCTAGAAATACAAATAGGAAAGCCCACTGGGTTAAGCAGGAAGAAGGATGAATATTGTTTTTATGAGCAATGTATGCATGTTGCTTGGAAATATGAAGATATTTCTATTTACATCAGGTCACATTCACATATAGCATTTTAAGTCCTTAGGAGTAAAAAGACTGGAAGTGCCAGTGATTATAGGTTGCTTTTAGAGTGAAGTTAAATAGCAGTGTGTTGTAATGATTTCTAAAGAAACTTTAAAAATATTCAGAGTACTTACCTATTTTTAAAAATGGCATTGTAGGAAGATTGACATAATATTTTAAATAATTTTCTAGAAACAAGTTTTACTTCCATAAGAGCTTTGAGTGCATGCCTCATCATGATGAATAAGGCTAATTATACTGTGATCTTTGTGAGCTGCTTTTAAATTTCATGTGCAAGCTCTCTCTGAGCCCTTCAGTCTTCTATAATTCTCTCAAGACCTCCTCAATTTGCTGTGTAATTTGCTGCACCATGCAAAGGGCTGTTTGTCATTTATTGACTATTTTGTGAGTTTCCCTGACATTCTATCTGCCCTCCCCAAATCTGTTCTGAATAATTAAAGGCAGAAATTCTGCCTTATTCATCCTTTAAATATCTCTTGGTACTTACGACATAATAGGCACTCAAAAAACATCTTTACCTTGCCTATTGGACCTCATCCATAGTACAGATCCCAAATAAGAAAGAGGTTACTTACTGTCATTATTCTATGTGGGGACTGAAAGCAGATCTCAGTAAATCTGCAAGTTCTAAAGGTATAGAGATTTTTCTTCCACTTTCCATATATGAATGTAAAATTGCTGACTGCCCTCTTTCAACAGTTGGGACACAAAGGCCATTTGTATATACATGTACTCACATGTGCTCCTACACACATACACACATAGCAATCCTACACACATACACATACATGCATATTAATTTTCCAAAGTATTATACACCATTCGAATACAAAAGGTATAAAGAATGACACAAGAAATACCCACATCCTTACTACCCCACTTCTGGAGTGAAACATTGCCAACTCAGCCGAAGGCGCTTCATCTACCCCAACCCTAATCACTTACCCCTTCGCCCCCAAAGAGTTTACTCACTATTCTTAATTTGCTATTTATCATTGCCATGAATTTCTTAAAAACTCTGATGCATATGTAAATATCCCTAAGCAATATATAATTTGTTTTAAAATGTGATAACACATATATATAACATAAAATTTGCCATTTTGACCATTTTAAAGTGTACGATTCAGTGGCATTAATGATATTCGCAAGGTTGTGCTACCATCACCACCCACCACCCCCTGAAACAGAAACCCTTTGCCCATTTAATAACTCCCCATCCCCCTGCCCTCCCCCACCCCCAGTAATCCACAATCTACATTCTTTCTCTATGAATCGGTTTATTCTAGATATTTCATATTAGTGGAATCATATAATAGTTGGCCTTTTGTATCTAGTTATTTAGCGTAACATTTCTGTAGCTCATTCATGTTGTGAAATTTACCAGAATTTCATGCTTTTTATGGCTGGATGGTATTCCATTGTATGAATACGCCACATTTTGTTTATCCATTCCTTTGCCGGTGAATCATTTTTTTAACTTTATATAAAAGTATGGGCTTCGGATAAATATTATAGCAGAATATGCATTTTTCTGCAATTATTTTTTCTTTCTGAAATTTAAGCTATGTGAAAACATTATCAATTTAATAAATAAAGTTATTTTATAAGTAATGAGGATCCTAAATTGTTTCTGCACAACAACCTTCTCTACATTATTTGATATTAATTGATTATATTAGATTCAACAAAAATGCATTGGAATTGATATTATTTGCAACAAAGAATTTCAACCTCACTGCTTTATAATCCCAGTTCTCATGCTATCTAGAACAGTATTATTCCAAATATCCCATAAAAAAGGA